>NW_004524587.1:3759465-3764540 GCF_000260255.1 Octodon degus
TCTGCTGTATCAGGACAGGCCAGAGGAGATGTAAGTCTCCCAGGAATAAGAGCATAAGTTTTCAAACCATCAAGGCTTTCAACAGCCTGGAATTGGAACCCCACAAATACTAAGGGTGCTTAGCAAAGGGCTTTACAGGGTGCCAGAAACTCACTATGAGATTTGAGCGGCAAGATCTCTGAGTCTGCCTTAAACACTGGATCAGCGTTGGAGAGTGCTGTTGAGTTTGATTCAGCAAGATGTCATCCGTATACCTCTACTGGTTCTTTGGGACCTGGTCTTACCTGCCATGCCAGGGTGACATTCAGAGGACAGGCTCACACTAAACTCTTGCTGGTCATCTTACTGTGGTAAGAGGCAGAACCAAGGTAGGAGGAGGAGGGCACTGTGGGAAGCAGGTGAGCAACGACCCTCAAAGAACACCCGGAGTACTGACCATCAAGAAGACCTAGTGGTGACCACCGAGGCTGTGCATGACCAGGGCAAGTGGATGGCAACACCCTGAGCCTGGATATCAAGAGTTCATTTCAAGCATGATGAAGAATATGGAGGAGGGGTGGGGGTGTTTGTGGCTCATGCCAAGGAAGCTAAGAAATTTGAGCTGAGTGTTGTTGTGTTGGTGGTTTGTTCTGAAAAGGATAAAGAATTTGGGCCATAGATACAGTCCGGAGGTTTCTTTGGAAGGACCTTTCAGGAAAGGCATGCTGGAAGCAAGGCATGTGACTGGTTAGGATGTGGCTTGGTGTGTGGTTTGGGGGTGACTTTACTGACTCGAAACACCAGGTCTCCCAGTGACCAGCTGGATCACATCACAGAACTCGTTTAATCTCTAAGTGCCTCTTTAGCTATGAGATAGGGTTAGCTGTAGCTCCTTCCACACAATGCCTCTTGAGCAGGACGCCCATAGTAAGGTGGCCTCCTTTTTTTTTTTTTTTTTCCTTAAGGGGCCTCTGTCACTTGCTAAGAGTTTTCACCTGATTACCTGTCTACTTCCTTCTCCATTCTGAAAATGACAGTGGCTTGAGAAATGTTGACTATTTGAGAGAATGGGGCTCTTTCCTTCTACTTGAAATTGACTTTTATATTTTAAATGCTCTCTGGAACACATCCATGATTCGGTGGAGCTTAGAAGGGCTTCGAAGGCTTTATTTATGAAGTACCAAACACTGAAGGAAATTCCACATGTCTTGAAACGCCTTAGGGAATAATACAAATATATGTATTTAACAACACAGGCGCAGAGAGCTCATGTAACGCTTGTGTCTACTCATGTTGAAAAATGGTGCCAATCTCCTTCTCACTAATGATCCTGCCTGGAAGAGAGCAGCTCATTGTTCAAATGGCACCAAGTTAAGAGTCTAATTATTGAAGGAGAGGGAGGGGAGTTTCTAGAGACAAAGAAAAATGTCACATTCCATCCATCCACAGAACACAGAACTTACATAAGAGCATTCGGAGTATATCGCTACCACATGGTGTAAAAATAACAGAGCCTCCTGCCCCAGCAAATTCAGAAGCTTTCAACACTCTTTTAAAACAGTGTCTTGCTTTCCTGACTCCTCCATTAATTTAAGACATTTTATGCAGTCACTCGTATAACTAATTTTGGTGAATAATATGACAGATGTCATTTAAAAGGGTCTTGTTTTCAAATCTTATCTCTTGGATCATAACCACTTCCTTAAATAAGAATCCCTCCCCAAGTCACACGTGGAGAGAGAGTGTCCCCACGCAGGCAAAGTGCAAAAGAACTGGCCCTTTACTGTGTCTCTGGATGGAACTCAAAGGCCGTCAGAGGCCTGGCTGGGGAAGTTGTGCCACTGGAAATGTCACTGGGAACAGGGTGCGGCTGGAGGTCAACCTTTTTTCTATTCTGAGGTAATTTTTAGAAAAGCTGGCCACATTTCCACGTACGTAAGCAACCACCACATCTTTAAATGCTGTTTTTTTCCCCCTTATTTTTTAATGGCAGAACATTGTCGACAAAGGATCACACAGTATTGATCATCAGAAGATCAACTATAACACTAGTCAATTTTATGGACGATTTTCAAAGCAAGAAAGGGGCAAGGAATTAAAGAAAGTGGCACTTCTGGTTTTTTATGTTGTTTTAAAGATTTTTCAAAAGGCACCATCCTGTGACCTAGCAACAGCTCTGTGAGTCCACAGTCTATTTTATTCTTTCGATTTCTTTTAGTCTGTCCTTTAGACTTTACGTCATTCTCGAGGCCAGGGAAAAGCATAATTGATTTTAAGAAAGGAAACTGTGAAAAATGGCTCTGGGTTAGTCTCCTTTCCTGCTGAGTTCATTTCATTAAATGAATCAGAGGAAAATACAAAAACTCGGAAAGGCAAAATGGTCCCCTTTTTTTTTGTATTGACTCTGGGCAGAGAAAAGTAACATTTATTGAATGAAGTACTATGGGTATTCACGCACTTTTACTTCTCTTAACTGTCTTGTTTGTTAATGGGTACCGCTGGCTCAATTTTATATGTAAGAGGCTAAAGCTGAAGCAACTTGAGCAAGGTTAAATAATGACTTTGGTAAAGGCAGATTATATTCACATCTGTCATATTCAAATCCCAGAAGGCTGTAGTCAGTCCCGTCATCCAGGACCACGACTAGGGTGAGGTAAGAGACAAATTGCGGCGCAAAGCTTAAGGAAGTATTTGCTGCCGAGGCTGTATGTGAATGACTCTGAGTGAGGATCGTAACCCGTGCATGCTGTGCACCTCATTTTCCTCTCTCACCTTCCTTGGATATGCCCTTTGCATGGTGGCAGGAGAGACAAATTAGCCACTAATTAGCGTCTCCTACACACTAGACAGTCTACAGAACCACCATCCCTGCAGATGCCTGGTGAGAGGGCATGCTTACCCTCAGCTCGCGCAAGTAGATAGTTTGTGCAGCAGAGTCCTCGCATGGAGAGGAAAGAAATCCTTGGTAAAACAGAACAGGAGAAACACTGAACCTCCTCTCTCCCTACCCAGGGCATAGATGTTTGCTGATACCAGGACTTAGGAAAGAAAGAAATTACTCCACTCTATAAAGGCACACGAATGTAAAGGTCTTGGCAGCTGGGTTGAAGGGAAGTGGATGGAAGAGAAAGTGGATGGAAACTTGGAGGAGGTGGAGGCTCTAGGCATGTTTATTGATCTTTCCCTGTCTTCTTGCTTGAACTCAAAATGCTTGGCATGCATGCATATGTGTGGGTATGCGCGCGCGCGCGCGCGCGCGTGTGTGTGTGCACATGTGTGTTGATGGAGGTGCAAGGGCATGTTAGGGACACAGTGAAGGTGCCGTGCTTGTTGCCAGAGTGGTCCTGCATGAAGTATCAGCCCTGCTTATAGCCAGCAGGAAGACCTCCATATCAGAAAAGCCCCAGGACAATGAATACTGAAGGCAGAATTTCAGAACTTTGTAGAACATAGGATTGGCTGGGGTTTGAATCAAAGTACATCTCCAGGAGAAGGGTGGCCCAGGTCACACATCTTAAGTGTACACAGAGCCAAGGAGGTTCAGGGAGGTTGGGTCAGCTATGCGGTGCTCCACAGCTGGTGCAAGGGAGCTGTGATTCGATCTCTGGGGTGGCTAGGTGCAGAGCAGCATGGGCAGATTTCCTCATCCCTGCTAGGGTAGGGAAGGTAGGAAGGCAGCCCCCAAACCATGTGGGGCACATCTAGCTGTGAGAGGGCCGGCTTGAGAAGCAGGCCCCTGATTGGCCCCTGACTGGCCACCGTGTGGATGGCTTAGGTCTTACAAGCAGAGAGCAGTTCTCATAGCAGTACCTGCAAGTAGCTGTTTTTTCAAAGCTTCAGGTACCAAGATGCAAAACATTTTTTTTTTTTTTAATGAGAACTGTAGCAAGAAGAGGCCTTGGGAGGCATCCTTGGCACAGATGGGGAAGTTGAGGCCTAGGGGAGAAAGACGCTATGAATAAGCGGCCATCAGTGAGCAGACAAATGCAGGGGAGCGGCCGAAGGCCCCTGAGGTTCCACAGAAGCCCAACAGAGAGGAGAAGCCTGACACGGAGGAGCTTTGCTCATTTGTTAATATCCATCCTTCCAAGGACAAGGATTTTAGCATCTGATTCTGGGTCTCTGGGGTTGCTCTTTTGAGGAATGCCCTCCTCAGGCAATCTGTTGGCCAAGAGAGTCGCAGCTGCGCTCCTTCTGGAAATTGCCATCTGGAATCTGAGGTCCAGGTTCAGTCGGGACAGGGCCTGCTGCAGGGGGAGGTATTAAATTGGGGGAACTTTCCAAAGCTCCCCTCTAAGGGCCAGGAACTACCAGCTGGGAGAGGCCACCAGCCATAGAGTTGAAGATTTATTGTATGCAGAAGTCAGCTAAGCACCTGAGTGACTAGGCCAGCCCGGAGCCCGCCTTAACCTGCTGTCCAGGAATCTCAGCCCTTGTGGGTCACAGAGTACAACACTGGTGTGGAGAGGATCGCGGGCACTGGGAACAAGACTGCCTTGGCTTAAGTGCAGCTCTTGGTGAAGGGGCGTCATCCCTCTGTGCTTCAGTTTCTCCCTCTACCAGTGGCAAATCCTTTGGTGTGGGTGAGTTTAATGAGAATGGCTCACAGTTCTCACAGGGCCGAGCACACAAGCAGAGCATCCTCAGCCTTAATGCTCATTCCTCCCAGGCCCTCTTTTTCAGGCTGTTTTTCTCCTTTTCTCCCTTCCAAGTCTGTCCTTGCTGTCATGGGTGCTGTCTCCCCTCTCTCCTTTACATGCCCAGCTGTGACACAGCTACCAGCAGCTGCCCGTCTTTTCATCATAAAGAATTAATCTCCTCTCATTCTGAGGCCAAGGCAGCAAAAGAATGCGCTCCCACAGCTATTAATAAGCAGCGCGTTTTACAATGGCTTAGGCGCCTTTGTCTGTTCAGCCTGAAATGTGTCTAACTTCGCTGTCTTGATGAAGTCAGCCTTGGTAATTACTGGAAATGTGCAGCTCCGAGAAGCTCAGCTTGAATGCTGTGACTTTTCCTTCTGAAACCTAATAAGAGCCACTTGGATTTTATGCATACACATGTGTGTGCATGCGCGCACACACACACACACACACACA
>NW_004524587.1:3764841-3862987 GCF_000260255.1 Octodon degus
AAAAAAAAAAAAAAAAGAAACCCTCAAAATATTTTCTAATGTGTCTCTGATCATTAAGAGGAATGATTGAAAAATACAGTGAATATTTATATTTTAAAAGTATATTGCAGAAAAAGGTACAATGTTGTCAAGCTCCTCAAAATATTCCCCTGTGCTTGGAACACACCTGTCCTATCCTTCTCACCACCTTTTGAAGCAGTTTGGGGCATCCTCTTGCATGAGTGGTTAATCACGCTACCAGGACGTCCTTCATCAATTTAAAATGTTTACCTTTCATGGTTATTTGACATGGGGTATAGCCAGAACTGGCATAGTGCCAGATTTGGTGAATAAGGTACAGACACTCGTGTTCTATGACCCGCCTTTCCACTGGATGGTACTAGCAGCAGCACTCACTGTATTTTTTATCATGCCTCATAAAAACACTTACGAAAGAGTTCTCCCAGAACTGCTTCAGAAAGTGGCAAGCATGTTGGAATAAGTGCCCAAAGTGACAGGGAGAAGCTTAAGGGAGGTTAGGGCGATGTATCTTTTGCTGTTATACATTCTTAAACTTAAACATTCACTGTATATTTTGATTTAATCAAGCAGATTGAAGGAGACTTAGGAAAATACCAGTGCCTGGAAAATCTCAAGCTGGTCATATTAGGACAAAGAGAAGCGCTACAGAGACATAAAATTAAAGCAGAGGCAAGACACACAGGCAACATGCGTGCTAAAGAGCCTGTGCATGCTTCGCAGTTGAGCCTCAGCTGCTTCCTGCGGCCAAGTGAAGGGGAAACAAAAATTATCACAGGTGTCTCAGTCCTCAGAAGGCCAGAGCCAACTGGAGTCATAAGCGAACAACTTGCTCTGTCATGGGCACACGGATGTGTCTCCTACAGGTCCTTCTAAGGGGGAATCTTTGCAGCAGACAGTGTTTCCAACCCCCGGGAGATACACCAGAGATTCTTCTCATTGCAGTATCTCTCGGGGCAACATACAGATGCATCATTGTGTTTTCACAGAAAACCTTTCCATGAGGAGTTGGAGCAGTAGCATTTGGACGTATAGGACCCGTGGTCTCTGGCTTTCTCCAGCGACAAAGCAGCAGAAAGGCGGAGGTGCTTCTCGCTGAGCCCCAAGACCCTCGCATTGCTGTCAGGAGTCATGGTGTATAAGCCAGTGCTTGCCACAGAGACAGACTGAATGCACGATCTACAAACAGGTAAGAATTTTCAGGATTCTCTTACAATGGCTGCCTGCAGAATTGGGTGTGCAAAGTACAAAAGGCCTATCTGTGCGCTGGAGAGCCAAAGGATCCGGTCAGAGTCCTGGGGTTTGCTCTCGTGTTCCACGTGAGCTTGTAGCAGGAGGCTGAAGGGTCTGAGCTCGAGGCTGCAGAGTTGGTGCTGGAAGCCAGGAGACGACGTCCAAGGTGAGGGTGGCGCCTGGAGCCCTCCAAGAAAGCCCTCCTCCTTCCTTCCCTTTGATTCCATTCAGGCGGCACACCCAGGCTGGCACATACCAGATTGTCACACCCAGGCTGGCACACCCAGGCTGGCACGCACCTAGGCTGGCACACCCAGGCCGGCAAGGGTCTTCTGTCTTCAGTAAATCCCTATCAGCCACACCCGGAACTATGTGGATCCAGTTTAGTAGAGTGTTTCTTGCTCAAGTGAATGACGTCAGGTAATTATCATAAATATCTCTTCTTTTTTTAAAAAAAATTAAAAATTAATTTTATTGTTACATTTAAGGGCACATAATGATCATATTCATCATGTGGAATTTGTAGCTATACACCACATATCTTGATTAGTCTTTTTCACTCTCCTCTTGCCTTCCAACCCCTCTTCTCTTTAGTTACAACTTTTGTTTCCATTTTTCTTTCTATTCTGTTTTCTTTTCCCTTCCTTCCTCCCCCTCCCCTAGTTCTCTCCCCATTTGAATGCTTTATTTCTTCACTGGGCTGCCTGGCCTCGCTCCTGAAGCTCTTCTTTAAGAAAAGTTCTGGCCTTTTCATCCTTCCTAACACAGATCTGCAGGCAGCTGCTGCCAGTCCACCGAAATTGACCCAAGATAAAGCTGAAGGCCATTTCCAGCCTGGAGCATTGGAGATGTGAGTTCACTAAGTGAACTGGGGTGTTCCCCATGTCACCTATGTCGCCACTTACACACCTATACTTTCATATGCATACACATGTATACATAATATGTGTACACAGGTATGTTTCAATGCTGAATCTTCTGACTATAAATGAGCAGGGGCTTCCAAGCACTAGGAGGATGCATGGAGCTGCTTTGCTCCTTCTATGAGTGATGGGTGCTCTTGATGAGGCCCCAAGACAGCACTCTGGAGCTCTACTCTGTTGCTTCTTCTGCCTTTACTGGGCTGTGGGCTGTCACTTCTAGTAGCCGTAAGGGACCTGCCTCTGTCACTTTCCACTTTTTGAATCTTCAATGTGACACCAGATCAAATTAGAAACACCCAAGACTTGCAATGACTATATTGGTGTGAGCAGCAGAAGTTCCAAGAACTCTAAGGAGGTCCCACTGAAGGTATGTTCTGGCAGGTCTGTCGGTCCCAACAGAGATTTCTTGGAATTTCCTGGGAGTCTGGCTGTGCTTGGACATGAGGTGCTTTTTAGTTAAACAAGATACGCTGAACCTATCTGAATAGTGTCTCTTGCTTTCTGAATTCTCACTTTTAAACTCATGCTCTGCAAACCCAGGAAAGGAGGAAATTTAGATAGAAAAGAATATTTTATTCTTTCTTTCTTTCTTTCTTTCTTTCTTTCTTTCTTTCTTTCTTTCTTTCTTCTTTCTTTCTTTCTTTCTTTCTTTCTTTCTTTCTTTCTTTCTTTTTTGTCACAGTCACTTGCCCTCTGTTCTGTGTATAGGCTCATCTTAGCTCAGGCTACTTGTGAGCTACTACTTGGAAAACTGGGATCTGAAGGCAGGCTAACCTCACACAAAGGCACTTGAATATTGCCGTATCCGCACACCCTCTCCCAGCTCTGTTACGCTGCGGGTGAGGGTGTTCTTCAGTTCCACACATTTCTGCTTCTGATGAACCTTCACTGGGCTGCCTGGCCATGCTCCTACAGAGCACTTCTCGTTCTCGGCTCCAGCCTCTCCTTCTGTTCACTGGAGGATGTTTCGTTTCAGCTAATCAGCCCAGCATCCTGTCCAACCCAGACAGCGCCCAGGGCAGGTACCACACCATCGCTCAAGGGCCTGGCATGGTCTGAGAATCAGGAAGCACAAGGGGTTTTTGTTTTCCCCTGGGCATTCAAGTGGCAGCACAGCATGCACACACAGACACACACAGACACAGACACACACACACACACACACACACACACACACACACACACGGAGGTATATAGTTCCTGCCTCCCAAACAACTTAATTTTCTAACAGTCATGCTATACTCATCTACTGAACAAATATTAGCTGGGAGCTGGTCCTGGGCTACAATTTCCAGACTCTGAGATAACAGGTGAAGCTTCCTGCATTTTAGGAGCTCAGGGTTGGAAGGAAGAAGCAAAGCAAAAGAAGAATCTGCATGGTGGACTTGGGAGGGTGATATAACTCCTCCCCAAATCCCATTTAATTTTTTTTGCAGTACTGGGGACATAACACAGGGGTGCTCCACCACTGAGCTGTGACCCCAGCTCTTTCTACCTTTTATTTTAAGACAGTAGCTCTCTCAGTTGCTGAGCCTGGCCTTATACTTGTGATCCTCCTGCTTTAGCCTCCTAAGTAGTTGGGATTACAGATGTGCATCCATCAGGCCTGGCTCCTTCCCCATTTTAAACCCATGTTTTCTGGAATGGAGCTGGATGTTGAGAAACTTCAGGAAAGGTTTTCTGTCCTCCCAAATGACCCAGGCCAATCAAGTGCGCACCGGCAGCATCTACACCTCCAGCAGGTGCTGCCACCCGACATTCTAGTGTTGGTCACAGTGAGACCAGGGGAGCAGAGGTCAAGGGTGCGGAAAGAAGGCAGGGAGGGGGCAGCTGGCAAAGGAATCCAACAGAAGGAAGGAGGGGTAGACATCCAGCAGTGGCTACAGGTGGATGGCAAGGACTTGATCTGAGAGACGTTGAGGGTGAAGAACGAACCGACGCGTGTCTGCAGAGATTTCAGCCTTGGTTTCCCGTGTGGATGGCGGCACCATTAATTAGGGTGTAATGAGGAAAACCTTTTTCAGCATCTGAATCTGTACTTAGCTTTCTGAGCTCCGTGTGGAGCCCTTCCTGGCTTCTGCCACATCACGTGCTGGCTGGGCCACCTTGATTGGCCTGGGTCATTTGGGAGGACAGAAAACCTTTCCTGACCTTTCCTGATGAGGTCAGCACAGACACCTTCTTGTTTCTTGAGCCGGTTAGCAAATTTCATAATTTTTTGTTTGATATCTTTATAGTTCCCCCTTTACACACATACTGGGCATGAATTTCTTCAGAGTGTGTCTTTTGATAGAGAAGACTCAGCTTTATGTGTCTGCTCTATATTTCCCTGTTTTGTTTTGTTTTTTTTTTGGAACCGGGGATTGAACTCAGGTCCTTACGCTTGCCAGGGAAGCGCTTATTCCACTGAGCCATCTCCCCGGGCCCTTTATATTTCCCTGTTTTTCAGCCCCCAGTTGAGTATCAAATAATGGATGATGTCTTATTTGATGAGAAGGAGCAACTCTGACCTGGAGAGTCTTAGATAAACCAGACTTCGATATCTGGCTGCAATTGGCTTCCAAGCCTGGGGCCTCCCTAAATACATAGCCTGAGGATGACTGGGGATTTCAAATTCTTTCAACACATATATGCTCCCTTCAAAAGCAGAAGAAACCATCCAGGTGCTTCATTATCCTTGGTATACATTGCTCATAATACTCTTTCCCCCTTTTCTGAGAAATTCATTGCAGCAGAAAGGTAAGTTGGCTTCCTGGCGGATCCTTGAATTAGACCAGTGTCTGCCGCACTCCATGCCAGTCTGCTTGAGCCTCAGTTTTCTGTTCTGTAGCTGTGTAAATTACCTATTGGTGGAGGCTACAAACAAATCAAATCAACAAAACTGGTTGCTTTTCGGAAGTGCAAGGCGCCTTTGCAGTTAGGATGATTTAGGGTTGAACAGGAATCTCTGGGAGTGAATTAGAATGAATGTAATTATCTCTGCTAAGTGTGCAGTGGGACCCAAGTCCCTTCAGCAATCTTTTCTTTTCCAGTATGAAAGGTGATATGATTAAAGTCAATACTTTAATAAAAGGTAATATCATTGAAGTGATAAAATGAGGTTATGCCTCTCCGCATAAGGCTACAACATTCGAGTTCAAGAAGGCTTGCCTCTTCTTTTCATGTCTTCCGACCTTTCTCCTCTCTGATTCACTTCCTGTCTCTCATCTCACTCCTAACGAAGAAGATGAGCTTAAATTTCCTCTAATCCCTTCCCCTTTCCCTTCTCATCCTTCCAAATTGGTCCTTAATTAATGAAGCGAGGCTTCCATGGAGACCGGAGAATCTTGGTTATATTTCCTAGGTTCCATTAAGCCAAGGGGAAAAATTACTTCACAGTATCCCTTATCTAAATCCTTCAAGAGCTAGAGGCTGAGTAATAAACTCTGATTCACTGAAGAAAACACATTGCTTTTTTTTCTAATCAAAGCAGCATCTGGTAGAGCTCCTGCGTGGCTCAGCTGTCCCTGTGAAGATGACTGCTGGGCCCTAAGAACAAATGCCACTACTCAGAGGGGACTCTGAGCCCAGGGTGGTTGGCACCTTTGTTGTTGAACAAAGTGGCAAAATGACAGAAGTTGCTTTGAAGACGTGTCTGTCTTGAGGACAGGAAAAAGGAAAACACATTGTGGCATAGGAGGGAGCCCTTTTGGTGCAGATTTGGAAACCAAACAAACCAATTTGATCAATGATTCTGTTGAAGACATCACTCTTTCTTTGTTGACATTTGCATAAAATTAGCAAAATACTCATTCACAAAACACTTTGGTGCCGGGCATGGTGTTTCATCCCTGTAATCCCAGCACTTGGCAGGCTGAGGCAGGAGGATCACTGTGAGCTCCGGGCCAGCCTGGGCTCCAAAGTGAGTTCAAGGCCAGCCTGAACTGCATGTGAAACCTGTCTCAAAAAGATCAACAAAACACAACACACTTTTGTATACATCTTGGATACTTAAGACACCCTATGTGGATAGCAGTAATACTCTGATTTGTAGAAGAGAAGGTGAGGGGCTTTGGGGCTTCACAGTCCTATAGCCACAAAGTAGAACAAGTGGTACCTGAGCTCTGAACATGACCCCTCATGCTTCCTACTGGAGACCCTCTCATGGGGGAGCTTAGGGGTGGCATTTCCAAGGACACTTTTGTGAGCAAGAACATACAACAAACCTCTCTTCTGCCTCCCCCCATCCAGCTGACTTCCGGGTACAGCAGCTGGGATCACCCATCACCACCCTGCCCACATCCCTGCTTTCCCATCTCATCTGCAGCTGGCCCGTTTTCTTTTCTGGCCTGTGGCTTCTCTTGCTGATACTGCCCGTGCAATGGCCTGGAAGGACCAGGGCACCCTGGGAGCAGCTGGCAACCATGCATACTGGCAGAGGACTGCAGGGTGCTGGGTCCCCAACCCCAGAGGATTCCTTGGAGGTGGGTGCTCTGCACTGCTTCACAGTGTACCCAGTGAATGACCTCCAGCCCCACCCAAGAAGCTGGCAGGACTGTGGAACCTTTCTCGTCTCACTTGCTTGTCCCAGATACACACTTTGCACTTGAATTCCTGTCTCTGGGTCTCCTCGGTAAGACTACTGCTGGTTCCACTGCTACTTCAAGCCTCACTTGCCGTAAAGTCTGTACTTGTCACTGCTTTTCCACAGGGCCAGTCTTGTAATTGCTGTACTAATGGACACCAACACACCCTTCATCCCTGAGCCTTTGGAAGCACTGTGTACTTCCTTCAGGGTTTTGCTAAAATCTACCTCTTGCAGATGCTTTTCCCTGGGAACTTCCATGTGGGTCCCTTCGCCAGAGCTTTGTTGACACTTTCCCCATGAAACTGTCACATATTGGCCCTAATTCTTCTTTCATCAATGCCATCTGTTTTCCTCCCAAATGATCTTTAAACTTCATTTGGGGGTCATGGTCACAGTCAGTGTTGGGCTCACAACTACTTAACAGCTGACGCTGAAATAAAGGATTCACTTATGAACACATATATGTTTATGGTATCTTTTACTGACATGGAGAATGTGTGACAGGCAATTCACAAATGATAACAAAAATGCAAAACACTTTTACTGTAAAGCCTGAACAGTTGATTTGTTCTCAGAGAAGGCTTTTGTTGATTCCTGCCAAACTCTCTCTGATCTATGGCCAACCTGTGGATATAATTCAATCATGATTTGACAAATTGAGCTGCATCCTAATCTAATTATTTCTTACTCAAGAAATCTCGTGCTATTAAATCTGAACTGGGATTGATATCTGACCCATGGTAAAACTATTTCTTATCCTCAAACTCTATTTGGCAAGCTACAAACTTTTTCAGCTACAGCTCTCACCAGGGCAAGTTTTAAAATTTAATTTGCACTATTTACGTTTTCTCCATTACTTTTTAAAAGTGTTTTAGATGATACCAACAAAAGAACAAATCAAGTCCTGGTTGTAGTGTTTTCCAGTTTCAGTGATGAGAGGACTCAGTAAGGCTAACTTTCAAGCTATCAAGTAATGTCACCTGTATGTAACTTACACATGATGCACGGTAGCACACTGTTATGTCACACTTTCACTGTCTGAATACATGCAATTGGCCTCCAGAGCACGGATAGTTCACTATAGTAAAACAATGAAAAAGACTTAGAGAGACCCAGCACAATGGACCAAAACTTCTTCAATGAAACAATAAATAACCTACCTGGTTACATTTTGTGCAAGGGAGCCAAGGAAGCCCTTAAGTAGAAAATCATGTGATGGGATGCTGGTGAATGTTTCAGCATGACTTTATATTTTAATTAACTTTGATTTCAACCAATATTTAAATTATAAGTTGACATCATTTAACATTTTATACAATAGCTTTGTAGAATGAATGGCTTACAAAAATTCCTGCTATTTAATAATCAGGTCTGATAAGCTGCTGTTTCTGTTTCTAGGACACCCCAACATCTGTTTTATAATTTACGGTGTCTGCCACGGTGTGGGGTATAGAAGAGGCTCTCTGAACACCTCTGTGTGAGCAGCTTTGGTTTTCAAAAGGGCAGATGACCAAAGAGCTTGAGAAACTCAGCTCTTGACAGAGAGGGAGCTCTAAGAGCCTGCAGAGGTTCACAGCCTCATGTCTAGGGTTGTGGCCTCACCTACCTGCTCTCTACCCAAAATGCACTGCTTTCAGGTATTGCTCTGCTTTCTGATGAGGGTCTCAAACTCGCCCTTCAGATGTGACCATTAGGGTTGTATGGAGTAAGCCCTGGCCTGTTTCCTATGTTGCAGCACATGCTCATTGGCCACATGTCCTTTCAGCTGTGTCAGGGGACATCAAAGGGCTGCAGGGCTACTTTAGAGGCTGCTCTCCAAAGGTCAGGTGAATAGGGCTGTGTTGAAAGGCAGCAACAGATGCAGGCATGGAAGTACTACGAGCCCAGCTCCCGCACCAAGCAGATGTATGCAGGTGGGCAAGCTGCTGAACCTCCCTGGCCCTTTACCTCCTCACCTCCCACAACTGGATAAGCTGTGAGGGGGTGCAAGCATCGAGGCAGCATGCCAATCACCCATTCTTTACCTGGCTTACTGCAGAAAAGCAGGGAAGAGAAGTGAAGCATTAGAAATGGGCAATTTACTGAGAAGGAAATGCCACCACCTAATTCAAAAAACCCTTTAATATATAATTTTCTTATTGTTCATATCTCATTATGTGACTTTGCTTAAGTTATGCTACTGACTTTTTTCTTTTGACAGTGGGGTACATGCTACGATCTACTTCCTATGGCTGTTGTTAGGGTTAAATGAAATGTGATGCATAATAAAACGCTTGGAATGTGTCCTGCATGCAGCGTGTGCTGGTGACGATGCCTGTTGTTAGGTCATTATGGTCATCACTCTCTGTGCACATCCTTCTGGGCTCTGCCGCATTCACAGTACCTGTCTTGCATTAGGCCACCGAAAGGTCCTGGCTCTCAGACAATGACCGCCTACCCTTGTGCAGGTCTGGCAGGTGTTATTCTCGCTCTTCCCCCTAAACTCTAGCAGCTTCTATTATCGGGGCTTTTCACTTGGCAATTAATCATGGAACGCTTCATGACGGCTTTTCTATCGTTGTCAGAACCTGGCATTCTAATGTTTCCTTGCTTCCCTATGCTTTTATTACCACTTTCCCTAAGCAGGCACTAAAGCCTTTGGGGATGAAAAAACATGGCCATGGTCAGTTGCTTTTTATAGACCTGGACTGCCCAGCCCAGGAGCAAACACAGCACTTGGTACTACTGAGGAAAACCTGCCAGGAGGGGGAGAAGGAAGACTTATAACTATGCTTTTGCACTTGAGTTGGTACATTAAGTGCTATGGATGGACATAAAACTGGACATGGTGTGTCTACCCCTGCCTTTGGGAAGCTTGTACTTTGCTGGGAAAGATGCTCAAGAGAAAGGTATCTTTATGTCAGAAGCACAGGGTGCTGGGAACACAAAGGAAAGGCCTAAACTGGAGCCTGAGGTGTCCAAGAAATGAGAGATAAGCAGAGCCCCACAGAAGGATGCAGAAATAAACCTATGGCAAGACTTCAGCCTGTGGATTCTGGGAGGGGTTCTACTGAGATACCGACTTTATATAAGTCTAGCAATAACCTTATAGAACATTCTAGAATGGTTTCCCCAGGTATATTTAAAAACAAATACACCTGGTTTCCCCAGGTATATTTTACCAGGTGGGAAAGTGGGCATATAACCGTGGTTTTTGTATGCAGAAAACTAGAGAAGGTGAGCTGTATGGCACTCACCATCCCGGACTTCGCACTGTCACCTGACGCTACTGAATCTGAGTCCCAGGAATTGTACTGGCAGCACTGGCTCTGAGCCTTCTCAGCCCTACATTGTCACGGTAGAACAGATCACAGTGGAAGCATTCACACCAGTGAAATTGGCAAATGCTGCATACAGGCTCCTCTCTCCCAGGGCTGGCTGCTGAAACATTCACCGGCATCCCATCACATGTTTTTCCACTTAAGGGCTTCCTTGGCTCCCTTGCACAAAATGTAACCAGGTAGGTTATTTAGTGTTTCACTGAAGAAGTTTTGGTCCATTGTGCTGGGTCTCTCTAAGTCTTCCGAGCCCTTTCCACACTCCAGCCACTGCAGTTGGGACCAGTGCCACACAGACCTTGCCTGACTTAATGCAGGTGTGACCTGACGGTGCCCAGGGCCCTGTGTGTCCCTTTGCTTCACCCTGAAACTTCTCTGATGTGACAATGAAGCCACTGCTCCCATGCATTCACAACCCAGAGACCCTCGGGGTTTGTTCCTGCGGAGCACCCTGAACTAATGGGGAGTGACAGTTAATGACAAATCTGCCTCCTTTAGTTGTCCTGGAAGATGGCTGTAGGATGCGCTCCAAGCCTGCCCAGGACCAGGACCAAGCACCCCCTATCACAGGAGCTGCCTTTGAGAGCTTATCCTTTCTTCTCTCCCAGGTTATTTTCTTCTCCCTTATGCTTTCCTTCCGGGATCATTTCTCTTCTAAGTTCCTGTCACTGCCTACATGCCATGCTGTTTTGAGGGAATCCCAGACTGACACATCCTCTGTCAGTCTGTTGACACCTCTCCATCAGTCCCAGTACTATCTGTGCTGACCACAGTGATAAGGAGATGGCCCCAGGTGGAGAGCCAGGGCAAGTGTGGCCTCTTTTAGCCTGGCCTGATGCCACCAAATCTGGTCATGCTTTGCTGTCATGGGAACTCTTGGGAACTGATCACCACATGGCATTGTTATTAACTGCTGGACTTACACAGCAAATTACTCTTCCTCCACACTAAGACAACAGGGCTTTGACACCCTCACACATGACGTCCCCAGCACAGAGGGGGGAACACCAAAGTTTTGATGGACGAATGAAGTAAGCACTTAAAACAATGCTTCTGAACATCTCAGATGAGTCATTCATTCCATAGCCACCAGTGAGGGGGTGGTGGTGGACTAAATTCCTGGAAAGAGCCAGGGCCATCCAAAACTTGAAATTAAACAACACCAGCAAGGAACAGTAAAACTATTAAGTCTGTATTAAATCCAAGCTCCAATTTCTCCTAAATTAAAAATATTTGGAATCTCAAGTGTCCTATTTCCCAATACTGCAGACACAAACACTTGCAAAGCATTGAGGGACACCACCAACATGACACACTGAGACGGCATTGGATGCCACATGCAGAATAAGGATGCAGGCGAGGCTACCAATGTGGAGAGGAAGACAGAGGAAGGCAACCTGCGAGTGACAGGGCGGCAGAGGATACTGAACAATGGCAGCCAACTGGAAACCAGAGCAGGGAGAGGATAACATAAGCGTGAACCTGAATGGAGACGCATCTCGGGGCAAGCAAGCAGAACGGGTCTGTTTGCTCCCAGGAGCTTTCTGCAGGGAACATCTGAGGAAACCTCCATGTCAACATTTTAAGTGCAGAAACAAAAATAATGTTAGAAATCTGGAAAAAAGAAAAGGTCAGCAAGAATAACTTCAGATATTTCCTTTCAGCTGTTAGTTTTTTTCTTGATGTTGCCTTATATTCTTTTCAACGCTAGAGGCAAAGACACACTGCCAATAAATTTAAGAGTACTATTCTCTCTCTCTCTCTCTCTCTCTCTCTCTCTCTCTCTCTCTCTCTGCCATAGGAAAATTATACAGCACCTAAAACTTGCAATTTTCCTTGTAAATTGCCAACAAGAGAAAGCCTACTATGCCTAAGGTAAGGAATAATTTTATTTTATTTTTATTTTTTTGTAGTACTGGGATTGAACTCAGGACCCTGTGCTTACCAGGCAAACACTTATTCTACTGAGCTATCTCCCCAGGCCCTGGGAATAATTTTACATTTCACTATATAAAGCAGATTGAAAATTCTCTTATTTGCCATTAGTGTTTCTAAATAATCTCTCTCCTAATTGAACTTGCAATGCTTTGTACTATTGTCTGTTTATGTTTACTTTACCACCAGTTTCCTTGAAAATGTTTACTCTTTCTGTCTCTGCAGAACCTCACTCCAAGCTTAGAGGAGTAGCTACTCAGTGAAAGCAAGTTGGCTTAAAATGACAAAACATATTTAGTGCAACAGAATGTGAATTGAAGATAATAATTCCTTCATTTAAAAAACGAACCAGGGAAAGAATCCATGCATTGCACGAATAAAATTCATGTCATATTCCTTTGCTTCAACTTCTTATATTAGTTAGAAAGAAAAGCAAGATCGATACAGTCTCTCCCTGGGAAATCTGGGAAGTTTTATGGATTGAAGCCCTAAGCCCAATCTAAGAGCAATGGTATTTGGAAACGAGGTATGGGGAAGGTAGGCAGGGTTGGAGGAGAACCAAAAGGTGGGGCTCTCGTGGTGGGACTGGTGCCATTTTAAGAGGAGGCTGCAGAAGCTCAAGCCTCCTCCCTACCATGGGAAGATGCAGCTGGAAGCAGCCATCTCCAAGCCGGAAGCAGAGCCCTTATCGGAAACCGCATCAGCCCACCTCTCCATCTTGAATTCCCAGCCTTCACAGCTGTGAGAAATACATTTCTATTGCTACGACACTCAGTCTATAGTATTTTCTTCAGGCAGCCTGAGCAGGAAGGAAATGAAACAAGGAGTCTAAAATAATGCTTGAAACTAAAAGCTATTAAACATAAAGTAGGATATAAATAAATTAAACCTCGGAATAGACAAACCACATCGACAAACCATGGGCGCCTTTAATGAAATAGGAGAGCAAATCAATTACACTAGGAATAAGAAAGAGTGGTAGAAAATAATAGACATGGAAGCTTTTTAAAGGGGGGCGTGCAGTTATTCTGTTATGTGCTAGTAGTCTTTAAACAAAGTAGCGGTGAGCAATTGCTTCTAAAAGTAGAAAATACCCATGCTGACCTTCAAAGAGCCACCCTCGAAGATGAGGCAAGCTGGTTCCAATTCCTCGGTGATATATTTGGACCTCTAGGTATGTGTTTTCCATTTTTGAATACTCTGGCTTAGTTCAATGCTTGGCTTGGAAAAGGTCAACAGTACAGCTACTATTAATTTTAGTACCTATTAAAAAGTTAACATATTAAATTTCACTCCCACCAACACAGGCCCAAAAGGACTGCGTTATATGTGTTCACTACTTACTGCACAGCGTGTTTTCGAAATTACTTTAAGAGGCAAATGCACTTTAAAGTCTTGGACTTAAAATGGAGGAAAAGTATCCAAGAATACATCAAAGACAGAACTTAGAAGGCAGAGATCTTGTTTTCTGTGTGTTTGCCATGTATCTGTTATAATTCATCCAAAACTAACAGAAGAAGAAATTAGAGCTTAGTGAGGGTACGTTTCTCACCAAAACCTTGTCTACTAATAGGCAGGTCTGAGACTAAAGTTAGAGATGTGTATAAAGAACAGAGTGCATCACCATGAACAAAATTTTTAGGAAAGGGCCGGCCAAATAGCTCAGCGGATTAAAGCACCCGCAAACAGGCACAGGGGCTTGGGGGTTCAATTCCCAGGCCTGCTGTGTCAGCCCTGACCTGGGGTGCACTGAGATGGCAATTGAGACTGGGCATGGTGGCGCATGCCTGTAATCCCAGCTCTTGGGAGGCTGTAAACAGGTGGATCATTACAAGTTTGATCTAGTAGTGAGACCCTGCACACCCTGTAGACCCCTAAAATACAAAAAAAAAGGAAATAAATTTTTGGAATTACCACATATTAAAAGCATTGCATTACAAGCATCAGAAGCATGATCTTTTCATCTTTTGGATGAGTTTATTCATAACATTTATTTTACCAGCACTCCTTCCTCATGGTAGAGTCCATTTCTGCCTTGTCTACCTTGCTGAGCATTTTGTCTTTTCCCACTAAATACAGTTCTGTTTTTTTCATTTTTGGTTTCAAATTCTGCGTTGAAGCACTTATGAGTTTGAAAAGCTTAGTGATTGAATAAAACCTAGCTGTTGAATTTCATCAAGTGCCTTGGCATTTATTGAGGCACTTACAAAATGTTTTTATGGAAATGTGATAAATTACATAAATAAGTCAGCTCACTATTGTCCCCTGACATGCACAGGTGAGGTTAATTGCTGGAAAGTGACTATTATGCATTTCTTATTTCATCTGTGGTTCCTGCCTCTATTCTTTTTACCTTTTAGCCGAATAGAACACAAAGGAATAAGCAGCCAGCGATGTCTATGGTTATGTAAGACTTTTAACTTCTCGTATGGAAAATTTTAGTGAGGAATACACACACAGCCTTCTATATCTGCAGGCTCCGTATCTGCAGATTGGACCAACCACAGAAGGAACATCCGTGAAAGACAATCGCGTCTTCATTGAACATGGACAGAATGTTGTAGTATTCCTTGAACAACACAATATAATGACTATGCACAGAATTTACATTGCATCAGGTAGTATATGTAATCTAAAACAATCTCGAGCCTACTGCAGGGTGAGCATAGATTAGATGCAATCAGTAATATATATATATATATATATATATATATATAGCATAGGCTATATATAGCTAAAATTAGCTCTGCCACTTTGTAGAGGACACATGAGCATCTGTGGTTTGGCCATCCGTGTGGGTCAATACCCCTGCTGTCTGGAGCCAGTCCCCTTGGGGGACAAGAGACAGTGCAAAGAGATTCGGAAAGCATTAGCGGAGCAGGGCCGAAGATCTCAAAGAACTGATTACATTACGTGAAAGCACATGTGTCAAAGTTAAGAAAACTGAATGACTTTGGACTGAAATATCTTGGCTAATAGCTTTTCAATAAAAATGTCTTGCTTCCCCAGGAATCCTTAAATGAGGTGAACATTACCCTGGGGCCTGGTGAGGACAGGAGCACATTGAGGGTTACGCCACAGGCAGGTAGTTCTTGCTCAGGTCCCTAGGCTGGGCAGGGCAGCGTCAGAGCCAGGCAGGGGCAGGCAGGACCAGTGTGGTTCCCTCTTGCAGCCTCTGCCAGTGGGACGACCAAGCCGACTGCTGCTGAGAGCTGGGGCAGGGAGGAAGGACCAGGCCTGCTGTCTGGGACAGTGTGTCTAAAGGCTGCATAGTCCAGCACTGTGACATGAGAACAGGCAAGCGGATCTCGGCACAGGCGTTTGATAGAACTCAAGAAACAATTTTTAAAATATGATTCTGTGTCTGCACAGGAGCTAAAGGAGAAAATGCAGCAAACACTAAAAGGTAAGCAGCAGGAGACAGGCCTTACACTCGCTGTCTTGCTTCTGTACCTCAAGGTCCCGCCAGCCCCACGCCTTCCAGCCCTCCTGCTCCTACTTGGCTGTTTGCTCTCTCACCCAAACCTGTTGCCTGCTCCCCTTGAACCTGTTGCCTCTGCAGCCATGAGCTAAGAAGCAAATCTACAAAGTGTGATCGAAAGATGCGTGTTTACATCTCCCAAATCTATTACAGCAAAAGTCACAGGTCCATTAACCTCTTCAAAATCCTCGCCCTGGCTCTCAACACATCATCACGTGCTTCTTGTCACTTTCTGAAGCAGCTCTGGAAGTCCTTCTTCCTGAGTGTCTCTGCTTGCAACGCATTGGCACAGCTGTCTCGACATCCTGAACTGACTCAAAACGTTCCCTTTCATTTTAGCTTGGAGGACAGGTCAGAAGCTGCAGGGTGCCGGGGGATGAGGTGGATGAAGACGCACTGCTGACGTCTGTGCGAGTCCGCCCTCCGCTGCACAGCACCTGGCAACAGCATGCACTGTAATTTTGATCACACCTTGTAAAGACACTCAGGAAAGAGCACTTCCAGAACTGCTTCAGAAAGTGGCAGGAGCAAGGGAATAAATGTGCTAGAGGAGGTGGGGGGGCAGGAGTATGTTGAGGAGGATTAATAGCAACGTGTCTTTAAACATTCCCTGTACATTCTGATCACCTCATGTAGTTCCTCTCCCTTGCTCTTGACAACGTTGGTCCACAGCAAATAGCTCCATGACTGTGAATCCGTATTCCTTCTAAAGCATCCTAACAGGCTCTGTGTGGAGCTTGCAGAGTTATAGCAACAGTAAAGGAAGCAGGGAATGAAAGCCCAGAAGGGGCAAGGTAGAACAACAGCAGCGGTGTCTCGTGGGCTATCCTTTTGTCATTGTTTTCCTAAGATTTTTGTGGTTTTATAATATTTGTGTATAATTTATTCTAGTAATATAACATATGGTAGGAGAAAGGACAAATAAGCATGTGAAACACGTGCACATGAAGGATTTGCACAAACATATGCATCTATGAGCACAATCTCTAGAAAAGAAAGCCCTGGCTTTGATTCGTGGGTTCGCTGCTTTGTGCAAATCTCCTTTCTCAGTCTAGCTGTGTAAAGTCTTTAGAGTCCCCCTAAGGCCACCTGTCCCACCTCCATCTGTGTGTTTACTGTGGGCCTTGATTCCCACCAAGGTAACATGTGGAGCCAAGAGAAGGAGGCGTGTGAGGGCGTAACATCTCTGAATGTCACCTCTGCACTGCCCGGCGTAGCCTTGCAGACAGGAATGTGGAAAGGAAAGTGCCCATTTGGGGACATCTCCTCTGCCAAGCAGCAACAGCACAGTGAAACTCAGACTCAACTTGCTGTGATTTGTACAGCTTTGTACAGCTTTGGGACAAGACCAAGAGAGAATTAGGGAGGTGCAGACCCCGACAGTGGAGCGCAGGTGGAGCGCAGGGGTTAGGGCCTCCGCCTTGAGCAGGCAGCAGCTCTCCTCATTTCGATCCTCTGACTCACCTGGAAAGTGAGCAGAACTGCTCCACCCCTAGAGGTGAAGCAAGCACCATGCTAGCACTGATCACAGGGTCCAGGCTTAACCTCCACGGGCTCATTTTTCCTGGCTGGTGTTTGTTGCACAAGCTCCCTAGTGGCTACCACATATGGATGTGCCGGGAAGCTTGGGAAATGGCACATGTTTTGGAAGAGAACTAGAAAGGAAGAAATAGACTAAAGTATATACCAAGCACCCACCCCCTGACATTTACAACCCTGTCTGTAGCTGGCAGCTTCACATTGCTTGCAACAGACTCTGGGATAGGCAAGATGGTCAAGGGTTATTCCCATTTTACAGATGCTGAAAACTAAGGCTTGAGATGCAAAGTCTTCTGTCTGTAATCAAAGAAAGTAGGCAATGAGAGCCAGGGTTGTGAAAGCCAGTCTTTTCCTGAGTGAATCAGGAAGACTCGAGTCCAAGAGGGGTGACAACCAGAGAGAAGGGCTGGGTACAAAGTTACTCCCCTCTTGGAGGGCACTGAGACCTTGATAAGGTGTCCTGTCTTGGCTCCACCACTTCTTGGCTGTGTGGCCTTGTCTCCGTCACTTACCCCTGTCTCTGAGCCTCAGTTTTCTCATCTGTAAAATGAGGGGGATAACAGTTCCATTCTCACAAGACCGGCCCACATCTAGGTGGACTAACGAACATCACGTGCTTGGCAGGGCATCCTGCCTGGCTCAGGGCCATCCCCGTGCTTCAGCCACTCTGGTTACTTTGTCATTTGTCCAGGGCCCCTGCTGGCAGCTGCTCACTGGGCGTTCATTAAATGACTAACAGGAGTGTGGTGCTTTCCTGGCAGGCCTTCCCCAAACAAGCTGACACTTCAGCAACCGGAGCCGAGATGGCTGGAGGCTGCAGGAAAGCAGACAGCAGCATGTGTTTATCGTTCGTGCTGGGGAGAGCTTCTGTTCCCCAAAGAGGCGCCACAGATGCCTCTGGAGAGCACTGAGAGCACAGCGGAAGCAGCGTGTACCAGCTGACCTGGGCACGCGGCCGCAAGGCTGGCCAGAGGAGGCCAGCGTGGAAGACTGACTGCATGATGACTGCAAGGCTGGGTGCCCTGTCCCTGGGCTTCCTCTTCTGAGGTGGCACATCTCTTCTGGGCATTTCCAACATCCCCATGGACCGGGAACAGGAATCAGTAGCCCCCGCCCCAAGGGACTGACAGCTGTCCAAGAGGGTGGAGGACTGCAGCCTCTTCTAGCTTCTTCCCTGTTAACTCTTGGGCTAAATGTCGTCTCTTAGCCCTTTACAATTCGCGGCACATTTCCACTCGCCCACTGCAGCTGATTCACAGTTGGATAGGAGTTGAGCAGCTTCCCTCCCCACTTGTCCAATTTGTACGTTAAAGTCCTAACTTCCAGAATCTCAGACCCTGACTTATTTGGAAACATGGTCTTTGCAGATGGAGTTGGCTGAGATGAAGTCATTCTAGAGCAGAGTGGGAGTCAAATCAGCATGACCAGTGCCCCTATAAAAAGAGGAGCTGGGGAAACAGATGCACACAGGAAGAATAGCATGCAAAGCGAAGGAAAAAATGGGGCGATGTGTCTACCCGCCAATGAACACCAGAGACTGCCAGAACCAATAGAAGCTGAGAGCAAAGAGCAGAGAGAGCTTTGGCCTCACAGCACTCAGAAAAAGTCACCCAGCAGATACCCTGATCCTTACACTTCTGGTCTCTAGAATGGGGAGATTGTACCGTACGTTTCTGTTGTTTAAGCCACACAGCTGGTGGGTCTGTTATGCCAGCTGGCATGGCTTGTTTCTAGATGCCCCTCCGCCAAGCCTCGTGTGGTCATAAGTGGGGCGTTTTCAGAAGTGGCTGAATCTAGAGTGAGTGACTGATACACTGTGCAGTGCTAGGATCCAGGGTGCGTGATTACTCAGTCCACTGAGGGTTTGGCACCGTTCCAATCATTGTAGCCTGGGCACAGCAAAGGGCAGCGAGAGGCTTGCCTTCTGCCCTGTTGTTTCGTTACTTTCTGCCTGTCATGAACTTTTCTTCCCTGCGATGGCCCTGTCCCACGCCAAGCTGTCTTACAGCCAGCCGACGACAAACCTTTGCAAACCGTGAGCTAAATAAACCTTTCCTCTCTTGAGTGTGGGTGTTGGGTATTTTGTCTCAGCAGTGACAAAAGTAACTAAGACAACAGTCCTAGCAAACTAATACACAATTACTCTGGGAAATAGGGCCCCTTGTTCCCATTTTATAACAAAGCAAGGGACAGAAAAATGGAGTATATGGGTCATCTAGCCAGGAGGCAGAGGGTAAAGAATGTCAAGCTATCCACGTGCCTGTAGCATCTGATTAGAAGCATGAGCAGACTGTGCTGTGGGTGGGCAGAGAACTCTGAAGTTCCTAAGTGCGCCACACATGGGCTCAGTGGGTGGCACGGCAATCCTAGGCAGGACCAGGAGGTATGGGTAGCATCTCCGTTCTCAATGGACTAAACGGATGCAGAGAGGATTCCAGAAGGAGGGGTGAAGGGAGCACTCACGGCACGTCTGCCTGCCAAGGCATGACCTTCATCTCTGCATTTCCCGATTGGGACGTGTGTGCTCTCATATTCAAACAAACTTTCATCTGCAGCAAAGTAGTCTCTTTTACCTACTTGGGTGCATGGGTTAGAATCTGTGATGTACATGCCAGGTCATATATCTTGGAAAATACTTTAAAATGTCCCCTGTGATCTTCTTGTAAATAAGCTATATAAAGTGATTTCTCAACTTCAGTGGTAAAGAGAACATTGCTAGGCCTTGGAAGCTGCACAACACTGGTCCAGATCTTTTTTAAAAATACAGCCAAGAAAAGCATGCATGCATGGATGCTCTCCCTGGCTCACAAGGAAATTGGTGATGTATTTCCAGCCAAGTGACAGGCGTGATGACAAGAACAATTATTTTCTTCATAACAGGAATGCATTCAGAGCTGAGCTCCCAGCCTCCTAATAAGAAGCCATCAGCTGCAAATAAACCTAATCCTGCAATGACCGTGGGCTCTCCAGGCTGGGCACCTCGGCAAAGAGACTCTGACCTCAAAGACCCCAAATTGGGTCAGGGAGACATTTACAATGCATTAATAACAGCAGTAACCATCTAGCATTTGCTACCTGTCAAGCAATGGATGAAGTAGCTTTGCACGTTAGGTCATGCTATTACTCCAATGAAGAGCTGAAGGGCATCAGCATTTTTTTGCCATTTTCCCCAAGTCGTTGTCCATGAGGCTATCAATGAGGAGGGCAAGTGCTTGGGAACTGAAGGCAGCCCTTCCTCACTCAGGGGTGGCTTCTATACTTGGAGGGAAGGGGTTTTCACAAAGCGGCTAGTAGCATCATGCTTGAGTCTCAGAAGGTGACTAGGACATCTGGAGGGGAACAGGGCGGAGGACAGGGCATGGTGGGCACAGTTAACAGCCTGAGTGAAGGCAGAGGCGCAGCGTCACAGCTGTGCAGCGAGGCTGGAACAACAGGTGTATTTGGACAACTGCGTGAGTTCTACACTCTGGTCTCCTCCCAAGCCTCCCATCAGTCTAGGCTCAGCCTGATGAGCTCTTTCCCCCGCTCTCTGTCTCTGTTTCGACTCTCCAGTTCCTAGGCCATGGCACAGGCGGGGACACAGGCCTGGGCCTCAACCCTGCCCAGCTCTCTCCTTGCATTCCACTCCCCTCTATGTGGCTACCTGACGCTTCTCTTCTGCCACCTTGGCTGTCTGCTGAGCCCGGATCCCAGAGTTTTTCACCTGCCACTGCACTGTCAAGGCCCATGTAGGGGCTAGCAAGCGGTACACCGGCACCTTGGAGATATCTGCTGAAGGGATGATGTATTAGTTTGCAGCTGCTGCTGTAACAAATGATCACAAATTTAAAGGCCTAAAACAACACAAATTTATTCCCTTAGAGTTCAGTAAGCCAGAAGCCTTTAAAGTGGCTGAAATCAAGGCATGGGGAGGAAGGGCTTATTCATTCTGCGGGCTACATTTTCTGGCTTCTCCAGATCCTTCTCATTTCGGGGTTGTGGCCCTGCAGCATCTTGCCTTCCTTCTCTAACTCTGGCTCTCTGTCCCCCTTCTCCAAGGCTCCCTGCTGTGCACTGTGTGCTTCTGGATGATCCAGGTTAATTCCCTCATCTCAGAATGATCACTCAGAAGAGCAATGTTCCTTTTCCATATAAAGCAACACATCGAAGACACCGGGAATCAGAGCGTGGACATGCCTAGAGATCCAGGACTCAGCTTTCCCACAGGTGGACAAGCTGAGCAAGAGGGGGCCTCTATTCGGTCGGTGCTGTATTACTCAGTGCAGGGCTCAGGCCCGAGCAAGGCGCGGCTTGGGAAATGTGGGTGGGTGGGGAGACTATGTTGAACTGAAAATCTAGGGCCCTACTGGAGAAAAGGGAGGATATGCAGGGAAGAAAAGATGAAGGGGAAGGACAGGGGATAGCTATAGCATTGCTTCTGAGGCTTCCATGGTGTTCTCACCTGAGATTTGGGAGGATGGGCTAAGGGCAGTGTTCCCCAAGGCCACGTAGTCGGGACATCAGCCAAGACTGGGGCCAGGACCCATACCCCCCAGGCTGCACCACTTCCTCTCTTCCAAGTCCTCCTTCTTCAGCTGTACCCAGCCCTTCTTCCTGTCTCTGTCTCAATGTATAATTGTGTGTGTGTGTGTGTGTGTGTGTGTGTGTGTGTGTGCACCTGGGTGTGTGCATTCATACACTATCTGCCATTTGGATTTAAATAGAATTCATATAGCACACAGTTCACCCATTTAGAGTGGACAATTCAAAAGTTTCTAGCACATTCAGAGTTGTGCAACCAATTTTATTCCTCCCCAAAGAAGTCTTGTGCCCATCAGCAGCCCCTCATTACCCTTCTGCAAACTCTAATCCATTCTCTCAGCAGCGCTGCTCTGGCCTCTGTGCCTAAGGGTTGCCTTCCAGCACCTGTACTGTGAGCCACCAAGCAGTGGCTCATGCTGGCTATCTGTCCCACCCACATTCACTTCCTGATCCCCTGTGCTCACACTCTGCCCTCATTTTTCTACTAACACAGCTTTGGCAGGATCAGCCCTGGAGTCCCTTTCCAAGGCTTGTTCTGTAGGGGCCTCCTGACTGCTGGCAGCAGGGGATGCTACTGACCCATCAGGGGACCACAGTCCCCTGTACAGTCTGTCTGTGGACACCTTATCTGCTGCCTTCTTTGTGAATGGTGGCCATGCTAGATTCTGGGTTTTCCCTCAGTGGTTGGGAAGCTGAAGTCCCTGGCAGGAGCCTGGAAGCCACACTGTCTAGACCTCCACTCCACCTGTGCCACATGCTCGGTGTGTGACTTTCAGCACTTTTCCATCCCTGGGTACCTTTGTCTCCTCATTGTATCACAGTGAAGATAATCAGAGCTACTGCTCAGGATAACTGTGCAGATCAAGTTATTTAATTAAGGTTAAGGGCTTGGCGAAGTGCTTGGAACATAGAAACCCACTATGCTGTTTGCTTGTTGTATAAGTATCTTGCTCATTCTTTCGTTCAGTTGAGTGCATCTGTTACCATTTTTGAACAAGTTGTGTGCATTAGCCTCCCTCCAGGGTTCACACATCCACCACATTCAATTATGAGCAGGACCTGGGGTCAATTAAACTTCTCTGTAGTCTCATTTCTATGATCTGTCAGGTAGAGATAATGGTAGCTGGTCTCTGGGTTAGTGGAAAGGTTAAGCGAGTTGGAAAGTTAATCCAACTCTTTCCTGGAAAGTTAATCCATGAAGCACTTACGATAGCGCTTGCTGGTCAACAAATCCTCTAGGAATGCCAGGCTCAGCGTGACCCAGCCCTTCCCCTTGTTGCCTCCCTGTGGGTTTGGACTACTTGTAGATGTCTCCACCTGATGCTGCAGGATCCTTTAGACCAAGCTCACGCCTAAGCTCATCGAGATTTGCATGGCATCTTCGCCATTGCTAACTCAAATGCTTACACTTTCTTCCAGGCTGAAGAACCTTAATCATCTCTGCCTTCCGATGCTTCTTGGTCCATTCATTTCCAGGGAGAGCCTCAGCAGGATTGCTCCGTTGCTCCCATTCTCCTGCTTCCAGATTACCTGACCTTCCTGTTCATACTCTGAAAGCTGTCAAAGTGGTGCTAGCAAAATCCTCTCTCCACCCCCACTGCGTCTGGGAAAGAGCCTCTGAATCTTTAAAGAATCTACTTGTCCTCTGAGATAATTACAGTAGTACCTTGTCACTCACTGTCAACTGGTTGCAAGGGGCATCACAGACACCCAGTTATTCTGGCTAGAACAAGTAACAAGTCACCGAGCAATGGATACCAGCAAGTAGCCTGTCAATAACCAAGTAAATGATGAGTGCTGGGACAGCTTTTGCATCAAAGTGTGTGGTGTACTAAATGTGACAGGTTCCAAAGAAGTTGTAGACCAAGTCATGACTGTAAGTCAGGCTCCTGTGGACTCTGATTCAATCTCTGTCTCTCGGCATGGGCCAGGAAGTCTATTCAGATGCTTGGCCTTGCCCTCTTGTGTCGTCCCAGCATGGTGCTGGAGTCAAAGCCTGCAGCTACTTTAGATCTGACTGGCACTCTCCTCTGCCCCGCAGTCTCGCCTTCGGCTCACTCCACTTTCCTTGTTACTGGAGTCTCATACTAATCCTCCTGTATCAAATCATCCTCTCGTCCTGGACGGAGCAGAGGATCTACTAAACCCAGCACTATGTTTTCCCCTTCATTTATTCTTCGAGACAAACTTATCTCAGTCTAGGATCTGTGGTGGCTTAGAGTGGAAGACACAAATGTGATTAAGGCACAACTATTAGCACGGAGGTTCAAAGCAGGCAACACAGGAGACACTGGGGACACTGGCATCAAATAAGTAACCACCTGCACGACAGCCAATGTAAAGAGAAACGTACAGGGAGGGCCATAATTAACATAATTTATTAAGAGCCGGAATGCCACAGGAGACACGTTACTTCAGGCGGGTATTAGCTCATAGGCCAGCCCCAGTACTCTCTGCAACTATAAAAAAATCCTTCTGCAGCTGTCATGTCCACACAGTAGCCACCACCCACACATGGGGGTGGGCTTCTGAGGGCCTGAAGGGTGGCTTGTGTCACCAAGGAACTGCTTCTTAACTGTGACCTAATTGTAACTCACTTAAATATTCCCTTGTGACTAGTAGTAGCACATTAGGGAGTGGAGTCACAGACTTTTATGTAAATAATGTTCTAAAATACTACAGATAATGTCTTTTAAGAGGAGTTTTAGAAATAATTAAGCTCGTGAGGCAGCCTGCAGTTGCCCATTAAATGGCAATCAGAGGCCACAGCGATTCAGTCCGGGGGCATATCTCAGAGAGAGCATCCTTCAGAACAGGTTGGGCCTCTGGCAGCTGAGACGACAAACGGGGCCGCACTTTTTCACCCGCTCTCACTGAGAGCAGTCCTCTCACCCAGGACATCAACTCTAAGTCCTCTGCCTGGCCCCGAGACCACTGTGATTTGCCTCCGTTGATCAAACAGACTTGCTCCCTCTCCTCCGTTCAGCCCTCTCCTCTGTCCCTCCCCCGCTCTAGCTCACTTCTGTGATTTTGTTCACACTGTCCATCCTGGTAGCATCATTTACTCTCTGTGTGTGTGTGTGTGTGTGTGTGTGTGTGTGTCCAACAGCACCCAGATAATTTCTATCCTTTCAATCCCAACCAATCCTTACCTCACCCTTAAAACCATCTCTGACCACTCAATTTTTACAAACCTTGTTCTCCTTCATGTTCCGAGCCAGCTACGGTTGAAACCAGCCCCCCGTGATTGATTACTAAGCCAGTCTCCAAGTGCGCTACAGGGTTTAGCATTGTCTTAGAAATGAACTTGTAAACTCAAGGGCAGGAGCAAGTTGTCTACGACTCATGTGCACTCGGCACCCTAGAATGGCGCAGGCGCACCACGGGAGCTCACAAAAGCTGCAGTGGCTCAGTTTGTAACGTGTTCCTGCCTAGAACCTTTCACGACATTCGCTTTTTTTCCCCACCTTAATGTACAGCTGGAAGTGAACCTGAGGCTGTAGTCTCTCTGCTCTGCTTTGTGTATTAAATTTATAATAAAGTCAAAGACAGATGGCTAACAAGAAACCTTAATTGCCTCTGATATTATTAAATCTTCTAGTTTGAGGCCTTAGAGAGGCCAAGAAAATTTTCTTTTAATCCCCATGGGTTTTAAATTGCATAAATGGAGTTAGAGAGAGCTGGTCTGAAAAGCAATTCCTGGCAATCATTTACCAAAGGGGAGAGGAAAAATCATTACGGTCCTACTGCCAAGGTTTGTAAGTAATAAACACTACGCTCTCTGCAAGCCCAGAAGAGCTGTGTGGGCTCGATAAATAGCTGCGTTTGCCCAAGTACAGTTTTAAACAGATGTCTGTAAATATGGTAGAAAAGCCTCAGAAAGCTGGTGGGTATCACTGAGGAGTGGCTCTCCCCAATTTTGCGGCCAAGCAGGCAGCCGCTGTCCGTCTCCCTCCCATGGAGGAGCAGCCTACTGTTTTGCTTGTGACTGTATTAACATCATGGCCTCTTTTAACGCATTGGTTCTCAACGACACATGATTTGGTCCTACCCCTTGTGCCACCCAGGGGACATTTGACAGTGTCTGGAGAGGTTTGTTTTCATGGCCACAAGTGGCAGTATTTGGGTGCTCTGGTGGGTAGACCCCGCTACCAACATAGAATTAGTCCAAAATATTAGTAGCCTTGGTTGAGAAATCATGATGTTTTCATTTCTGAGCAAGACTTTCCCAAAGAATCACATCCTATTGATTGACTCACCAACTGATTGACTGTTTGGTTCAATGAAACAGAATCTCACTATGGAGCGCAGGCTGATCTTGAATTCACCACGTAACCCAGCTGGCCTTGATCTCCTGATCCTCTTCCTATTGTGTCCTAAGAGCTGGGACCAGGGGTGTGTGCCACCATACTTGGCTTCCAGTATCTTCCTAAGTAAGTGTTGTGTGTGCATGGTTTTCATTCATTCATTTCACGAATTGTTATCCTTAAACCTAGGATGTATTCAACTAGCCTGCAGTGGATTTCTATTTGGGGGTCAATTTGTAGCACTCAACTGGATTGAACTAGCATGGTGCTGGGTGTGGGAAGCCCACCTGAGGACTATCGCCAGCAGCATAAAAGGCCGAGCAGGAGAAGCTGCCAGAACGCTGTTAGGGATGCTGTTTGGAGAAGTTGTTCCAACAGTTGGAGCTGTTGGAAGCCATTGGCTCTCCTGGGCTGTTGTATGTGACCTTGTCATGCTGACTTTCATGATGAGCTTGGCTGTTCTTGTTCGAGGAAGAGAGCAGGACACTCATTGTCTCTAAGAATGGCTATGGTTCATTTTGGGAGAGCTCTGGTGCTCATCTCGAGCACTGCTTCTTGACTCCAGAGGGGAAGATGGTGCACTACTCACCCTCTTGGAGAAGCTTGTTGCATTGGCTTTCCTGATGGGAGCTCGGCTTTCCGCATCATTGGTGGGGCTCAAGACCTCACCGTCACTGAGGACGGCTGTGGTACTTTAGGGGAGCTCTGGTGCTGCCCTCGAGTGTTGCTCCCTGGCTCCAGTTCAGATCCCTCAGTCTGCTAGCACAGATCCTTCATCCTGCTGGCACAGACCTTCTAGCTTCCACTATTGACTTTCAGGCCTTTCCAGCACAGATTCATGAAGTGGGTCTGCATGAGATTTTGTCATGGGGTCTAGGCCTCCAGTTAGACTTGTGGGAGTCATTGTATGAGCTCTAGGTCTTCAGTGGGACTCGTGCAGGATATTAGGATCCAGGCCCTCAGCTGGATTCTTTGGTCTTTAGTATGTGGGCAGATTTCCTGCACTCTTTGTACATGATTCTTTGGATGATTCCTTATAAAATATTATAAAACATACCTTGCATTACATTGTTTCCCTTACAAAACCCCAAGCTATGGCATAGCCATATTCATGTGTTGATAAAAATATGAATTCATTTATGTAACAGGAATTTAGAGAACATCTCCTCCATGACTGGCACAGCAAGGTGCAGGTCTCTCCTCACCAGGCTTTGTCTTCTTGTGGGAGGAATGCACAAATCTACACAAGTCAACAAAGAGCAAGACCTTTTCAAGCAGTGCTAAGTACAGTGGTGAGTATCAACCAAGAGAATGACCAGGAAGACATGGCTCCTCTTACAAAGTGGCATTAGCGAAGGCTTTTCTGTATAGATTTTATGTGTGTGTGTGTGTGTGTGTGTGTGTGTGTGTGTGTTCATCCTTGGGATACTGGACCTTGAAGGCAGGGCATCTTCACGAAGCTACTAGCCGGGCCTTTCCAAAATTTAGGTGGAGACAGGGTCTCACTAAGTTGCCAAGTTGACTAGTCTGGTCTTGAACTCACAGGAGTCATGGAATGAATAGTTGGGAATTCCGTTGCCATGGTAACAGAGGGACTGCTTTCAAATACAAGAAACAAGAACCCATTGGGTCCACTGGACTGTCTCTTGGATTTCAGTGCAAAAGACTGATCGGGTCCTTTGTGCTTTGAGGTTAAGAATAAGTCCCTTCTCTTCCCCCATGGGAGGCGTCTTCTATTAGCCCTGGTCTAAACTATTTCCTGTTTCTTTCTTCCCTGTCTCCATGGATGCCAGCTCTTCACTATTCCACTGAGATGCCACAATGAGCCATACTTAATGATTCATTAAATTAAATACATTTTCAGGAAAACTATAACAAGAGGCTAACCATCTTGGCAATTACACCACAAAAAGTATGCATTCACGTCCGATTTGATTTAGCAATAAATTGAATCACAGTGAGCATCCGCAAGACAAAAGGAAAAAAAAAAAGACTGGAAGGAAGCAAACCAAATGCTAATGGCATTATCCTTTTCTGGAATGTGGATGTGCTATTTCTTCTTCGCTCATATTTCTGGCTAATTCGGGAATTTCCTGTAATGACTATGTATTTCTTGTCTCAGAAGAATCATGGTTCTGGAATGGCTGGGTTGTTAAAGACCATCTCCGATACTCCAGCACCGAAGAGGGAGACACACACGTAGCTCTGGCGCACAGATCCAGCCAGTTGTGTTGGATTACAGAGTTCGCCAGCCAAAAGCCTTCAGGGAGGAATCGCACCGTTGGGGAAGCCAAGTAGCAGCAGCTTCTTCCTGCCACACTCACTATCTGTCCCATAGAGCTTTGTGTTTCCTACATCTTTGACAGGTGCCTCTGGCTCCCAAAAGTTAATTAAAAGATAGTCTTCATGCCATAAGGAACCTTACCCATAGAATATGTAAAATAAATAAACATTTTCTATAGATCATATAATGGTTTTTAGATTCCTTCTATGAGAGACAATGTGGTGTTTTTCTTTCGGAGTTTGGCTTATTTCACCTAGCATCTTGGTCTCAAGCTAAATCCATTTTTCACAGGATGACATGGTTTTGCTCTGCTTTATGGCTGAATAATATTATATAAGTATACCACATTTCTTTATCCATTCACCTGTTGATCAGGTTGCCTGGTTCTTTGGGGAGTCCCCATGCTGATTTGCATAAAGCCTGTAGTACTTTACATTCCCCTCAATAGTATAGAAGGTTCCTTTCTCCCAAGCAGAGGAAGAAACGATGAGGGGAGTCATGGGGGAGGGTGAAAATAGTCAAAGTGTGCTACATGCATGTATGAATACAAAACAAACCCGTTATTCTGTATAACTAATATACACTAATAAAATAAAAAAAGAAATATTTAGGGTTCTCATGGCTCCCCAAGTCAAGGTTCTAGAAGCCCAACTTAGATGATTTCTTAGGGAGACATCTCTTGGAGCCCAGACTGCACCCTTCATTTGTCCTCCAGGAAGTGCCCTGCTGAACCCCAATGCTGTCCTTCCTTCGTGCCAAGGATCTTCTGCACCATGCCCCCTGCAAACACCGCAGGAACCCACGGAACAAGCTCACACTCCAGCATCCTTGAAGGTGACTTCAGTGTCCTTAATTTTATTTCATGATCAACAAATGTCTTCAAATACAATAGCTTTTGGCATCTCCATTAATTCAAACACTCAATCCAACACCAGACCCAACAATCCAGCAAGTATTACAGTTTCCAGTATGACAGCTGTCAATGTCTCCTAGGAGCTCAGCAAACCAGCTCAGTCCAACACGCAAATCATTTCAACTCTGAGCTGTTGTGAGCCCTGAACTTGATCTTTTCTATAAACCCAAAGTGATGGTACTCATGACATAGTAATAATACATACACTCTCTTATGCCCTGGGTGCATTATATGCGCCCCCACTGTCAGTAGCCTGCCAGAGAAGAAAGGGGGACTGACAAAGGTGTTGCATCCGGGTCAATGGTTTGAAAGCCACTGAAGAGCTTCAGATGATTCTTATAGCCAAGGCCCTATCCAAGTGGACAGTGATTATTAGGATTGGCACTTAAAACAAACTCAAAGAAAAGTCATTAGCACAAGATTGTACCTGGCTGCCCATATCTGTGTGGGCTAAGAGCAGAGGTTGCCTAGGGAGGAAAACCCCACTCTTACCTCCTCCAGGGCCCACAAGGAGTCTACCACCGGCTTGATCTTCTTCTGGTTGTACAGCCCTAGGAGTCTGTCCACCACTCTTCGAATGAGGCCCGCGCGGCCCTGTTTGAAGAGCAGGTTTAAGAGGGAAAACCCCGCGATGACTTTGTTCTCTTCATATAGCTTGATGGGGTTCACTTTCTCCACCTGCCACCACTGGAAGGAGAGATGGTGCTGGTTACAGACTCCACTCGGGGTCATGCCAGAGGCATTGCCAATATTATCAGCTACTGCAAAAGGGGCATGGGGACAATTCCACCTGGCCTACAGTGGTTCTTGGTGCTTTGATTTTTATTTATTTATTTATTTAATGTATTTAGTACAGGATCTATAGAGTCTCACTACACAGATTGGACTTGTAGTGATTCTCCTGTTTTCAGCCTCTCAAGTGCTGGGATTACAGGTGTGTGCCACCAAGCCTAGTCTCAATCGCTGTCTCAGTGTGCCCCGGGGGCAGGGCTGGCACCACACTCCGGGGATTGAACCCTGACTGCTGTGCTCTGCCTAAGCAGGCGCTTTAGTCAGCTGAAGTATCTGACCAACCCTTGAAAATCTAAACCTTTTGAGTGTCACAGAAGAAATTCAGCAGTCCAACTGTACACATGGAGTAAATATTGTATAAAATTATCTTTAGGATGCTGTGGATAAAACGCACATAACACTATCATGAATTCTGTGTTTCGAACCAGACTTACCTCCAACATGCCTCATCATATATGTGTAAATATCTCGTCCTCAAATTCCAAAATCCAAAACAATTCTGGCCCCAAGCATTTGGATGAGGGATGCTCGACCTGCACCAGGCCATACGCACTTGAAACATTAGGCACGTGCTTAAGGCCACCAGCTCTGGAGCTGGCTCCTGGCTGTCTACTTACTTCCTGGTGTTCTGCATCTTTGCTTTGTTTTTCTCAGCTGATTGCAGTGACAGGACACAGTTTCTTACTTTTTCAGGGAAAAGGAAGTGTAATGCGTGTGGTGGTGATGATGGGGCCAGCTAAATAAGCAGGATATAAATATTGGGGGTGTGCATGGAGGTGACCCCATGATTACAGGAGCAAATTTCCTGAGAGAGGAAAAAATGGCAAGAGCTCGCCTAGGTCACTGGCTTGCCCCAGTTGACTTGAGTGAAAAGGAATTGTCTTGGCTATATACGATACATGCTACGTGATATATGACGTATGATATACAATATATAGTATAAGGTATAGGGTATATGATATACTTAATGTACCTAAGTAACATAACTGCCTTTGTTTTAAAATAATTTTATCATAACCATTTCTTTTTTTTAATTTTATTTTTTAAATTATTTTTTGACAACTCATACAGAATTTTTCTTAACAAAGCAATATGAATTTCACAGTATTTGTTGTAATACATGGTATTGTCTTACAACCAGCTATTCATATTACCAGATATATACACATAAAACTGGAAGAAGAAAAAACTGGAGCAATGTATAAGAAATTAAGAAAAGAAAAAGTACAAACAATTGAAGAAAAGGGGACAGAGCTAATTAGGGCATTGACTGCTTCTATTTCCATTTTTTTTTCTTTTTTAAAAATTTAATTTATTTATTTATTTATTTGTCCTGTCAGAGGTGACTATTCTATTGGCATCTAAATACTATATGTGTTTGAATTCAACTAAACATCTAATAGTGTCTAGCAGTCTATAATATTATAGGTGGGTTATCCTCAGAAGTTATTGACTTGAGCCTTTTACAGCTCATCATATTCATATGGATTTACTTTATATACTTCGTTTTTATACTTTTCTGCTGGATGGTTAAGACCAAGATATAGCAAGACCTATATACCCAGAATTGTAACTTTTGTATCTGATAAGGTCAGCCAAGTACTCTCAGGATTTATCCTGTAGCCCTGTACAACCTTTTGTACATTCTTTTGTCAGTGTCTGACCTGAATCATAACCATTTCTTAAAACAAGAACAAGCAGCTCCCAGACACATTTGGACCTGGACAATGAGGTAGGACTACTGGGTAAGGAAGAGCAGGAAAGGGTGGTTTAGGGAGAAGAAACAGCGTGAAGGTCCATAAAGCCCAAGGGCAGGAACCAGCTGTGGTTTTGCACTGGGGATGGCTTCACCCCCAATAGACTCTTGCAATGTTGTGGGGGATACTGCTGGCTGTGCTTACTGGGAAGAGGGGTGCTGATGGCATCTAGTCTAGAAGTCAGGCACGGTGCTGATCGTCTACAAAGCCCAGGACAGCCTGCAGGGCAAGGAACAGCCCAGCCCCAAATATCTGCAGCTGCTTGTGCCACTGAGCTACGCTCCCAGCCCTTGGCTCTGTGTTGATCTGATAGCTTTTCCTCTAGGGCTGGTATAGGTTAGATACTCAGACTTCTAGTTTCTGGGAGTGTTTTAATAGGCAAAATGTTTACTCTGCTTGCAAAGCAAAGAAAAAAGTAAGGATCACCTCAGAACAGTCACATATTTATGTTAATGATAGGATTATCTGTATTCTGTCTCTTTCCGAAAGAATTGAGTAGGGTCATGAAAGTAAAGAACAACAGGAAGAACACCACCACCTTTTAAATTGGGAAAGTCATGTTTGAGCAGCAAGCATGGAAAGACAGGCTGAAAACAAGGATGTGTTCATACACAAAATGCTTCTCCAAAATACATCTGGCAAGGGCACACGGGAAGTGGGGGCGGTTCAGCAAGAGCCACCCTGAGCTTCTTGCCACAAAGCAAAGGTAGAAAGATGACCAAGAGCTTGACCTGCGGCTTGTGTGCTGTGTGTGTGGACAAGTGCTTGCCAGATCTGCAACGCTCGTGCACTCGGCAGCTAAGAGGATTCTAGAGCTGATGCTATCTACTAGCTGTGGGACTTTGGGCGAGGACTATGACCTCTCAGTGGTCGCCTTCCTCTCTGTACCTCAGGGGGCCACTGTGGACAGCAAATGTGAGTATGCGTATCATGTGCTCCGACCAGCGTCTCATCTGCTGGGCACTCTACAGACAATTTTCATTCGTTTAATTTGAAAGGGACGATTTTGATTGTGTGAACAAGAGCTCCAACGCTGGACTCAGACCGCTCTCTGAATGGGAACCTCATCTGTTTGTCTCATTATCAATATGGCCTGAAAGCAAATGTCTCATAGAGTGCAACCAAAGCTCTGCAGCAGTGCTGAGATGGAATGAAGGGAAGGTGGTGAGTGAGAAATCTCTGGATGATTCCAACTCTGCCTGTCTTGAATGTACAGAGAATTCTGTTCTAGAACCTCTCAGGGAAGGGCCATCTTTCCACTCCTTGGCAACGCCCTCTCTTCGATTTACTTCTAACCCACTGACTGGCCTGGAGTCAGGCCTCTGATGGGAAAAGGTCCTTGACCCAGGCCTCCGGCTACCAGGCATGATGGGTGCTCCTGATCTGGCAGCAAATCTCCACGTCCTTCTAGGCTGCGTTCTATGAATGTCATAGTAAGCGTGGCACACTGCAATTATTCCATTAGCAGTGCATGCTGGGATCGTGCACTTAGGGGACAAGGAAAACGTTTCTTACAATTGTGTGTAATTTGGGTATCTACAGCACTCTGGCGGCAGCATACTAATGACACCCCCAGCATGAACAGCTGTGAGCAGCACAGAGCCTGTCTCTGGGATCCTGAGGCCGACTGCATGCCTGTCTAGGCTCCACTCTGGCACCTCCTGCAGACCCTTTCATCCAAATGGTCCTCGACCCAGACTTCAAAGCCCCGGTGCCAGAAGAGGCCTTGAGATTCTAGTCTCCCGGGTGCAGGCAGGAGTGGTTTTTTAGCCTCCAGGAGTGTCTTGTGGCTGCCGGTGCTGGTGTTCAGGATGCACACAAATGCCACACCACACCACACTTACAACAAAACCTAATCTTCCTGCCGTTCCCCTGACCACTCTATCCCAAAGGCCTCTGTCACATCCTGCTGTTTTCTAGCTCAGCACCTGGTTTCATCCTCTCCTGAGGTCTGGCAGCCACTTATATCATGTGATTAGCATAACCGATATATGCTTAGTTTGTCTCCCTCCTCAGAACATACGAACCACGTGGGCCCACACACACCTCATCGCAGTCACTGTGACACCTCATTGCCCAGGGCAGTGGCACAAACAGTGCCCAGAAAATGCTTGCAAAGAGTAAGGTGCACCTAGTGCTTCTCTGACTGCACCAGAGGCTGAGGACCAAGAGGACAAAAGCCACCCTTGGACAAAAGCCACAACAGCAAGCAGTGGTCTTGCTGTGAGGTGTGGGGCAAAAATAAAAACACAAGCCTAGATTAATTAATTCGAGCATGCTTAGCTCTAGATGGGAATTTACAACTGAGTAGGTGGATAGTGGGACAAATGCCCAGAGGTAAGACTTCTCAGGGACAGGCAAGGTGATCACGTATGCAGACAATGGTAAAGTAGTGGGATTCCCCATTTGCATCTTGACCTCAGTAGAACAGGGACACAGAAATTGCTGAAATTCCCATAGACCTGGTCAGAAAGTGGCAAACTGAAAGGCCGCCCACCATATGGGACAAATAAAATGCACTGTTGCTAAGTTCATTTTGGTGTAATGATTAAAAACACTAAGCACAGTCTCAGTAGAAATCAAAGCAAAGCTTTCCTGGGTTTCACTGGTCCCCCAGGTCCTGGCCCTGCCCCACAGGCTTCATTAACATGAATGATGCAAATTGTCAACAAGCAAAATTGGGTCAGTTTCTTGGGAGGGAGGAACAAACAATCTGCAAGTATACTTACTGATTTTGCAAAGCTGAAGAAACTCTTGGTCTCTCCAGTTACCATGTTGGAAGAACCTGCAAAGGAAAGATTCGCAAATCAAGCCAGTGAAAACCAACATCACTTGGTAACAAAGATCTATTTGATGTCAAATCAGCAAAACCAAATTTAATTCCTTCAGAAAAATGAGGGAAGTGGGAGCGGGATATGAAGCTGACTAATTGAGCTCAATGTGATTGGTTCAGAGGAAGTGGCATTTGTCAGCATGACTGTTTCATTACTTTAAAAAACTGGGTATGCAGGAAAGGGTGATTTGAGCTAATATTTTAATGACATGCTAGGATGCTTAAATGTCTTCCTGGTTCTGTTCTTGGAGACTTAGAAATGAACTCCAGGAACCTACATTATGGATCTGATTCTCAGGCAAACTAGGGACTTGCAGCTCAGATCTAGATGGGTCACTTCAGTGATGGGGGAAAGGGTGGAAGGAATCTGGCAGAATAGAAAATGAAGTACAGGAGAAGGCAAATGCGAGTAGACAAAGGGTCAGACGACAAGAAAATGGAAGATTTGGGCAGAGAGCTGAGAACCACTTGAGTTCTGTGTATATGAAAGTTTCGTCAATTAGAACACACAGTTTCCAGTGGCAGACAGTGGGTGGAGTTGAGAGAGTCTCTAAGATGCTCAGACAGAGAGAAAAGATTCCTTCTGGGGCTCCTAGGGTGGGAGGCGGAGAGAACCTTTAACAATACTGTGAACATGCAGATACCATGTTGAAGCCTTTTCAATGATTTTCCTGGTTCGTTCCCTGGAACTGAAGTGTAAGTTCTTAGAGAACAGTTATTTAGGGAAACAGTAATGCATATTTTAAATTTAATTACTTGGACCTAGTAAGCTAGTAGCAAGTTAGTTAACTATTACTTCTGCTTCTGCGGGGTTACCATCACCAGACATCAATCTGTAACATTGTAATCGAGGGCCAGGGATATGGCTCAGTGGAATAAGTGCTTCCCTGGCAAGCGCAAGGGCCTGAGTTCAAACCCTGATTCCACCAAATATATGGTAATCGAGTTATCTATGTCATGAAATAGACACTTGTGAGATAATTAAATCAAATTTCGCTAAAGTGAGATCATAGAACCAGGGCAAAAAGTAACTCCCAGCAACTGGTAGGTAATGATGAATAAATTGTCCATCAGCAGTTTGTCAATCATATCTTTTATCCTTATAAGGTTCTCTGGCTTTTGCTGGCTCCCTTGTTGTTGTTATTGTTGTTGTTGTTGTTGTTGATGATGATGATGATGATGATGATGATGATGATAATAAAATAATTATGTATCTACTTCTAAGAAAACATAGCCACAATAGAAATTATCAGAACATTGTAGCAATGGGTGTTTACCCACCTCTAGAGAGCTCAACTTTCTTTTTATGATAATAATCTGATGATGACAAAAAGATATTTATCCCTCTGAAATATTTCTTTTATAAGTTCTTCAGCTAATAGCAGGAAAATGAGTATTTTTTCCTGAGCTATATAGAGTGAAGGCTCAATTTCTATTATCCCTACAGGGCACAGAAGTGCCAAGAATTGCAAATATCATAACTTCATATCACTCTGCTTTGGGAAATGACAACTGGCTTCCTGTGTGCCCCTTTGACCTTGTGGAGGTTGGTGCTTAAATTAGCTTGCAGACCTGAGATAAGAAGAAGGTGAAGAGGAGGAATGATGGATGCCACGGAGTCTTATTTTGCTGCAGAAAACTTGTCCCAAATGTTCCATAAATCTCCTGCACACTCAAGAGCATAGGCATGGGCAGCTGTGGTGGACACGTACTCTGCCCAACCCTGGCATGTCTTGATGGATCCATCAGAACAGGTGTAGTGGAAAGAGAGCTAGGCTCTGCCTTCTCATCAGCAGTGAGGACGAATCCCTTAAGTCTTCCACCTCCTAACCACCTTCTTCCATCCTACTGTGCATCCTTTATGCCTTTATCTTTTAAACTCCCTTTGAAGCTGCTGGCATTTTCCACCTGTTCAACCCCCGTGGCTCTCCATTCCATCATGTTTCTGCTCATCCGCATTCCTGCATTGGCTCAGCCTTGCTATGGCCCTTTCCAAACGATAAGCTATAGGGCAATATGCATCTGAGTTATTTTTGAAATGACTACAACTAACAGTAATATCAATTTATTAAAAATATTTTTAAAAATCACTCTTCCACACACACAATCCCACCAGCTCAAATTAGTACATTTCACTTTTCCAAGCTGTCTCTGGCACAAATGTAGTGCTTCTGTCACTGGCCATCTCTTTCCTGCTTCTGTGTGGCACTCACCATATAAAATGTAGGTCCCAAGGGGCTTCAGAAGGCTAAGACCTTTGCCTGTGTTGTCCCCACACAGGCAATCCAAGACGATGTCCACACCTTCTGCAGAGATTCTAAATGGTGAGGAGACAAAGAAAAATATTGTAACCTCCTAGGAATAAAACCATGGGCCCTTTCCATTCTTGGGTCCTCTCACTTCAGCCCCAGAATCAGTAATAGTGTACAGGGAGGTGAGCTTGTCCTTGTAGTCTAACTCCCAATGATCCCCACCTTGTCATGGGGTGATGAGTTAGCTGAAGATATCCTGAGTTGAAAATGCATTAATTCACCCAACTCACAGCTTAGCAACACAGGTCTATGCACAGCCACACTCTCTGCAGACAATTAGTGGTTTATCTTCATGATCAGCTGGCTGAGAGGAACTGAGATTCACTGCTCTCGCTCAGTGTTGTGAGCAAGGCACATTGCTAGCCCCGTAAAAGACCAGAATTTAACATCTGAAGTATGAGTTCTACTCAATATTGCTTTCACACACACTTAAAGTGAGAGAGTCTGAAGTCAACCATTGCAAGTCAAAGACTTTCTGTGTAAGATTTCCCAAAACTAGAATAAGCTAAGATTCTAGTTGGCATCTGATGCCAGGAACCAGTGTGTTGTAGGTAGGTACCCAAGGTCACTGGAGTCAGAGGGTCTGACTTCGTACCTTGATGCCTCACCCAACTTCTGAGTCTTAGCTTTCTCCTTTGTAAAGCAGAGCCATGTAAGAAGAGAATGCTTGGCTGAGGCTCACCAGAGAACAGTTATTCAGTAAATCAGTTAACAATTCCTATTTGTGAAGCCAACAGTGATTTGCCAGTCTCTGTCCAAGGTGCTGAGATAGAGTCAGGCTCCCAATTAACATGTTGGTGTATTCAATGGGGATACTGGTCTGGCAGGGAGGCACACTGAACCCAACTGTTAAGTTTCTATTCAACTAATTTCAAGGTCCAATCTATCCAATCGATGTATAAAGTAAGAAGATTAAGTAGACAGTCTTCTGTTGATGATGGAAGGTTGTATGGTAGGCAGAACTCACATTTGAACTCCAGCAGACAGATTAAATATTGGCTGATCTCTATTCAGTTCTTTATACAACCATTGGTTCCCTCATTGAATGTATTGAAGAAATGCTTACTAGGCTTCCACTTGTATTACGGGGGGACATCCTGCCCACAGGGATCCCAATTGTGGCTAGCTCTACCCTGTTCACAAAGGGTGATATTTTTTCAAGTCTGTGAACATGCAGAATCATCTTATCCTAGCAGATAGCTTCATTTTTTTTTCTACCCCCACTCAATTCTAGTGAAATCTAGGTCCCATGAGGCATGGGTTCAGTGTCTCTTGTGTTACTAGCTGGGAAACTGCATGTTAAGTTCCGACACTCACGTGGCTGCTATCCTGTGTGTCTGGAGAGCCCTTCCCTAGCTGGCTTTAGCGTTGGCCTCTCCTCACCGCTCAGGTCTCCCACCCACCTAGCCTCCCCGGAGGAGCTGTGACCAGCCACTTCATGCACCTCATTAGGAGCAGCAGGTCTCCCCCCCACTTAAGTAATCCTTGCTTTGCTTCCCTTTAGGCACCAAAGTCTGCACATGGAGGACATTTGAGTCACAATTACAGGCAGCAATTATTTTGCTCGTTTGCTTATTTATTGACTGACTTTTCCACTAAAACATAAGTCTGTGACTCAGGGACCATGTCACTGATGTTTATTGCTATATCCAGTATTATTTTCAAATTGCTTTCTTCATGGTGGACATACATTGATTCCCAACAAATATTGCTTGGTTTAACGGATGGATAAAAAGTGGAAGAAAACCCTGTAAGGCTGGTGTCCTACGTGTGTCCCTTCGCCTACTGGAAAGAGACCTCAATTTCAGAGCAATTTTATCCTTAATCCTCACAGTGATTCTGTGGGGCTGGAATCTGAACTCCACTGTACACTGAGGCTTACAGCTGGAGCCTCCTCCCCTGCGCTTATGGAATGCACACAGCTGGAATTCAAACACAGATGTAGTTTAACTCCAAACCTGATGGTCTTTTGACCACTCTGAACTGAAAACTTCACAGACCTTCAAGCCCATGTACTGACGGAAGCATCACCTTCCCAGGCAGCTCTGGGAGGCAGTCTATTGAGTTTCATCTTTGAAAGATTCAGGATTAAATGTTGTCTTAAATATGCGCACATCTGGATTTGGACCTTGTGGCTCCTCACATGGAGGTTAAGCCATTTCTGTTTTCCAGAGAGCTCCACCATCCCCCCATGACCCTCCCATCAGATGACAGCAGTCAGAGTCACACATGTGTGGCCTAAAGCTTTAGCCACCAACAATCATTTTCTGAGTGCTTGCTTCATGCTGGACACGAAGTCTCCAGTTCACCCTAGTCCAGGAGTCTGTGGGCCCAGGCGAGCGCTGTGGTTGGAGTGTCCACCCCCCCACACCCACCTGTAACGTGCTGCATGCTCAGTCGTCACTGTAATAGTACTAGGAGGTGGGACTTAGAGCAGGGGTTAGGTCATGGGGACTCTGCCCCTATGAATGGACAGATGCTGGTGTCACAGATGTGGGCTTATTACCATGGAAGTGGGAACCTTAGAAAAGGCCGAGGAAAGCTCCCTCTTGGGCCTGTCTTTTGTTTCTCTTTTTTTAAACACAGGGTCTTAAGGGCCAGCCAAATAACACAGTGGATTAGGGCCGAGGTCTGATCCCCAGGCCTGTTGTGCCAGCCCTGCCCCTGGGGCACACTGAGCCAGCAATTGAGACTGGGCGTGGTGACGCATGCCTATAATCCCAGCTCTTGGGAGGCTGTAAACAGGTGGATCACTATGAGTCTGATCTAGTAGTGAGACCTTGAACACCCTGTAGACCCTTCTCTAAAATACACACACACACACACACACACACACACAAGACAGGGTCTTCCTGTATAGTTCAGGCTGGCCTTGAACTCACTGGGTAGCTGAGGCTGGCTTTGAAATTAAAGCAATCTTCTTGCCTCTGCCTCCCAAGTGCTTGGATTATAGGCATGTGCCACCAAACCAAGTTTAGTTTAAGTCTTCCTATGTTTCTTTTCTGCTGTAAATGTTCCTCCCTCTAGAGGATACAGTGTTCAAAAAGCCACCTTGTAAGCCACGATGAGGCCCTTATCAGATGCGCAACCTGCTGGTGCCTTGGTCTTGGTCTTCAGCCTCCAGAAGAGTGGGCAAAGCAGTCTCTGACCATTCCCCATCACCCAGCCTGTGGCATCCTTTTATGGCAGAAAAAAAAAAACAAAAAACAAGACAGGGCGACAGGAGTAAAGATAGACACAGACCACTGCTCTGTTACAGCAGCTCAGGAACTTGGGAAGGTGACATCTTTTGTGATGTTGATGGATGAGCAAGGATTGGCCAAGTGACTGTTGGAAAGCATTTCCCAGAGAAGAGAATAACGGTGTGAACTAGAGGCTGGGTCAAGGCTTTGAGACGCCGACCAGGGCTGAGAGGAGTCTTGTCACCTGTGTCCTTCCAGAAGAACTCAGAGGCTGCTGCTGTAGCCAACAGCTGACATGGAGGTAGGCAGGCAGGGGGCTTAGGCTCATGAATTTTGTCTCAGCCGAAGGCACTTAGTTCTGGCACTATGTGCTATGTGACCTCGGGAGAGCTGTCTGTGCCTAGATTTCTTCCCTCATGAAAGGGGACGATGATGACCTACACTCAGGGATGTCTCTGTGAATGGGTGCAGGTGGAGTTTAGAACCCAGTGCATGACAATCACTGGGCCCATCAGTGGCTTTTATTACCTTTTGTCAGAATGGCCCAGTTTCAGAGGATCTTTTGGTTGGAAGAAGGGATTGAAAAGAAAGAGTGTGAAGAAGCTCAACAAACAAACTATTGTGCCCAAACAGCCTTCAGGGTGTGTGGAAGCCTAAACCCAGAAACCAACAGAGCCAAGCTGGGTCCCCTCGTCCACCCTGGGCAGCATGTTTCACACTCCTGAGCACCTGTCAGTTCCCAGGCACAAGGCAGAGAAGTACTCTGGCAGGCACCCACCATTCATGCCTTGTGCAAGTCCGTGATTCCCAGGCTGTCATTACTCCCCTTGGATGAAAGAAGAAGCCACTGAGACTTGGAGACTTATCCAGAGCCCACAGTAGAGGGTGGGCGGGAGGGCCTGCGCTACATCTGTTCACACCAAGAAACCCAGCCAAGGGACCGGGGAGATGGCTCAGTGGAATAAGCGCTTCCGTGGTAAGTGCAAGGGCCTGAGTTCAATCCCCAGTTCCGCAAAAAAAAAGAAAAAAAAGAAACCCAGCCAGAGCCACAGAATCATGCAAGGGTTTCACAGGGTGAGCTGTGGCCAGCTCAAGCGAGCCACCACTGTTACCTCTAGGCCATGTGAGCTCCTAGGGACAGCTGAGCAGAGCTGGAAGCTGCTCTATTGCATGTCCCCTGCAAAAGACAGAGACTTCCTGTGTGCTTGGGCACCTGCCCCTCTCCATGCCTCTCTTGGCATTTCCACAGCTGAGCCACAGAGCTGCACATAGCTGAGGGTCAAAGAAGCCTCACCGTCTCCCTCCAGCTGTCACTGCGCCTTTTTGAAGGTCTGGAGTGAGAGAAGGCGGGAAAAGTTAGGCAGAGGCAGACATCAATGCCATGGTCTGCAGGTTGAGGATGCTGGCATTTTAGATCAACTGTCCAAGCAGCCGGTGATCGCTCCTTTTGAGAGTAGAAATGTTCCTTCAGGTCAGAGTTTCAAAATTAAAGAGTGCTCCCTTCTTTTTCCATCAAAAATTGGTCCTATGAGGATGACAGCTTGTCAGAGGTGCATGAACATCCTTATTCCAGTGTCCCCATTTCCAGGTAACTTGGTGCAGTAATTATGTAGAAAAGAGGTGGCTGGCAGAGCCAAGGGCAGTGGCTTCTGGCCCACTGTCTCCTGCTTGTATCCACATCTACAGATGTAAAGTCAAAGAGCCCATCTCAGGAGCCCCCTGGGCCAAATACAGAAGCTCTGGTGGAATTGCTGACCCAAGGCCTTGGTGTGTGTACCTCCTTTGTCCTCAGCCCTGGACTTCTATACTGAACGCTGCCTGTGTGCTCCCCACCCACGTACATGGACCAGTGAAGAATTTCTCTCGAATGGCCACAGGGAGAGAAAGCCTTCAGCCTCACCAAGGAACGCCTTTTTCTTTGTTGTGGCTTTGACTTCCAGTTGGATCGCTGACTCTCTGCTCAGTTTTCTCTTTGAGTTCATTTTTCTCTGAGAACTCACTGGTGCCATAGTTTTAACTCCCCAGCACACAGTGGGCTTCTCACAGGTGCCAGGTACCCTGCTGATGCCCAGAATTTCCTGTAAACATTCACTACTGATGGTTCCACTGGGTACCAGCAACACCTCCTCCAGGAATCCCTTCTGGATTTCTATTCTCTGCAGGTGGTTGGGTTCTCATTCATTTCCACTAGCATATTCATTAGCACCTACTGCATGCCGGCATTGTGCTGTGCACGGAGGGTGCCGGGGAGCAGAAAGCCACCTGTCCACCGATTTCTCCATTTCTCTCAAGTTGCGCTTCTCAGCCTCAGCTTTTACCAAGGTCTGCAGACTCAAGTCATTTGAGCGAGTAGCAGATCGCTGCACTGGGAATGGGGTTCTTTCTTCACGGCTTCATGTGCCTTAACCTGGGCAAGTGTGTGGGAGGGGTCTTCACTCATCCCAGCTGTAGCCCCGATTTTCCCTGGAGGCTGTGCTCTTACTGGGCATTTGTGCTGTCTGCAGGGTGTCCTCACAGTCTCTTAGAAAGGTTTTTTTTTTTTTTTTTTTTTTTTTTTTACACCAGGAATCAAACTCATGACATCATGCTCACCAGGCAGATGCTGTGGCACTGAGCTATGCTGTGGCCTCATCACAGTTTCTAATGCCACTGTCTAACAAGAGGAGCAGACGTCCCACTCTCATCTTGTATGATTGTTCAGTCATTAGTCACTGTGTCTGCTCCTGCAGAACCCCAGCAGCTCTGCCCCTCCCTTATCTTTCTGTTTCTTCCCTCCTGATCTTGGGGATCCCCTTCTACCCATCCCACGTCCTGTGCCCTGCCCAGTTTTTCACTAACTCATCTCGCCTAACAGTGCTTCCCTGCTTCAGATCTGCATAGGACACTTACTTTCTGACATAATTCAATTTTAACTCCACTGAAAGCCTTCCCAGTGATTCTGTGTTACTGTTTGAAATTCCTAATTGGTGGTAATAGCACATGTGTATGGGATACAGAGATATGTTTTGATACAGTATACATTATAATGAGTAAACTATGGTAATTAGCATATCCATTGTCTTAGATCCTCATCATTCCAGCGGCTTTTAACCAGCAGGGGTTCTGTTCACGCCTCCCCATGGTAATGTCTGGAGACATTTTGCATTGCTAAGCCTAGCGAGACAGGGCAGGGGTGACAACATGTAATGCATACAGGACTCACTCTGCTGGTGCTGAACATTCCACACTGCACAGGACAACCTCCTAGCACAACAGAATGACCCTGCCTGCTCCAAATCTCCACAGTACTGGCAGGAAGAAGCCCTGATCTAGCCCACTGGTACCATACAGCCTGTCACACTCCTCTGGGCTCTCATGCAGGCAGCTTGGTTTCCTTACTGGCTCTGGGGCGGGCCACCCCCCATTGCCTTTGGGAGAGTGTATGGTAGGAAGAGCACAGCTCTGGACCAGCACCAGTGGGGTCCAGTCCCACCACACGCAGGCCTGACTTGACCAGGCTGTGCCTTGGCTTCCTCCTGTAAAACCAAGCACAAGGTCCATCTATTCATGGCATCCAAAAGGGCCCAGAAGGAGCTGCTCTTTGTCCTGGGGGTTCCATGCACGTGCTTTGTTGGATTCTCCACACACTGGTGCTCCTCTTTGAGGAGTCGAGCTCCCCATCTTGCAATTGCTTATTTCATATCTGTTTTTACTAGTTTGGACACTTCAGCACATGGGGACATGTGTGTCTTGCTCGCTTTTGTGTCTGGGTAGCTCATGTGAAGGCATCGACAATATCTGAATGAATGAATGAATCAATGAATGAAAATAAAGGCTGAGGTAATGTTGTGGGCCATTTCCCACCATATGAAGCATAAGTGTTTAAAAGGCATTTTTAGCTCTGTGAGATATACAAGTAACTGATGGATAATGAACTATACATTCTAAAGTGTGGCGCTCCACATCTGTGACCTAAGTTCACAACTGTGAACCCATCAACCACAAGGTCACAAACGCACCTTCCCTCCCTAAATGCCTTCTTGGATTCTTTTATAAACCGAGAAAAGTCTAACTGAACTCTTCACAGAGCCCCACACCTGTGAGGCCAAATCTGGTCCTTGGTGTCAGTTTCCTCATCTGTAAAATGGGGAGTTCTGACTTTGCAGCGTTGTGTGAGGTCCACATAAGGTGCCTCACCAAAGTCTCAGCAGCGTGGGAAGAGATGGGCACAGCAGGCTTTTCCTTACCCCCCCCCCCAAACTCCCCTTGCCTGGAATTCTCTCCCTTCCCCCCCAGTGACAACCTTCTTCCCTTTCAAGCCCCCTTGGGGCCACCTGTCTGGACATTCTGTCTGACCCTTCTCTCTTTATTTCAGAAGCCTTTACGGTCAGGAGCCCACAACTCAAGCTTTCTCACTCTTGCTTGGTTTTACTTGTATTTCTTTCTCTCTTCCCAAACACAGAGAAAATAACACACACACACAGGTCAAATTTGTATCACAAATATTTCCCCTCGCCCACCTTTGCTATTCCTGACTCGAGGGTGACAACACACTCAGAAGAGGCTTACTAACTTGCTTATAAAAGTTGTTTCATCTTGAGGACTTTTGTGCTATTATTTTTCCTAGTTCATCTTACACATAATCGTGTAAGCATACCTGCGGTCTAACACTGACGAGGAACGCTCCCGTCTGCCCAGCACTCCCACTGCTCTGCTTGTGAGTGCCTGGATAGTTCCCACATACACTGGGAACCTGTACAGAGCTGTGCTCCCGGAGCAGATGGACCCTGGCCTTCTGCCTTCTTTCCCCAGTCTGCTACTGTGGACACTTCTTCATTTATTGGCACAGTCTTCATCATTATCCTTGTGTTTTAGTGGCTGCATAATCCTTAAGCACATGGGTGTAGCCTAATCTACACACAGCACTGTTTTCCTTCAGCTGGTGACCGCGGCTGGCTCTGAATTTCCATTATTAAACCCAAAGCGGTATCTGCTGACTGCTTGGCGGTGACCAGGCTCAGGAGCAGCACAGGGCTCTGAAGCATGCAGCTAGGTAGCTGCAAAGTTGACCTGACTCAGAGCCCTTTCCTGCCAGCAGGAGGACTGGAGAGTCACCATATTCACAGCTTCCTGCTCATTTTTAGTCTAATCCCAGGCTCTCCCCTTACAACCGCAGTGAGCACTCAGGAGGTGGCCGTGGTCTCAACACACGACAGGAGGTGGCAGGGAGCTGGGTCGCAGGCGCTGCTGCCTTCTGCTTTGGATCTTGGTGACACCAACCCTGCAACCTTCAGCTTCTGTGAGCCCTGGCTCCTCTCAGATTCCCAAGCACAGGCTCTGGCCCTGCTCCGCAGTGCCCCTCCCTGGCCAACGTCTCGCCCTCCACCCCAGGCTCGAGCCCTCTTTGCTTGCTGCCATGTCTGACCGCCCCTCCTGCAGCTGGTCACTAGCATGGTGCGTGCTCCACCAGAGTGCACAGCCAACTTGCAATGCAATGACTTCCCTTCACAGTTTTACTTTTTGTCCCTTCCTCCCTAACTAGACTCAAGCTTCATGAGGATAGTGACTCTTGAGGGAGTCATTTCTGGAATGAGAGAAAAGTCTGTGGGAGGTAACAGTGGTAGCTTGAGGTCGCTCTGCAAGTGACAGCTGTAGAGGCTCCAGTTGAAGCTCCTTGGGAGCCACGGTCCCCGATAAAGAGCCATCCTTAACGCTCCCCAGCGATCTCCGGACAGCTCAGAAACAAGGCCAGCTTCTAAGTCTAGTTTCACAGCTCTCATTTCGTCTCTTGGGCTGCTGGAAACAGCGGAACCATCTTCCATTCTATCCAACCTCTCCATTTAAAATGTTAAAAGCAAACCTGAAAATTCAGTCCATGGTGGATTTCCCAAAAATCTTCCCAAGTTTCACCAAATCCAATCTAAACTGATCTCCCCTAAACCACCAGCTCGTGCACTCCCCGGTCTTTCATTTTTCCATCTTCATCTATGATGCAGAGAGCACCTTTTCTTTACCAGGATGCTGCCTGGGAAACCGAGTATATTTGCTGCTTACAAGGGAGAGCTGAAAAATAGAAACGCAGAGACGATGGCTCCTTTGCCAACGCCAGGTCCTCTCTGGAGCTATGAGCACAGCAGGGCCCGGGAATGAGCTGGGATGCTGAGTAGCAGCCGGAGCGCGACACATAAATCATCCGGAGTCGTGGTGGCAGCTGCGCTTCCCACCCGATTCCCTGCGTTTTCACACACACCTGGCCATGACCAGTAGGTCCGGAACGCCAGGTGGATCAGGTGATGGTCAACACTGCTGCAGCAGATTACGACTTCGGCAGACTGCTGGCCCTGCTGCCATCTCTGCACCCTCCTCCAGTGATCCTTCAAAGCCCAGATCAGCTCCTGTCACCACACGCGTGCTTCAGGAGCTTTCGCTCACCCACCACTTGGAGTCCACATTTGCTAAGTGGTACACGGCTTTTATACATGTGTGACACCTGTCGCCTTGCCCAGCACTGTCTCGTACACCTCCTTCCCTCTTCTGCCCAGCAGTCCGCTGAGAATATGCATGATTACATCAGATAACCACACTCCCCTCACGATGCATCCCAAGAAGCTTTTCTGCGTTTCTCCCAGTCTCTGAGGCCCCCCAGTTCCTGACCGTGTGCATGGGGCTCCAAGAGCAGCCCCTCCCCCATGGCCTCCTTCCTCCTTGGCATAAACTTCCTTCTGCAAAGAAGCACTCTGTGCAATGAAAGCACCGGCTTCCAGGTCCAGATGCCTGGCTTCCATCCAGGCCCCGCCTCTTTCTACTTGTGCCAGGCCTGGATATTTCCTATTTGCATCCATTAAGATATGGCCAAGGAGCCAAGCACCAGCAACCCAATTTGAACAGGTCTGACCTATGAATACCTCCCACTCGTGGCCCTTCAATATCTTTTCCCATCAGCCACCCAGAAGCAAAGGATCAAAAGACCCAAGACCATGGCGGAACCATTGGGTGAAAGCAGTCTGGGATGGTGAATTTCTTTTCTTTGTTCCTTTTTTTTAAAAAAAATGTATTTAGTAAAGGATCTACAGGGCCTCACTGTGCAGCTCAAACTTGTAGTGATCCTTCCTGTTTTTCAGCCTCCCAAGAGCTGGTATTACAGGTGCAAGCCACCACGCCCACTCTCAATCACTGTCTCAGCATGCCCCAGGGGTGGGGCCGGTACAACAGGCTGGGGATCTAACCCCCAGACCCTGCATCTGCCTAAGCAGGCACTTTAATCCTCTGAGCTATCCGGCTGGCCCAGGGTTGGTGAATCTCTTTACAGAAGATCATCCACCCAACATCCACCATGGTTGCTATGTGCATGAATGAGAATTAAACTTCTATGTATGACGACAGCACAGTAACAGCCTGAATAACTTTTGACACATTCGTTCTGTGCGTTACTTAATGGCTTTGTTCCTTGAGATAAAAATAGGGTTGCTGAAGGATTAGATAATGTGTGAAGCTTTGGGCCCAGAGCTATATACTACTAAGCCCCCAGTATAGGTTCACAATTATTACCTCATTAGCCATCTTTTAAATGAACATCATTATTCTTTGAGAGGCAAGCAAGGGCCAATCTGGTGCTCTGTGGAGCAGACCCCTTACCTTTTCACCTCCTGCACATAGTCTGCATTTCTGTCGAAGAGGTGGGTCACGGAGTCTTTGATTGCTTCATGCTTGAAAGTAGAAGCTGTCCCAAAAACAGTCACATTGGGGATGGTGGAACACAGCTGAGCCACAGCCTGACCCTAGAAATGACATATAAACAGGCCAGTCACACCCGAGGGCTACTGTGTTAAATGACATATGCCATGACATAACAGGTGGTGCTAGTTGCCTAGCAACCATCCCACGTGGTGCAGAGCAGGCTTTCTGAACTTTGGTGCTACTGACATTTTTAGGTTAGATTAGTCTTTGTACCAGCAGCTAAACTGTGCATTGTAGGTTGTGGGGCATCCTCCCTGGCCTCTGCCTGTAGACGCAGGTAGCACCTTATCTTTCCTAGTTGTGACAACCAAAATTGTTGTCAGGAGGACTAAGCCTGCCCTGTTTGAGAATCACTGGTGTAAAGGAGAGCCAGTGAGGGTCAGACAAGCCCCGGCATGAAGACTCCGCTCTCAGTTCCATACACAGAGCTATAAATTGGCAATTCCCAGCTCCCCTGGGAAACATCAGAGCTTGGATCTCCCACAAGCAGACTCTGAGACCGACATTTGAGTGTAAGCGCTCAACTGGACGATGATCTCAGAAAATAACATGGTACTAAGACCGTGAAAAAGGAGTTTTCAAGCCCAGATCCACCATGGACCACTGCAGTTTCATCCCTTGGAAGACTGTGAGCAAGTACAGAATAGGCCCAAGGGCCATCCCAGCCAAGGATGGGGGAGCGGGGTATTCATCCCACACACACCACAGCACACTGGCTGGAGACTGCTGTGCAGCGGCTCGTGTGTACCCATGCCTCACCTTTGCAGGCCAGGTGTGAACTCCTGGCCTCACAGAAGCCCCCAGGGAGCAACTCCCAAGATGCAGAGTTCAGGGGGAACCTTGCATGGCTGCAGCAGCAGCTGCTTCAGGAAGATGCTAAATGAGGTATGCTATCATGCAGGGCAAGGACCCAGCACAAAATGTGATACTTAATAAATCTTAATTTTCTTCGACCATTTTGGGGACTATTATATCTGGGGCTGAGAGGTCCAGGCATATCAAAAAAAGGGCAAGTTGAATTTTAAATACTAAATGGTCCAGGGAGAAATTACAAATGCAGTTAGGAGTGAATGGTTTTCTAATCCTTTTTCAATACGGTTGAAATCTAAATCACCAGACAAAGTATTGCAACCACATTCACCCAGCAACCTTCTAGCAAAAGCCAATTCGCCAGCAATTAAGATGCATTCCAAAACCACTGTCTCTTTCCAGCATCTCATCTGCCATCTGGAGGAGGGAAGCGATTCTCCCAGCATCATCTGCGGTATGTACTTCTGCTCCTCATCCCAATTTCACGTCTTCAGGTTGGTGGATAATTCAGGATGGCAGGTCAATTTTTTGAAATGTTATCACCAGTCGCAATTAAAGGCAACATGAGGAGACTCCTAGAATGTCAGAGTTGGACAATTGTGCAGGTGCCTGCTCCCCATCATTGTCTTATAGATGAGGGAAAGGGCACCCAGAAAGGAAAAGGTCACATCTTTCAGAGGCACATTGGCATTCAAAGCAAGGCCTCCTGACATCCCTGATGGCCATATCTGATTAATTCATGCTGTCTGCCGATTTTAACATTTTAAGCTAAACAGACATTTCCGTTGTTACCTAAAATAGACATGTCGCTGGCGCATTCACTTGGAGGTCAACATTTCAGAGCATGGGTGGGACCCTAAGACTAGAGTCATGGGCTCCCAGTCTCTGTGCTAAGAATAGTTTTGATATTTAACTATTTATCCCAGATTTTTACAGAACAAAGATAGTTCTGTCTTGCCTAGTGAATGCAAATATCCCCAGCCAAAGCAACAGGTCACTAAAATTCACTGGCTTTATCTAAGCCATGGTCAGAGCTCTGTGACAGGACTGAGCTAACTGTGTTAGATCTGGACTAGAAAGTTAGAATAATCTCAATAGCCTCTCAGTATTGCCCTCTGTCCTTACGCAATGTGACCTTTATTTATTTGACTATTCTCAAGTGCAGGGGCTCAGAAACCGCTGGCACACCTGTCACTCTGCCTGCTGCTCACTGAGTCCTGGGCTTGCATTTATAGCTACCTTTTGGACACTCGTCTCCACCTGGCCCAAACCACACAGCAAACTCAACTGCCCTAAAGCATAACTCACAAGCATTCCCCAAAGAGTTGATTAGTGGAATCAGCTTGCTAGGGCTGTTGTCAGGAAATGCAATGACCAGCCCTGGCACCTCACATCTGTGACAAGCTGGGGCTTCACATCCAAGGTCAAGCCTCTACCACAGTTGGCTCCTTCTGAAGGCAGCAGGGGAAGAATCAGTTCCGGGCCTTTCTACTCAGCTTTCAGGTAGCCTTACTTGCCATCTCTTTACATCATCTTCTCTCATGACAATTTCTCATGTCCAAATTTCACCCTTCTCATGAGGTCACAGAGGAGTAAGATCTACTCCATAGACCTCTGAAAAGATTCTGCTATTGCTTGGATCATAAATGTTCTCCAAAGACCATGTGTTGAAGATTTGTTCCATGGAGCGGTGCTATTGGGAGGTTGTGAGACCTCTAAGAGGTGGGAGAGTTTAGGTTACTGGGGAGCTTTTGAAGGTCTAATGGAATGCTAGCCCCCTCCCCTCTCTCTCTGCTTCCTGGTCACCATAGTAGATGCACTCTACCGTGTGCATCTGGTCTTGATATACTCTTTCAACTAAGGTCCCGAAGCAATGGAGCCAATCGATCATGGACTGGGAACATCTAAACCTGAAAGGCAAAGAGAAAGACATTCTTCCTCTTCATAGGTTGATTTATCTCAGGAATTTATGACAGAAATGGAACCCTGACAAACACACAGAGTCCCATTCTGAGAGTTAGCTAGGAATTTGGTGTGTGTGTGGGGACACAATTCAACCCTCATATTTCTCGTATGCATTCCCTTCTTCTGTGAACTGGAATGAATTATTCAACCACCAAAGCCAGGACTCTGGGCATCACCCGTCACCTTGATCCTCCTTCTCACTTACCCCAACACCAGCCAGGCACCAACACCTTCTTTATTCCTCAACATCTCTTGTGACTGTCCCTTCTTGGGCTGGGTGGCCACATTCCCTTCCTTAGATTATGACACCACTCTTCCAAGGGTGTCCTCCTGGGGTCAGAGAAGCACCTCCCAAACACAACAGTAATCATTTTGTTATTTGCTTAAGACATCAAAAGGCCAACACCTGTCATGCTTCTGAGAAAAGTGCACACCTTTTATTCTATCCATAAGAATGGCCCTGTGACCTGACCCTGCGTGTCTTGTTAACATTCTTCTCCGCATCTCCCAGTATTTTCTCTCTACAAGACCATGGAACTTGAGCCACTGCTGAACATTTGTCATGGGCCTGGTGCCAAGGAGCCCTCCTTGGGGCCAGCGAGATAGCTCAGTGGACTAAAGCACCTGCTTAGGCAAACTTAGGGAAGTGCTGGGACTGTGGCTTGAGCCCCCCACCCCCACCCCCACATGCCATGCCAGCCCCGCCCCCAGGACAGGCTGAGCTGGCCAGTGCCCAGGCATAGTGGTGCATGCCTGTAATCCCAGCACTGGGGAAGCTGAAAGCAGGAGGATCACCATGAGTCTGAGCTGCTTAGTGAGACCCTGTAACAACCAAATACATTTTTTTAAAAAGCTCTCCTCTGTTGGCTCTCTCTGTGTAAGCCCTTGACCTTGTTTTCCTGAGTAGGAGGCTGAAGTTTGACAGGAGGGTCCTGGACCAAGGCTGTAGAATCAGAGCATGGTCTGCTTGACTTCTTGCCACTGCACTAGGTGTTGGAACCTCTACTGACCCATCCTCAGTATGTATTAGTGTGCGAGTGCACACAGTCCAGGAGTGGGCTGGAACCGTGTGGCACGATGCATCAGACAGCCCAGGGCAGCAGTGGCAGCAGGTCTGTGTGCTTCCAGCAGCTCCTCATCTGCGGTGCTGGTGCAGCCTCGGTCTATGCTGCTGTCTGCATACCTTCCCTGGCCTGGCCTCCCTTCTCCCCTCCTGCTTCTTCCAACGCAGCTGCTCCACCAGGTTCTTTATCTTCCAGGAATCTTGTCCAATGTCCCAGCTGCCTTCTTTCATGCCACCACATCCCTGTGGGTGCTTCCTTCAGGACGGTAACCACTGCAGCCTCCTGCGTTTCCCTGCAGCCCCCTGGCAAGCCACAGGGACTGTCTCTTAACCGCTCTGCCCCATTTCAGGGCCCACACAGAGCTGGGCATGCAGCAGGTGTGTGCTGAAGCTTGTGGAATGGATGCATGAGAAACTGGAGGATGTCGTGTCTTAGGGCTGCCCTCTCCTCCCACCATGGCAGGTCTTTTAGTGTTGCAGAGATGGAGTAAAGCACAGGCTTAAAAAATTTACCTCTATTTTAACTGACACAAAGTATTGTTTGTATTTGAACGCAGGCACACAATGCCTAATGATCGGATCAGGGTAACTACCATGCCTACAGTCATACATAGATCATTTTGCATGGGGAACCTCCCAAATCCTCTCTACCAGCAATATTTTCTGAAATGTTTTCTTAATTGCTGTCAACTATAGTTACCATACCGAGCAGTAGAATAGTAGGGGTTGCTTCTCCTACCAACAGCACCCTGTATCAGCTAATCGCCCTCTCTTCAGCCCACCCCCACGCTGCAATCCAGCTGCTGGTAGCCATGGTTCTATTCTCTACTTCTTTGAGACTAACTTTCTAGCCTCCACATAAATGAAATCAGGTGGTTCTTGCATCCTGCGCCCACGTATGTCATTCAACATAATGTCTGCCAGTTCCACTTATGTTGCTGCAAATGACAGAATGTCATTAGTTCTGGGCTAACTGATGTACCAGCTTGCATATAGACCACATTTTCCTGATCACTTCACCCACTGATGGACACTCAGGCTTGCTCTGTATCTTAGCTATGGTGCATAAGGCTGCAGTGAGCACGCAGTTGCATGTTCCTCTTCAACCCACTGATCGAAACTCCTTTGGGTAGACACCCAGCAGGGGGATTGCTGGATCCTGTCAGCCATGTGGGAGAGTTCCTCTTTCTCCTTTAAAGTGTAGATTTAATTAACATATGCCATCTCTGACTGAAGTGGAACTTCCCTGTTTCCACTGTAAATAGGTACATAAGGTAAAAAAGAAAGAGATGCTCTAAGTAACCTCAGTTACTCAGAGCCAGTGACGCACAAATAATGAGAGGGATGCGTCCTGAGAAACGTGTCATGAGGTGAGTTCATCACCATGTGGCCTTATCGCGTGGGCACGGCAGCGTGCACCTATGCAAACCTGGACCACGTCAGCCCCTCCCCCAACAGGACTCTCGACGCCATCAGGTGACGCAGGGAACGCATGCTGAGCGCGGCTGCTGTCGGGGCAAACTACACCCCACTTTCCAGGAATGCTTTGTCCATAAACATAATGCAGTAAACACGGAAAAGAGTAACTTGGCCATTATGGTGGTCACACAGTAAGCACTATGCACTACTGTACGCGCCCTCATTTTCTATGCCTGCTGCACAGTGTGTTTATAACAGCACCTCCAGAGATCCGCCAGCAATGCTCGGTGCTGCGACAGATCAGTGGCTGTGACGCCACGTGGCCCCGGGAAGCGCTCAGCTGCACCCTCATCTTACAGAGTTGCTGTCCTGCATGTGGTCTGTCGACCGGAGCATACGAGCGTCACTATTTAAATTACATCACACACAAACCGGATGAGCAGTATAGATGATAAATGATATACAATGTGTATCACGCGTATTATGATTTTATATAATTAAACTAACCTATAATTAGCATTGTATATTGGTATATGAATATATGTATGACTAGCATTACATGTACACATATATGTGTCTATTCATATATGCCGGATATATGTACTATAATTTTTTTTTTTTTTGTAGAACTGGGGATTGAACTCAGGCCCTTGCACTTGCCAGGGAAGTGCTTATTCCACTGAGCCATCTCCCCGGCCCTATGTACTATATATAGCATATGATATATACATTACATATAGCATGTGCTATATAGTATACAGCATAGTACATATGCACGTATGTATTATATTAAATACAGTATGTATATTAATCATCATAATATTATATACATATACCAAATATATAACATTTTATTAGCTTTGCAGTTATAATTATAAAATATTATATAATATAACTGTATTTGATAAATCATATTAGAATAATTCTATAATATATAATTATATAACACAATCTTATATAATTATATAACTATAATGTGTATCTAATATAATTATATAATATGTAATATAATGTATATAATTATATTATATAACATGTTATAGTATAATATAATAATATATGTAATATAATATAATAGTACTTATATAATTGTATTAGATACTCTTACATTAGAATAATCATTAAAATAATATGATTATAATATATAGTGCACAGTCATAAAATTATCAGACATTATATATCTATAGTGATATAGGTAGGGGCATAATCCTATCCTATAACTGGTGTAATCCTAATTACATATTACTGATCAAATGCATTCTGTATGCTGAATAGCTATGTATTCTTAGTTGCACATACTGCTAATTGTGCATACATGTTTAATGCCAGGATGCGATGCTGGTTATACGTGGTGTTGGAAACCACATTTTCAGTGCACAGCCATTTGTAGCTTCTGGTCCTTCATCGACTCCTGCAGGCAATGAGGAATGTGTATGAGGTCCTGGATGCTTTCCTGAGAGTAAATGATGCTTAGCAGCAGCAGTTGACGCGCTTCCCGCCTGCTTCCAGGGGAGCGCCACTCTGCCTTCCCCAGCTCCCCAGTGTGCAGCAGGCTCGGCAGCCACCTCTTCTCGCTTCTCCTGCATACCCAGCAAATGGCACACTCTCAACAAACATTTGCAAAAGACAGAAGGAACTTCCAGTAAAGAGGATTCTGCAGTTCACTTGGAGACTCAGGACATAAAATGAACAAGACAATCTGTTCTCCCCACAGCCGCGGAGGATGGAGCTTTGCACCCAGTTGTTCTCACTGACTTTCCTTCCCTCCGCTGCACACAGGACTTGGGCGCCATCAGTGCTTGGGGGCTAACAACACAGCAGCAACAACAGCACGTGTGGCTCCCTCCATCCCATCCTGAGCAGAGCCTCGCAGAATCCTCAAGCCACTTGTAGAGTGAGCTTTCTCATTTATACCTAAAAATGAGGATTCAGAGATAGGAAGGAACTTTCCCAAAACCGAATGGCCTGCGAATGATAAAACCAGGGTCCCCGACTCCAGGCCACTCTGCCATCAGTCTTGGTATCCATCGCACTGAGCACTCAAGTTACTGACGCGGTGCCCAGTGTCTTAGAGGAAACCATGCTCCTGGCGTCAGTCGGGAAGGCTTCACCACCCCCTCTTTAGAGAGCGCCACATCAGGCTTATCTGGTGATAAGATTTCCCACTGGACTTCAGCCAGTGCAGCTCTGATTTCAGGGATTCTGGGGCTCCTCAAGGGGAGCTCAGACCGCAGGAAATGCAGGGACTGGAGTTGTGACGGGGATTATTGGGTCCCTGAGGCAGAACTGCTAACAGCAGCCTGGGAGTTCAAAGCAAGATTCTATTCCAGAGAAGCAAGGTGCAACAGACAGATGATTAGAGATGCAACTGTGCTTCTATAAAGGGCTTAGGATACTGCTGGGTCCACATTAAGTATTGAAGAAGTGGCAGCTTTTAGCTACAAGCATTTTGGAACCAGGATGGAGCCTGCCTGAAATGCTGGTCACCACTAAATGAGAATTTAAAACAGATGATCCTGTCAGTTTGGAAGGATTCAGCTGCAGAGACTCAGCTCCACAAGAGACAGAGAATGGATGGCTGAAAAGGGTCTCTCATGTAGAGACCATCCACCTCCCTAGCCTCATTTCTCATCATAGTAGAACTCTAGCTTTGACCGTGAGGGGCGGGGGAATCCATCTCCTTAGACACCACCCTGTCCCTCACCGTCAGACCATTACGCTGCAGTTACCACTACCTGGAATCTTCTTTCCTCTTTCCCCTAACTTATTCGTTCTTATTCTTCGAATCTCAGTCTCTTTCTTCATTTTGCCATTGATTTCTTCATCACAGGGCCACTTTATGAGTGCATCTAATGGATCAGACATTGGGACAGGCGGCAGAAATAGAAAAGTGAACAAGTTCTGCAGGGAAGCTGTGATCTTGGTGCTTGGATTTGAATAGAGGTGACAAATGTATTATTAGAAGCCCAGAAGCACAAGCTGAACTATGAGCATAAGGGGACCAATTCCAACCACCAAGCTGCTGGGCTAAGACCCCTTTGGTACCCTATGTTTGCACACATGGAGAAAGCAAGAGGTGTGTATTCAAATGGTATTTGTGTGTGAAAGTCTAGAGAAGATCCCAAGGCCAAGCTATTTCTTCTTAGTTATGTTGTATGACTTGGGTAAGTTAGTCTTCCTGTGGGCTCAATTTTACTATGTGTAAAATGGGAGCCTGGACACGATCATCTCTATGGTCTCCCCAGTTCCAAGATTTCCAGGCCACACTGGTTCTTAAAAGGACTCACAGGAGGACTACTTGAAAGAAGCCACCCAGAGAGCATGGGAGTGGACTCAGTACCCTAGGTTTAATGAAAAAACACAATTTTCTATTGGTAACTCAACTGATCCCAAGTGCAATTTGAATATAGAGTTTTGTTTACCTTTCAAATGTTGTTTCCCTTTGTAAACAGCTCATGGAATCCACAGAGCACCAATGAGGTCAAAGAATGGAAAGGAATCATCAGAAAAAGCTTGTGAAGGTACAGTGGACACCAGGAGCAAATGGGTGGGAAACACTCTGCTTCCAGAGATCTGGAGGTTTAACGTTTTATCCTGCTGAGGGGAAACTGAGACTTGGAAAGAGTACTACATGTTGTCACAGAATTTAGCACCTGGGACACTTCACTAGCTTGGTGGTTTTTTTTTTTTTTTTTTTTTTTTATGACAATCCAAACTCCTACATTGGGATTCTCACAGAGAGCCAGAAATATTTTTCGCTGATCAGTGCTGTCACTTGTAAATTAACAATGGTTTTATATGGCCTATTGTTATCTTCAAAGTAGTTTCTCAGAGGACCAGGTACAGGCCTGAAAAATTGATCAAACAATATAAACACTAACTGTTCCTTTCAATAGACTAATAAAAATTAGTACTTCAGTGATCTTGGCTATCTTGTGTGTATACACATCTCATTTTCCCCCTTGCTTTTCTCTTTTTCTCCTCCCAGTTGCTCTTTCATTTTGAGCAGTTTCTCTTTCACAATATCCATTATACCTTTTGGATATTATTTACTCTTTCAGTTTCTTACACTATGGCGACAATATGATGTTTACAAGGTGATTCTGATTTATTTCACTCAGGAGTACGGTCTCTAGTTGCATCCATTTACCTATTTTAAAAAAGCCTTTAGTTTATCTTTCTTTATAGCTGAGTAGTCCTTCATTACATAAAAATACATCTTTTTTAACCCATTCTTTGGGTGATGGACATTTAGGTTGTTTCCAAGAGTTACCTATGACAAATTGTGCTGCTACAAGGGGGTGCATATGTATCGCTGTGGTATGAGGTTTTCATTTCTTATGGGAAAATACCCAGAAGGGGAATAGCTGAGTCAAATGGGACCTCTAATCCTAGTATCTTAAGGAACTTCCACATTGATTTCCTTAATGGTTGCACCAATCTACACTCCCACCAACCTTGGAGCAGCGTTCCTTTCTCCTCACAACACCCAGCTAGCATTGGTTATCGGTTGCCTTCTGGATGATAGCCATTCGTTCTGGGATGACATAGAATCTCAGTGTTGCTTTAATCTGCATTTCTTGAGTGACCAATGATATTGAACATGCTTCATATGTTCATTTGCTATTTGTATTTCTCATTTGTATCCTCAACAATTCAGTTTTCCTCAGTTGCTGGAAGAAGAAGAAGTTCCAATTCCCCCACAAGCGCTATCCCTGGATCCCATCCCCAAAGGCAGCAAGGGCTATTCTAGGCTCTCACTGGCTACACTGCAGCACCAGTGAGCTTTGCTTCTCCTTTCTATTGTTCCTGCAAAGCTGCTGACCCACACGTGGCCCTCTTTGTAACTCATGGGTGCTGAGCATTTCAAAGGCAAGAAGCCGGTGGGCTGAATGGCTGAGGCTGGGGAACAGCGACGAAAACAGGGACAGGCGACTGCTGCAGGTGTGAACACAGACAGCTTTGCAGCTCTTCATCCAAATGAGAGGCAGCACAGTCTTTGGGAACACTTGGTAGGTGGGGCCTTATGTTTTCTGTTTTGTCCACTCTCTGCATCTGTGTGCCTCCACATGGGATGCCAGGAGTAGTAACCCCCTCCTCTTGGGATTGTCCGGAATGCTGATTCCCAGGTGCCTCCCGACACTCTCCCGACACTCTCAGGAACTCTGTGGTCTAAATTTTAACAAACTTCCTAGGCAATTCTGAGGCAGATGGGTCAAGAAGCACAGCTGCAAGCCATTCCTCATAGCACACTGGTTGGAAACTAGGGGAGCCGGCCCTAGGACAGCTCAGGGCATCTGAGCTCCAGGTACTTCCATTTGAGCAGGAGTGGGGCCCCTTGTGGGTCTCTGTAAGCTCCTGGTTGATTCTAATGTGCATCAGGGCTGGGGCTTATTATCCGCCTAAATGAGGCTGAACTCAGCTGTGGGTTGGGTGTGTGGGATCCTGCAGACCAGGGCATGACTAACAGGCCTCGCATGACTCAGAGACACAGAAGAGGAGATGAGCCCCCACTCCAGGGTCTGAAGCCCTTGACACTTACAGGCGCCCAGTCCCCCATATTCGGGGCTGCAGCTGCAGCTGCTGCTCTAAGGCTCTCCCCAGCTGGTCACCCCTGTGCCCATTTAGCCCATCAGCTGACTGTAAATGTAACAGTTTAAACCTCCTTCTCTGCCCAGCTGCTCTGAGTTCATTGCAGAGGCCCCGGGTTAAGGAGCGCGTGGTGAAGAGTGTAGGCTGATTTGTTCCCGCTCGCTTGCACAGAGTTGACTGTTCACAGGTCCCAGGTGCTTCACAGAGAAAGGCTCATTCGACCTTCTCCACCACCTCCATGACATAGGCGCCAGTTCACCCCCATTTTCCCTGGAAAGATGTGAGCACAGCGAAGTCACTGCCCCAAGTCACACAGCAAGGGGTCAGGCTACAGGATGGCAGGGGCTCTGTGAGCAAAAGGAGGCACGGAAGGGGACTATCCCTTGCTGTCTGGTCGCTCTGTCATGAATGGCATGGGCCCCACATTTCACGCCGTGACCCCATTTCCACATTCCTATCCCAAGACAGGCTCAGAGAGGGCAAGAGCTCTTCTTCAGGGTCATCCTGACAGGAGCTGGCTCAAGAGGGGACTCAGAAGCCTAAGAACCAGCAACCAGAAGTGGTGTGACTTGTGCCAAGCCTCCTCTGCACCAAGCTGGCTTCTTCATGCTTGCCACTGATCCCCAAAGGGATGGAGCAGGATGGAGCTGAGGCACAGATGGCGGCCAGGGGAAGAGCAGCTGGGCGTAGACTCCTGCTCTTCGGGTGGGGTGATAATGGCTACCCCATGAGGTGAAGAGCTGGGAGGGGGTAACACATGCTGTGACTCACCTGGGCCAACCCAGAGAGGCACTCAATAAGATGGCTTCTTCCCCAGCGACCCCAACACCCATTCTTCTGGGGACCTTCTCTGAGTTTGCCAGAAGGCTTCTCTTTGCTGTTTCATCCCCAAATTCACTCCTATCTCTGCCGATCCTGCACTCTGCTGGGACTCCTGGCCCGACTGCCTCCTTCTTCCTCTTTGTCCTCTGCCCTCTTCTGTCCTCCTTTCTTTTTCCTCCTTTCCCTCTGGCTTTGTTATCTCCAGGCAGTCTGTGGTCTCATTCAGGAAGGAGCACCTCCATCCCACAGCCTCTGGTCCCCTGCAGGGTCTCAGTGCCTGAGGACCACCAGAGCAGACAACACAAGAGCCTCAAGTCTGGTGAGCAAAGAGCAGTTGATTAGGAGACTCACAGCACTGGAGTGTGACAGAGAGCAGTAATGGGGTGTGCATGTCCTTTGTAGAAAAGGCAAGATGTAGCAGGAAGACCCAGCTGCAGAACGTGAGTGCCCATTATGATACAACAGGTGCAGGCATAGAAATATATTTTGCAAGGAGCCACCAGGGGCTTACTGGAGTGGTGTGTATGTGTGGTACTGTGCCTCTGGCAGCTTTTTGCCAACTGTCCCCAAGCTGGGCTGAGCTGGGCCTGCCTCTCTCCCAGCCCGCTCATTCCATGCCCATCTGTGAGCTGGAATTTACTTCCAAGCACTGCACAAGCTGCAAGAGGTGCTCAGGGAGATATTCGGCAGTGGCACCCTCCACCCCCAGCACAGTTCTGCTACCCTCCCTGTGCCCAGAACCCAGCTTCATGCCCCACAGCTGGGTTTCCTGGACACAGCCAGCTCAGGGCACAGGAGACAGCTTTGTGACCAGGAGAGGGGAAGAAGTGACTCCTGTTTCCCAAAGATTTTCCCCGAAGGTGGACTGGGTCCGGGGGAGTGGGGGCTGGGCCTCCTGGGATGATCACCATGCCAACCAAGAGAGACAGTATCCTTTCTGCTCTGGCCAAGCTGGGACCAGTCCAGACTGATATATCAGCCTTTGCTATATCTGGGACTTGAGTCAGCAGGTAGTGGTTTTGTTTGAGTAAGAAAGAGAAGCAGCCCCAAGAGAGGAGCAGGGAGTGAAGCAGAGACACGGGCCCTGGGAGATAGGGAAATGGGGAGGAGTCTGAAGCAGCATGGCTGCACAAGGAGCTCTGGAGCAGACGCGGAGTCCTGGGCCTTCTCCCACCACCTCAGTGTCTGTGCCGAGTCCCTGACATGAACAGAAGCGGTCGGTCGGACAGTACACAAGGGACCCCCTGTGGCACCTCAGCATGGGGAGGGGCAGGGGTGTGACTCTTGGAAACCCGAACGCAAAACCTAGCTACAGTACTGGGAGGCTGTGAGGCTTCGGAAAGATGCTTCATGTCCCCGAGCCTCGATGAGTTCATCTGCAATCTTGAGGGGGGCCGACCGCCATGAGGGCAGGACACAGGCACCTCACATGCTACAGGGTGGGGTGCGTAACCCCGCGTCGGGATGGAAGCACGTGTGCAGTCAGTTTTAGGGCACTCGTCACCACTCCAATGACTGCTCCACCCTATATTGGGATCTGCAGTCTGTTAACTCCAGGTGACACGGCCTTTCTTGGGTTCTTGGGATTTATGATTATCAATGGCAGGACAGGTAGCTGGACTGGATGCATGTCATTTATAACCACAGCCACCACCAGCCAGTATCCTGCCACTGTCCTGTGGGAAACCCAGTGACGGCCCCGCACCTCCCAGCAGGCAGAGCTCTGAGAGCTGTCAGTAGGAGTGTGATCGTCCCTCGCTGGGCCAGGTGGCTCTGCGCAGTGTCCAGCCTACCTAGCTGCACATGGTAACTCTCACCCTGTGGGGGTCGCACCAACTCGTGAGTCTACTCTCCATGAACAGCCGCCACAGGAGAAGCCTGTCCCGGGATTGCCTGGGCCTGACAGGTGACTCCAGCAGCTACGCACCTGGAATGCTGGCCTGAGGGCAGCCCAGCCCTCCAGGTGGCCAAGGACCCCTTCACAGGGCTCTAAATCACAGGGGCAGCGTCACTTCCAGCCTGGCTGCCCTCCACATGGTGCATCTGGGTAGATTTCCTGGATGATTGTATTAGCATAGTGGGATGCCGGACTCACATTTCCAGCCAAATGGCACTTTCTACCCAGTACATCACTTAAAAAATATATCTATATATCTTTTATATGTATATATAGGTTATATATAAGTACAGCTTATATGTGTGTGTGTGTATATATATATATATATATATATAGCTTTATATATATTAAAATATATCCATATATCTTATTGTGCTGCTGGTAGACAGAACAACCAGGTGCACCATGTAACTTATTGTCTCCATTGCAACTCTTCTCGAGAGTGAGTAAGGATGCTATCATTAATTTCCCTTGATCAACAGACATAATTGGGTCATACAGTCACTCTAAAATTAAGTCAAGGAAAAGAATTTAAAGAACTTAAAGCCAGGAAACAATAGCACTAATGAAAGGTAGATTCTTATCCTTAAATCAACTACTTACCACGTGAGGGATTGTGACCCAGTCATTCTGAACTCTTAGCTGTGGCTACCAAGTTGGGATAATTTTATGATGTCTCAGGTTACCATGAGAGTTAGACAGACACATAGGCCTTGTAGGAGATGGACACAAAGCTTAGCAAGTAGGTGCTTCTGTTTTCCTGTCAACATCTTCCAGCTCCTTCAATACACAGGGTCAGGGGGACCAACATGCAGCAGTGCCCAGGGGAAGGCAGGTGCCTCCCTCTCCAGGGCCACCTCCCCAACTCTGAAGTCTACAGTACCTCACCTGGAGTGTGCACAAGCCCAAGGCTTCTCCTTAGACAGCTCTCAGCAAGAACTGCAGCCAGACTGGGGCTTCTACACCTTCTTCGGTGATGGGCAGTTTCTTCTGCCAACACCCACGAGGGCATAGGCCACTCAAACTCTAGTCATGGCTCTGCTCCTGCCAGACCCCAGAGTGGGTCAAAGCCCATCACAGGTAGGTGACATTGGCTGCTTCTGGATCAGAGTAGTTGATGGGTCAGCCCTACAGGAACTCAGTGGCAACAGAGGGGTCCCCAGATAGGGGTCCTGCTGGGAGGCATAATCCTGTCCCCCTCATCTTCTCTACCTTTCCACTCTTGGTCCTATGCCCTTTGAAGGGCACCAGGCTTTCCAAAGCCCTTCATCCTGTTGTCACACCAGAAACTGCCCAAGGTATCAGGTTTTCTTAATGAGTACAACAAAAGTCACTTCACTCTTAAAACTTCTTCCTATGCTGTCTCCTTTATTTCAACAATGAAGTCAAGGATGTACCTTTAGTCACTTCTTTACCAGGAGCACACAAGTAGTTTAAGAAACACTGACAAGAATGAATGAATAGGGCTGGAGAGATAGCTTGGCCATCTAAGCACCTGCCTGCTACTGGCAAGCACAAGGACCTTGGTTCAATCCCCAGTACCGCATGCTGTGCCAGCCCCGGAACAATGGGTGTGCCAAGCTGGCCACTGAAACCAGGAGTGGTGGCACATGTCTGTTAATTCCAGCACTGGGGAGGTTGACACAGGAGGATCGCTATGAGTCTGAGCTGCATAGTGAGTCTCCGTACTAAATAAATAAATAAAGATTTTAAAAATTCTTTTTAAAAGAATTAATCAATCAATTAATCAATGAGTCAATGATGACAATCTCTTTGTATTTTGCTCCTTCTTTGACAGTTTAGGAGGGCAACATTGTAGCCCTTTCACAATATCTTTCTCATGGTCCAACAAAGCTTACATATTTACTTTTAATTATTTATATCCCATGTAGGTGAATATTTATATGCCACTGCGTAGGTAAATCTCTATGCTATACACTGGGCACTTACCTTTTGCCACATACTGTACCAGGAAATTATACTACTAACGGGCACAATTTGAAGGGATATCACTATGGAAATGCCCCAATTACGCTGGCTGGCCAACTGGAATTGTACAAACTGTATAAACTGTCAAAACATTATTACTATTATTTTAAAAATTTTCTTGTACTGGGTATTGACTGAACTCAGGGCCTCATGTAAATACATTACCACCAAGCTATACCCCCAGCCTGTTTGAAAAATTTCTTCTGGGACAAGGGCTGGCTAAGTTGCCCAAGCTGGCCTTGAACATGTGATCCTTCTACCTCAGGCTCCTAAGTATCTGGGATGACAGGTACATACAGAACATTAGTTTTTTGCACATGTTTGTGGTTATAGTGCCCTCCTCACGGTGAATATGAAAAAGGAAGGAGAGAAACCTTGCAAAACAAGAGGCTACAATGCCATTCACAACCACAGCTTGACAATGTCCCCCAGTCACCATAGAGACCCCAACAGTCATCCTCCTCTCTCTTCATTTTCATCACTTGGCTTTATTACTGCTTAGTGACCTGCCTGGGCTCCTTGTGCACATACTGCGTGGCTCCAACCAATACTAATGCTGAGCACTTTGTCTCCTTTCCTACCTATTCTGCAAGACTTGGGACCAGGCTATCCCACTCTGGGGACCGAGAAGCAAACCCTCCAGGAGCACAACAGCCAGATAAAGAGACTCTGAGGACATGGAAGCTTCCTGGCATCACCAACTGCATCCTCCTCCTGTCCAGGTGACAGCTCTGGATTCAGCTTCTTCCTATCACAGTCTCAGGGTGGAAACAAACGTCACTACCCTGGAGAACCAGCTGCCCCCTCACTCAGCCTGCTCGTCTGTGAGGCAATTCTAATTGCACAATGTCTTATTTACATTGTGCTTCAGGTAGCCTCGTGTGAATTTTGCCCCTGGAAGCATGGGCCTTGGAATGGACTCTTATGTCATAGCCTTTTCACTGTCACACCTCTGCCCCTTCCAGTGTTTCTCCTGTATCCTGGGTCTCCTCTCTCCCAGCTAAGTTTATTCAGCTTTTGTTTTTGGTGAACAGAACTGTGTCCAGTGGACGGTGGTCTGGGGGCATTGACACTCTCCAATGTGGCACAGTGAGACCACATCCCTCTGCTGGGGCAGCAGTGGTTCTAGATACTTCCATGTTGGCAGCCTACATAGAGTAGCATGCTGGAATGGACCCAAAACTCCAGAGTGCCACTCAGAAAGCAGGGTTGTGGATGACGCTGTGATTCTCAGCCACAGCATGACAGTATTTTGTAGTCTCCATAAAGCCCTGGTCATCACCCTCCTGTCCCCTTGCCTTTAGGACTGATTGCTTGGGGGCCTCATGGGGCTCTTTCTCCACATGCACCTGACACACTTCTGGCACGATCTGGTGGGTAGGTGTTCTTAGGCAACAGCTTAGTTTAGGCTTCTCCTTCATTCACAGCAAATTTTGCTCTGGTGCTTTTGGAGCCTCTAGCATGGACAGGCAGGACATGTAGCCTCCATTGCAGCAAACCTCAAGTGAATACATGGGTTAGGGCACAGGGTTAGAGCACAGGCGTATAGCACATGGGTTAGAGCACAGGGTTAGAACACAGGCTTACAGCACATGGGTTAGAGCACAGGGTTAGAGCACAGGCTTATAGCACATGAGTTAGAGCACGTTTTAGAGCACAGTCCACTAGGGCCTTGGGGTCAATGCTGGCATGGTGAGTGAGGCCCACGGGGCAGAAGCACTGGGATGCAGGAGAGGCAGCAGTTTGTCTTCTGTCCCCTGCCTCCTCCCACACATCCACCACTTTGGGTCCTAAACATCTACAGGACAGTCCCAATCAAAAAAGCCAAAAGGGAGTCATTCGCAGTTTTGGTTTCCTCTCTGCTTCCTCCTTCTCAAGTCTTAGCACCACAGGAAACAATGATTTCCCCAGCAGCACACCGGGCACAAATCATGAAGTTCTGATGTGCTTCTGCACTGGAGAGCGAAATGCCACCTCGCGTTGTAGAGAGCCTGCTCTGAGTCTGCAAAGCTCTTTCTAAAAAGTATTAATATGAAGGCAGTGCTAGCTTATCCCCTTGTAAACAATGGAATTCAGCAAACACAGAAGGTGTTAAAAATGTCAATGATAACGTCAAAGCTTGGAGATGAACACAACACAGTTTGACTTGTTTTGTTCCAGTAGCTCTGCAAAGCAATTATCAGTGTGTTCAGGGACTCAAAGAATGGTAGACACGCTGGTAGACCACTGTGTACCGGGTTATTATTTTTTCTTTCTATGCTTATATTGTATTTTGGTGGATCATGAAAAAAATTTAACCTCATCATTTTTGAATGGCTACAGCATGTTCTGCTGTATTTCTACACTATAGATCCTTTTAATCAATTCACATCTTCCTGGAAAATATGTTATACTGTTATAAAGTGTATTTCCAGGCCCGCTTATGTACATAGATCTTTGTGAGTTGCAAAAGGCCAAGCCTATTTCTGTTTTATTTACCACAGCAAGATGTAGTTTGCATCTAGCACATTGTTGGATGGAATACAGACGCCTGATGTTTGAGAAGACTGTCTGTCTGTCTGTCTGTCTGTCTGTCCGTCCGTCTGTCTGTCTGTCTGCCTTTAGAAGCTATTACATGGGTTAGGCTCACATCCTATATGTTATGGGGCATCCCTACCAGTATGCAATTATGAGGTCAAAAGATCAGCGAAGTTATAAAGAGAACCTGGAGCGCTGAGGCAGGAATTTCCCTCTGAAAACACAGAGGGACAACATGGAGCCTGCCAAGGTTTTCTTTAGAGGGATCCATTTTGGTATTGGAACACCAACTGTGGTTTCTGGTTTACTGGCTTATAAGCTGTTTTAAATAATGAAATGGGAGCTGATGTGATAGCTCAGGGGGCTGGCACGACAGCTCAGCAGACTAAAGCATCTGCTTAGGCAAGCTCAGGGACCGCAGTTCAATCCCCAGCACCACATGCCACACCAGCCCTGCCCCCAGCTCAGGCTGAGCCAGCCACAGAGTCCAGGCACTGGGGAGGGTGACAAACAGAAGGATCACTATGAGTCCGAGTTGTATAGTGAGATCCTGTAACAACCAAATACATAAAAAAAAAAAACAATGAAATTATGTCAAACTGTGACTCACATTTTGATGATAATGTACCCATGTATTAATTCTGCATATTTAATGTGTTCACCCCTGTGTGATTAAGAACCTCATTTTCATTACACGGATGTCACTGTCTATCACAGATGGAGCCCAACCATTTACAGTGGTCCCTCCCTTACCACAGAGGCTACATTCTGACACCCACAATGAGTGAAAATCAGTGAAGTAGTGATGTTATATTTATTTTAGTATTTATATATTTTAAGGCTTTATAAACCCTTCCCACACTCTTGTAAACTTTCCCACATTTTTAAGAACACTTTTAATGTTCTTAACCATTTTCTAAACTCGTAAACCTACATAATTTTAACAACATAGGTACTGAAAAATCCCATGATACAGCGAAAAATCTGCAATAAATACTTTAGATTAATGTTGTTTTGAAAGCCCACAAAACAGTGAGCCAGCTAAAGTCGAATCACAAAATAGCGAGGAGCTACTGTGGTTTGATCCAGTTACGGCCAAGGATCCCCTATATCCTAGATCCCATGCTGCATGCTGGAAGCAGAGGCATCTAAGACGCACCCCAACTTCAAGATCGGTGTAGCACAAGAAGATGGAGGCGCAACTGCAGAACTCAGTGGCTGCTATATAAAAGCAGATAACTCATGGCTGTTGGGTGGGTGGACAGATGGACGGACGGATGGATGGATGGATGGATGAGTGGATGGATGGGTAGAAGGATGAATAGACAGATGGACGGGACGTGGTGAAGGCAACATTGGAAAGTCCATGCAGAGGGTGTAGAGGCAGGAGTCAGGTTATTCCCAAGAGGAAATAACATACGTAAGTGATTAATTTGCCAGGTAGAGAAGCAAAGGGAGGTGGCAAAGGCTGGCAGCCTGGAATATTCATAGCTAAAATGAGAGGAACAGAAAGTCACAATTGGAAATGAAAGGGTAGGCAGGAGGGCATAACAGGGAGGGATGCTGGTACTAACCTCTGGCTAATCATGATCATGAGACTTAGTCAAGAGTTTGGGTTTCTCCAGAAATGGATTCTAATATTAAATTGTAGGTGCACCTGAGTTCATTTGGGAATGGATCTCAGGCAGTACAAGATGCAGGAGCAGAGGCAGAGAAAGGACACCAGCTCACTCTTTCTGGGACAGCAGCGATCCATGCTGGCAGGGACCCGATGGAACAGACCTCAAGGCTCTCCTGTGGTGGAGCCCAGTGGATTCCAGCCTCCATCCTGCACATGCTGAGAAAACTCTCCTGGGGATGGGAACTCCAGGCCCCCTGTGGCCTGCCCTCAGCACACACCAAGTTGCAAACCATGAACGTGGGCCCCTGACCTCAAGGATAGGGATGGGGGGGCCTGCTGTGAAGCCCCCTGGGTCACAGGCCAGGTTTCCGCAAACCTGCTTTGTGACTCCACAAGGAGGGCAAGCCTGTTTCAGACTTCATCCCATCAGCAGCTCCTTCTAGCGTGTTTGGTGTCTCCTAAAGGTGCTTCTTTCCTGCTTTTCATAGCAGCTCTGTGTGTGTCAGTGGGAACACTTGATAATTCAGTCTGCAATTGGTCTCTCTCCCCCTTATTGGCTGTGTTTGTGACTCGATCCTTGGCACATATATGTATATATAGTCACATGTACATATATTATTTATATACAAAGATAATAGTTATATGTGAATACATATTTATTTGTTATTTGCCTACCCCAAGGACAAGGCCTGTTTGGCATGACCATTGCATGTAGCATGTCCAGCAGCAAGTGCTACATAAAAGGCTACCAGACCGCTGACTAAGAGCCACCCCCTCCTGTGCATCCACTCATCCCTTCACTCCTGACCACAAGCCCAGACCTCCAGGTCTAACCCCCATCACATTGTGGAGTGACACAGCTCAGGATGTGTCCTGAGTGACAGAATGGAAGACGGGCCTCGCCTTGGACCTCTGCAGGGGAGACAGGTCTTGGCTGATGCAGCCTTTTCCTTGCCATGGGGCGGGCTCCTGAGAACAGGGCTCCCTTTATTAGCTGCTCCTGAGGCTTAACATATTTGCTTTCCTTAATACATTCCTCACCAGATGGGTCTCCTAATCTCCCCCAATCCAGGCTTCCAGCTTCCCTACTGTAATTAATTCCTTAGAAGGTTTGGAACTTTCAGGGGTCCCTGGGAGTACAGATTGCAAATAAAATTTGCATTTGCTAACTCTAGCCACCCTATTGGGATTAAAGGTGGGCTAGGCTTCATTCCTGCCTTTCCACTGCCCCAGGGACTTCTCACAGGCCAATGCAGCCCTATTTCCTACCAGGAAAGACAGTTGGAAGTAACATCCCTTCCATACTCCAAAAATAGTGGGGTGTTGAGAAGCCATGAACAGATGGAGGAGCCTAGACCCGCTGTTTTCCTGACCTACATTTGAGGTTTAAAATACTGGTTTTGAGAAAGACCCATCAGAGTCAATTTTGCCTGCCTTTCTGCCAAGCATGTGACGTACTATAACCCGTTTCTCTTCTGTGAGGTTCCATCTTTTAAATTTGGAAAAATGTTGATGTTCATAGCCTATACTTCATACAGATGTCAGTATAAGTAGAATGATAAATGCATAACTTCTTATCAGCACGCTTGTGAAAGCTGAGTACGGAGAAACCCATTGTTTTCTTAATTTGTTTTATATATCATATGTATCGATTGAGTCAGTAAAAGTTGAGAATGTACTACTCTGGTCTGATCTTGAAATTCATTCATGGATCAATTTACCTCTTTAGAGTCATGGAAAAATAATGGAGCTGGGAATATGGAGAGCAGAGGGGCTTGGGACAGCCAATATTCCAGGGGAGTTGAGGCCCTGGGTGTGTTGCAGGCCATGCTTTTCCCTTATTCCCATCTGCCCTCAGGCTTGGCCTACCTAATGCTCACAGTCCCCTGAAAATACCCTGCTCTCCTAGGCTCCTGGCCATGTTTCCTGGCTACTCAGAAAACTCCTACTTATGTGTAAGAACTCAGTTAACAGATAACCTTTCCCCACCCTCAAGTAATTAATCATTTCCCCATGAATTACGCCCACTGGCTCCAGTACCGCCAACTCCATTTGCATTCCCATGGGTAGTTATTTCTTGGTCGCCAGCAGACAACGGGGAGGCACTGCGTATGAGCTTCCCTCTTACCCATCTTTGTCTCTTCAGAGCTCCACACAGGCCCACGTGTGGAGGAGACACTGTCCATGTGACTACCTCACCTGACCCTTACATTCATCCCAGAAAGAGTATTTGTTTCCTCTCAGCAGGCAGTGAGCAGCCTGGTTTTGTAGCCTTCTGTCACCTCCTCTTATGGATCCAGACAAGGACCCACTCTATCCCTGAGGGAAAGTGATGTCAAGACTTGTCCTTGCACAAGGTGAGACTCTTCCTTTACCACACATCCTAGCTCCAGACTACTCTCAGCGTGATGGGTCATTTCCACAGGAAACCACTTCTAGGCACTTCCGGAGATGCAGGAAGACACTGCTTTCCTGCCCTTGTCAGAACAGTAAAGCCAGCTTCCAAAGCAGCATGTCCAGGAGAGAGCAGGGCCACCTTCTGGGCCCTCTGGCCAGCTCTGACACAGGGCATCCCCATATTCCCGGGGGAAGCTTGGCATTTAGGAGAGAGAACAGGACTTAGAGGTTTTTGCCTCCATTGCCCAAGGCCACCCTCAGAGAATGGGACAAGCTATTGTGTGCAAGGAGCCAGTCTGGGTGGGACAGAGATGGGCACCCCTGCCAGATGCTCATGGTCTCTGTGAGCATTCCTGAATGTTCCAGAGAAACATGTGATTATTGTATACTGGGCCATGTAATTTCCTGGTTCACTTTTACAGACATGTACCTTCTTAAAGATTTGGAGCCGGAGTTATCATGAAGCCAGTGTAACTTCCACAAGGACAGGGAAAATTGAAAGTGTCAGACAAACATCATAATTATGTAATTTGACTATGTGCCTCTTTAAATCCAGGCTAGACAGTCTAACAAGCACATTCCTGGAAGTATTGTTAAAAATAGCTAAGAGACTCGCTCAAGGATCATGTTCTCTTGGGCTCACTTTACTGACTACCTGGTACTTGTTACATGAGTTTTCTCATCTTAAAAATAAGTAAGCTGAAACTTAGGTTAGAAAGGTTTTAAATCAGCTAACAGCAGCATCAGGGACTGAATCCACATCTGCCAAATGTGGAGCCCTAACCACCACCCTCTAGTACCACATGAATATATCCATTACTAAATGTCTGTACTTCACAAATATAATTGGTCTGTAGCATTTCCTCCTGCCATGCAAATCTAGGTGCATACTCTAAAACGGGGGATGCAGACAACAGTGCCAGCCAGATTCTAGGCATGCAAAACCAAACCTGAAGCTGAAGATGAATAGTACCCAAACATTTCTGAAGAGTTGATTCTCTTGTTACTTTACATTAAGGGATATTATTGACTATTTGTGACTGCTGGCTTCACACTAGAGCAAGAAATCCACCCATCCAGCTGGGCACAGACAGCTCGGCTTTGGACAGGCTACCAAGGAGATAGGTTTGGCTTGGAGATATTTTGGAAGAACCACTCAAGTGTGACACAGAGGGGTACAGTTTAATGGGGACTTCCCCTTCCACTCCTCTTTCTGCACAATAATGAGGCTCCCCATCTGCTTGTATTAGGAAACGCTCAAATGCGTACATCTCTGCTACCTATTACTCTGAAGACCAGCAGGCTTTAGGCAAAACCACAGGCACCCCTGGTCAGGAGCTGGCACTGCTGTGCTCACAAGTCCTCGCACACCTCGCTAAGCTTTGCTAAGGAGGGAGTGATGACTATGTGAATTTCCCATGAGTGGAATCTCAATCTTAGAGAAACGAAGCAACCTAAGAGCACCCAGTAGGGTCCTGGGCTTGGATCCTAATGCAGGTCACTCTCACTCGGAAGACTTCTAACTTCTATGCCACAGTAAAGATGAACTAACAAATACCAATTAAGGGAACGAAATGAGTAGATACATGTGCTTTAGGTCTGCATTTAATGTGCTTTGTGAGCGTCAAAGCACCATGATATTATGACAGTGATACTTATTTCTCTGTGGTGTTCTCTTGGGTGAGGTCCTTTGCCTAGAGCACTGGGGCTGTAACATCCACATCAACACTGTTATGGTTTGTGTCCCCAGGCCCCATGGGGTCATGAGGGGTGGGCTTTTCAGAGCAGAGAATCATGACTTTGTGATTGGCTCACTGTCTAGGGCTGGGGTTGGGGACGTGAGTGCCATACCTGTCTTAGGGCAGGTAGCCTACATACAACATAGGGGAGGGAAAGAGGCTTGGTCCCTTCTCCCCTCCTGTTGCTTTTGCTATGTTCTATAACCACGAATGCCTGTCCCTCTGCCATGCGCCATCTTGCCTTTTGAGCCAGCAGATTATGGACTGAAACCTCTACAAACTATGAGCTAAACAAACCTCTTTCGCCATAACTTTGGATGTTGGGTATTTTGTCCGTGCAACAAGAAAAGTAATTAAAACACTTTTATTCTCATTATGAAGATGGGAGAAAACCAGGTGCAGGGAGATTGATTTGACCAGATAGGGGAATATTTCTATAAATTTTATTCATCCTTTCTGCTTTTCCCCCTCTGTCTTAAGCAGGGCCTAGGATAACTTTACTTTCCTCTGTTCCACATGACCAGCAAACCCTACCATTGAGAGCCAAACCCAAGGTCCAGGTTGCTCAATGCAGGACCACCTGTGAAGTCACTCTCTGATCCTCTTGGTGGCATCTGTCCTGGATTTGTTACTATGCTTGGGATGCATAAAAGGTTTCAGGAGAAATGGGTATCTGTCAGCTGCCTGTTCCGGCCACTTGTTCAGTCCACTCACATTCATTATTAATTTCTTCTGGGCACTCAGCAGAGTTGTGGGCAATGGGGAGGATTCTTGGGAAGGGGAAGGTAACTTTTCAGAACTAAGTAAGCTCAAAAATGGGCAGCAAGGTCCACGTGAGGGGCGATGGGGGGGCGGGATTCTCCCACTCGACCAGAGGCACAGGCTGGATGCGCGGCCCTGTGTGGTGTCTGCCTGTAATCACATGAAAACTGCAGTCCTGAAGGCTCCCTGGGCAAGGACTGGGAGGCGAGATGTGCGTGCACAGCTGGGCCTGGCAGGGGCTCTCAGGAGTGAGGGGCGAGCAGGGCAGAGAGCAGCTGGTCTGTGGGGCACCCGCCACTCGCGTGAGGAGTTCCCAAACAGGGCTGGCCCTGCAGAGAATACCTGTGGAGGCCTTAGTGGCCCCACATCCAACAGGACACACCCGCCCAACGGGGGGCGGGGCGCAGGAACTTTGAAGGACGCAGTAGCTTCACACAGCACTCAACACCCCCGGCAGCCAGCGGAAACGCGCACCGCGGCCCAGGAGGTGCCCTACACTCCCGTGCCGTCATGCCTGGATCACACTGATGGAACTTGAGCCAAGCATTGTTCAAATGCTTTGCACAGGTGCGCTCAAGCCTCACAGCGCTGCGCCGTATGAAGAATAATGACTATGTTACACCCCCAGGGACTGACACACAGCTCGAAAAGAAGTCACAGAAATCAGGGCTGGCATGCAGGAGGTCTTCCCAAAGACGGAATCTTAATGACTGCCGTCAGCTGGCTTTCTGCCTCTCCAAGGATTCAAAAAAGGGAATGGTGGCAGAGGGAAAGGCTTAGAGGAGGGGATGCTGCCATGTAGACAAGGTTTTCAGGACAAGTTTTCTTCAAGAGGGAAACAGTGGCAGCGCCCTACAGATAACGTAGAGGCCTGCGCGAAGGCGCGTGGGGACCCAGCGATCTCGGGGTCCACCTCCCTTTGCAGGAGAAATGCTGGGTCTCCCTCAACTGACAGAGGAGGTCCTGAGTCTACTTCACGTTACGGAAGAAACACTGGTCTACAATATTTGACAGAAATCTGAGGCCCGAGGGTGGAAAGGGGCCAGCACACGTTGACCAGGATGACCACTGGCCAATAGACAGAGCCCTAGATGCCTCAATCTCTCAACAAAGCCCTCCACCAACTGCTCCAAGAGAACTTGGGGAAGGAACACAGCTGTCTCAGAATCACCTGACCCCACACCAGCTGCTCCTACCTCTCCGCCTTCCCTGAGATCTGTTGAAGAGGATTAATACAAAACATCAGGTGTGAGCTAAATCTCCTAATGGCTCCTCCTCCTCCTCCTCCTCTTCTTCTTCCTCTTCCTTATCCTCCCCCTCCTCCTCCTCATGGATTTCAGGGTCAGCATCAGGATCAGGCTGAGGACATGATGACTGTCATGGCTCCTGTGTGTTTGGCTACTGGTCTAATACTTACTGCTAGTCTGTTCTCTGTTCTTCTCTTTTTCCATACTTTGTCAGCTCCTTTCTGGGACCAGGAGCCACACACAGCCATTCTGGTCATACTCTCCCTTCTCCCCATGCTGCCTCCTCCTTCTGAGGACACCACCTTCAAGCTTAGCTCCTGCACAGACATCTCTGGTCCCCTAGAGCAGCAGCTCAAGGCTCGCCTCCTCCAGCCACCCTGCCCTTCCCTTCTCCTCCTTAGCACCAGCGAGTGGTAGGCCACATAGGAAACCCATGTCTTATTTACAATCCTCAGGCCTCTGGAAGATTGAACCAGACAAACTTGAGGTTGTACCTTGCCCAAAATACATGAAATGAACAAATGAAAGGAAGAAAGGTTTGTTTTGGCTCATGGTTTCCGCAACTTTAGCTCATGGTCAACTGACAAAACCATCATGGCAGAAGGACATAGCAATGGAAAGCTGCTGAGCCCATGGCAGTCGGTGGGTGGGAGAAGGGGGAGAGAAAGGGGGGGAAGGGTAGAGGGGGGAGGGGTAGAGGGAGGGAGAGGAGAGAGAGAGAGAGAGAGAGAGAGAGAGCCAGTCCATCTGCAGTGGGCCTGGGGACAAGATAAATGGCTCAAGTCACGCCTCCCTGACTCACTGCCTTCACCTGGGCCCCACCTCCCACCCTCACAGTAACCTCACTTCCTAATAATGCACCAGGTATGAACTCAATAGATTTGCCCATTGGTGAGGTGTATGCCGTCACGATCCCACCACTGTCCAAAAGCCTCTGATCCCATGAGCCTTTTAGGGGCCATTTCTGATCCCAATGATAACAGCCAGAGACACCGCAGTCATCCCCAGGGCTTGCACTTAACAGAAAGATGATGGGGAGGTAGAGGAGACTGGGCAGACAGCAAAGACAGGAAGTGGGACACGAAGGAAGAAAGAAGGCAAAGAAGAAGGAAGAAAAGAAAGAAATGATGGGAAAAAGAGGAAAAGAGAGAGAGTGAGAAGAGAAACAGAAAAGGGGAAAGAAGAGGAGAAAGAGAAGAGGAAGAAAAGGAAGAGGAGGAGGGAAAGGAGACAGCACATGGAGAGCTGGGCTGCCCGAGCATATTTGGAGCAGGAGTGGGCAACCAGAAGAGGAAACCAGGGGAACTGATCAGGCTGGAGAGAGCTGCTGGAGGAGCCTGGGCGCAGCTCCCGGGGCCAGCCTGGGCATGCAGGTGCCCTGGGCTGGGGTGGGTGTTGGTGAGTACAGAGGCCACACACCCCATGAGGCTGCTGCTCTCTGTGCTCCTCACTATTTCCCAGACGAACCCATTTGACTTCCTAACAAGGCAATAATATTCCAAAAGGGAGCTGCGGCCTTTTGGGTGTGTCTGGTAAAGTGTATGGGTCCGCAGGGCCCTTTGCCTCAACAAGGACAAGTCCATGTGTTTTGAGTTCTTGGCGTGTGTGAAGGGGTCAGGCCTCTAGGGCCAACTGCCCTTTGAAGTGTAGTTTTCTCTCAGGTGTTTAAGACAACTGATGTTTGGAAAGAGACTGAATCCACTGGCCAGCCTGGGGGGAAGATGAGTCGAGGGACAAGATCGGCTTTACCCACCTTGCCCCAGGTCCTGACAGCTCAGCACGCTTGAGCTGTGCACCCTGGTGCTTTCCTGCATCTGACTATGGATGCCCAAGCATCGCCAATAAATATTTTCTAATTGGATAATGATAAGGACACGATGGCGATAAATAGTGATAGCAGCAGCTAACAGTTGAATTTCCTGGCTTCCCCAGAGCAGGTTAATCCTATTACATGACTGAAACACCACACAACAACACAGAGATGAGTGTTATCATCTTTTCCACATGGACAAACAGGGTCCAAGGAAGTTAAGAAGTCGCCGGAGGTCTCTTATCCGGCAACCAGAGAGACTAGGATTCCAACACTCCTGCTTTCTTTCTACACTGTTTTTTCTTTTTAGTACTGGAACTTGAGCAAAGGGTGCTTCACCACTGAGCTACATCCCCAGCCCTTTTTCATGTTTGATTCTGAGGCAGAGTCCTACTCAGTTGCCCAGACTGGCCTGGAAGGCCCAGTCCTCCTGCCTCAACCTCCTGGGTTGTGGTGACCACAGGATGCGCCACTGAGCCCGCTTCCACAAGTAATGATTCCTGTGCCCTGCTGTGCTGGGTATGAGGCCCAGTGAGGGAGGGGAGACAGCATCCCTGCCTTCCAGGGCAAGGCATCCTGCGGTTGAATTTTGGCTGAACAGTGAACAACAAGGCCAGCACCATGTCTGAATCTGCCTGTCTGCAGAAGTCCGTTGTGTTAGTCCAAGATCCTCCTCTGCCCCCAAGGGTTACTCAGTTTCTGGACAAACCCAGGGTGGCCTCAGCTGATGAAGAAAAGGCCTAGCAAACCCTGTGTCAACCCATCACCCTTCACTCACTTCAAGCAGAAGCAGGGTGTGATGGTTTGTCTCTGGGCGTCTCCCCAAAGCCTCCTGCAGTCATGGGGTGGACTTCAAGAGTTTGTGATTAACTCATGATCCACTGGGATTATGGGTGATCCAAGGCTGGGGTTATGGATGTGAGTACTACTCCCAGCCTGGGGTGGACAGCCTGAATGCAACTTAAGGGAGACAGACTTCCTCTCTGGGCATCCCTAGTCCTGGGTATCTGGGTTCAAACTCCGCCTCCTGGCTAATTAAGAGCAGGCTCTTGAAAGGGCGTGGGAACTGTGGACCTGGAAAGCATAACAGCCTGATTCCCATGGGCACTGCTCACGTGCCTGTTGCCCCTCTAGGTCCACCAGTATTTACTCCTTCATTTTGCTCTCTGCTCTTTGCCGCTGCCATGAAAGGTTGCTCTCTGCCGTGTGTCACTCTGCCTTGGAGCCAGCTGAATATGGACTGAAACCTCCAGTACTGTGAGCTAAATAAACCTTTCCTTCCTTCATTTTGGGTGTCGGGTACTTGTCCCAGCAACGAGTGAAGAGTAGCTGAGACACAGCTTTTTCATGACAGCTCAGCTCTAAAAGCACGGCTTTTGTATCAAAGAGAGTTCACAGGCAGCTCTTCCTCTGCATGGCTGTGTGACCTGGAGCCAGCTGCTAAATGTCTCTGTGTGCGAGTTTCCTCCATTAAAATGGGGGAAGCCATGGCAGCTTCCTCATAGACAACGCATGAAGATTACCAAGCTCAATCTACTTCAGCTCTTTTCTTCTCAAGGGCTGCTATATTTATTCAACAAATATTGAGTGAATGAACTTCGTCTCAGAGGCCAAATTCAGCTTTTACAGTATTTATGATAAAGGTCGTTGCTTCAAGTCAATCATGATTTACTGGAAAGAAGTTAAAAGCAAGCAGGAGGAACTGCAAGTGAGGCCTCATCCGAGGTAGATACAGTTTGGGAGGGTGTGTGTGTGTGTGTGTGTGTGTGTGTGTGTGTGTGTGTGTGTATTTTTAACCTGCAGCATACTTCTGGCCTGAGGCATCCCAGCAGTTGGCACCAGCACTTCCTGGACAGGTAGAGCCCTTGGTCCAGCCCTCATCTTGGGAGCGAGTTTTCAATTTGGGAAGGCGGAAGCTTCCTGCTGATGCAGGGAAAGTTAATCCTCGTCCTTTCATTATGCATGAAGGACACGTTACAGGCACTCTGTTCTCTTTAAATTTTCAGGAGTTCTGTGTCCTATCACTGCAGACCCTTGGGGACCAGGTATCTTCTCCAGGGAAGCCTCCCTCATCTGGGGCACACGTTGGGGCAGGTAGAATCCATGAAGGAGGAGCCAATGCTTTGAGGCCTTCAGTGTGGGCCGTACCATTCCTAGTGTATTGAGCACTCCCTAGTCCTGGGTATCTGGGTTCAACCTCGGCCTTCTGGCTAACTACGAGTGGGCCCTTGAAAGGGCGTGGGAACTGTGGACCCGGGAAAGCGTAACAGCTAGATTTCCATGGGTACTGCCCACGTGCCCATTGGTCCCCAGGCCCACCAGCAACACCCAAGGCTGGCACTAGCATCAGTCCCACTTTACAGATAGGGAAACTGAGTCTTCGAGCAGCTAGGGAGGCAGGGTCAGGATTAAAAGACCCCAACCTGAGATCTCAGTGTTGTCTCTTCTCATGTCACACACTGCCATGGGGTGGGCCGAGGGAGAGGTGAATGAGTAACACTTCGAAGCCCAAGTGTACAACTGCTGACTGGCAGAAGTTAGCAATGTCTGTGCTTCCTTCCAGCTCTGTGATTCCGCGAGGTGGGTCACTTTTGTTTTGTTTGTTTGTTTGTTTGTTTGTTTTGTTTTGTTCTGTTTGGCGGAGCTGGAATTCTTTCTATGAAGGCCTCTCCTTCCACTTCTGATGAGAACCCAAGTCCCTCCACTTCTAACAAATCCTCACCCTTTCATAAATGTCCACCCACCTCCACTTTTGTGAAATGTGTTCGTTGAGTGAGTGAGTGAGTGAATAGATGGATGGATGGATGGATGGATGGATGAAACATAGGATTTAGAAACTTGTATGATGCTGGGGAATTACTAACCATGGTTCTTGGGTTGTTGGCTTGAGTAGCTGGGTAAATGTTGGTCAACTGTGGTTTTGTTTTCAAAAGAACAGACCTCCACAGTGTTATGGCTTGTGTCTGGGTGTCTTTCCGAAGCCCCTTGCAATCCCAGGTGGGGTTATTTCAGAGGTAGATGAATCTGGAATGTGTGATTAATTCATGGTGCAATGCTAGGATTTAGGATGCTGGGGTTAAGGCTTGGTGATTACTAAACCAGTGCACTGACTGGCTTGGCACCACCCTAATCCTGGTAGCCTGGATATAACAGAAGTGACAGAATGAGGCTCATCTTGTCCCTTGTTGCTTTCTTCCCACCACCATTTTTCCTCTGCAATACCACCCTGCCTGGGAGCCGGCCAATTATGAACTGAAACCTTGACAAACTGTGAGCTAAATAAACCTTTCCTTCTTCAGCTTTGGGTGTTAGGTATTTTGACTCAGCAACCAGAGAAGATCCTAACAACATCATAATCCTACAGACAGCAGGGTCTTCTCTGCTGAAATTATAAGCCTGCTGTCCTATATGTCACACTGAGCATCTCTGCTCACCCCATGTGCTAAGGGTTTACCGTTAAGGTGAATCAACTGTGGAAAACCACCCATGTGAGCTGCATAGCCCCTCACTGGACTCTGGTCTTCCCTTCTATGACTGTTCCTTTTGTGGAGTTTGAAAGACACTGCGCAACGCCTCAACCATAGTGAGGAGAATGTGATGCTTGAGCTGCAGCCATTTAACTCTGTCTGGAAGTGGAGCCTCGCTTTTCTTTCCAAGACCCTTGGCTTGCTCAGGCTCAGGCAAACGTAATTGTTATCCATCTACTTGTCTCTTCCTTTGCACATTTCACCTGAGATCCCTGAGACAGAAGCAGCCCTGAACCCAGGAGAGACTCAGCAATGCTTTATCTGGCACTTCTTGAGATTTGCAATGCAAGCTAAGTTAGGAGACACAGCTGGTTTTAGGCTGGGTAAAAGAAGATGGCACCATGGCCAGGGAGAAGAGACAGGCTCAGGGGAGGCGGCAGAATTCTAAAACCTATTTCCCTTAGCCAATAATCCCTTGGCTGAAAGAGTGTCTGTCTTTCCCTCCAACTTTAGCTCTCTGTTCTGGAATAACTTTGTTTATAGAAAGGTTGAAGTGATAACACTTTCTGTGTACTTTTTGTTTAACTTTTGTAATGGTAATTATTATGGTTTGTGTCTAGATGTCCCCCCAAAGCTTCATGTAGTCATAGGGCAGACTTCTAGAATCTGTGATTAACTCGTGATCTGCTGGGATTATGGGTGTGAGTGCTGCTGGGATTAAGGGTATGAGTGCTGCTGGGATTATGGGTGTGAGTGCTGCTGGGATTATGGGTGTGAGTGCTACACCCAGCCTGGGGCACACAGCCTGGATGCAACGGAAGGGAGACAGACTTGCTCTCTGCGGCCATCGCTGCTGCTGCTCCTCCTTTTGCTCTTGCTGTCTTGTTGTTTCCCACCACCATGAACTGCTGCCCTCTGCCATGTGCCTCTCTGCCTTGGAGCCAGCTGTGTAGGGACTGAAACCTCAACTAACTGTGAGATTAATACATTTTTCCTTCTTTGATTTTGGGTTTTGGGTACTTTGTCTCAGCAATGAGGAAAAAGTAACCGAGACAGTGATGCTTTGCGCTGCTTAGTGTGCATTCAAAGCTCAGGCATTAACACCACATTGGGAACCGACTACAGACCTTATTTGGATCGCATCAGTTTTTCCACCAAAGCCCATTATCAGTTCCAAGATCCAACGCACCCCTATCTGTCAGGATCTGTGACCATTTCACAATCTTCCTTTGATTTTAATTACCTGGGCAGGTGCGTGGAATCCCGAGCAGATGTTCTAATAGTTTCCCTCAATCAGTCTAGGCCTGGTTCCATCATAATTTCACTGGGTCATGAGTTCGGGAAAGTATATGACGGAAGTGCTATTTTCATTGGACCGGCTCAGGGAGTATAATGTGCACATGAAAGTAGTTTGGGTTGGCATCAAATATTTGGCAAGAGATGATTCAGTAGTCATTTACTCAGTCCCTGCTTTATGCCCAAAGTGGTGCTCAGTACTATAGATTTCAAGAAACATTTTTCTCTCCCCTCCCCTCCCCTCCTCTCCCTTCCACTCTCCTCCTCTCCTCTCCTCTTCCTTATCTTTTTCCCTCTCTCTCTTCTTATCACGTATAGACTACATGTGAGATATTATGCTAAACCCTTTGGACTCATTTAATCAGGATATAATGGTCACCATCATTTCCATCTTACCGAAATTAAGTTCCCCATCCTGACCCAGCTATCAAATGGCAGAGCTGAGGGTTGAATTCAAGTTCTCCCTATTACACAACCAGGCTCTGGGCAGATTCTAGCTCGGCCCTGAACTGTGGTTGCCCAGAAGTAGAGTCCACATGCACATGACGCACTGTAAGGATTCCTCTGTAGCTTTCACCAAAGGGTGAAGCTCATCTAGGCAATGTCGTACAGGGTGGCTTCTCATGGGAGGTGACATTTGAATTGGGAGAGAAGAGCATTCTGGCAAGAAGAAACATGATACGCAGGTCATCCAGGTTCAAAGCACTCGATGTGTTCTGAGAACAGAGTGGTTTAGTGCGACTGACAGGGGTGTGTGTGGAGGAAGCCACCGATCTTTCCTTCCCTTCCTGTTTTCTACAGAGGTGCATCTCAGCCTTGTCTTTCAGATGCTAAGGCGCTGGGTGGTAGAGTTACATGAGCAATCAACACGGGTCGGAGCCAGCATCACACTAGGGCCCTGACAACATTCACTCATGCCACATCTAGCACCACAGCACCCATTCCTGTCAAAGAGGACCCAGGCTCACGACCTGCAGGTACCACTGCTCAGACGATTTGATCATCAGGGAAGAGGACGCCGAAAACTGCAAAGCATCAAACGTGGATGGAGATTCAAACAGCTTCCTAGTAACAGTCACAGCACCTGACAGAAAGCAGACCCCTCTAAATCAAGGCACTCCTCGGAGCTTGACTGAAAGCACTTGTTAAGTGGGATTGACAGGTAGTATCTCCCTGTGAGCCCCTGACAGGAGTCCTGCTCTGTGGCTTATTTTGTTACTTCCTCTTTAAGGCATTCTGAACCAATTTTCAGCAGGGGAAGGAAGATGTGATTAGGGGGGTTACTATCTCAGGCTGTCCGGATGTGTTACAGTCGGAGGAAAATAGCACCTTTATAGATCTGACAGGGCAGCGAGGGCTTCTGCGCTCCACAATGAAAGGGGAGGAAGAGAGCAGCGTTAGGACTGGAGCTACTCTGCTCTGATTTGCTACTCTAACAAATCACCACTGGCTTAGTGACTAGAAAAACGTACAGCTGTTATTTTACAGTTCTGGGGGTCTGAATCCAAAATGGGCTTCCCTTGGTGCAAATGAAGGTGTTAGCAGAGTTGTGTGCATGCGGAAGGCTCCGAGGGGAATCCATTTCCGGTCTCCTGCAGAGGCACCTGCACCCTCTGGCTCAGCTCTGCTTCCTTCCTCACTAAAGCCGGTGCTACAGCAGCCCCCAAGCTCTCTCTGGCTCTTTGGCCTCACTGTCCCACTGTGGCTTTGGCCCACCACTGGCCCACCAAAATAATCTCTACCTCAAAAATTCTTTAAAAAAAATATATTTGGTACACGGTCTCACTAAGCAGCTTGGACTCCTGTTTTCAGTCTCCCCAGTGCTGGGATTACATGCGTGTGCCACCATGTCTGGACTCTGTGACTGGCTCAGCACACCCGGGGGTGAGGCCAGTGGGGCATGTGGTGCTGGGATCAAACCCCGGTCCCTGTGCTTGCCAAAGCTGGTGCTTAGTCTACTGAGCTATCTCGCTGGCCCCCTCATAAGGTCTTTACATCAATTGTACCTATAACATTCCTTTCTCCATGCAAGGTAACATACTCAGACATGCTAGGGATTCAAATGTGGACATCTATAGGAGTCTGATTTTGCTCTGTTGTCCTGCCTACCACAATGACCATGGAAAGGGTAGCTGTATGTCCCAGATTTGTCAACAGGGATGAGAAGTAACTGCCTCCCTCTCCAGGGTGTTATAGAAATGAGCAGAAAAGTACTGACATGGGGTTTCCCCTACCAGGAAAACAGGGGTGTATTATTCAGCTTCTTTTTTCTTGGACCAAGTACTTCACATACACAACTTAGTGGAGGAGTTTCAGAGGCTTATGGTTTTAGGGGCTTCAGTCCATTATTAGCTGGCTCCAAGCAGGAAAATCAGAGCAGAGAAGCATGGAAGGGGAAAGCCATGCAGCTCAGGCATCCAGAAAGCACAGAACAGGGACAGAGCCCAGGTCAAAGGGATCAAGGACTACATGTGGTTCCCAAGGTCATATCTCAGGACCCACTTCCTTCAAAGAGACCCATTTCCTAGAAGCCAGTTCAGGTATACACTCAGTCTCCTTCCCAAGAGTGCCTTAATCCTGTCAAGCTGGTAATCTAGATTATCTGGCATAAACAAGTAGTCACCTTCCTGGGAAGAATCTAACTCAAACTGAAGGGGGTGGCTCTCTGGTCTTTTCACTGCCAGGCTGGGTGATCCAGCCTCACTCTTTCAGTTTTGTAGGGTGCTGTCAACTACACCCCAGCTTGGATGGGTGTTCATAGCTGGTCATGGTGGAATACATCTCCATTCCTAGGCTCACAGGCAGTTGAGGCAGGAGTATCACTTCAACTCATGAGTCTGAGACCATCCTGGGCAACTGAGCAAAACCTCATCTCAAAACAAACTACCCTCCCTGAACACAGGTGAACAAACACACCTTTGCCCAGCAGTGACTTGAATGCTGACTCTCCAGTTTTGCTGGAAAGAAACACTGCTCAAGCAGCATCTCCTACCGGAGAGGTGGACAGTCCAACCACACCTATAGCCGCTACACAAAGCTTAAGCCAGGGTGCATCCTTTTGGCCCCAGGATATCTTCTTTCCCTACACTTCACTATACTTTGATCCTATTATGTTAGAAGCTCAGTGTACAAATAAGCTTTATGGAAACAGGTGTATGTGCTACAACAGTTTTACTGAGGATGATCATTGCCTCCCAACACACATTTCTTATGAGGAATATCCTTCCAGTCTCAAAATCCCCCACTAGGTATCCATCACTCTAGTAATGGCTTTGTCTGCATCAAATGAACACTAACTCCCATGAATTTTGCCTAACTTTAACCCACTATTTCAGAGCTAAGAGACAAACCTGTCCATCTACAACAAAGCTTTGGAACAACATACCCTGTGTTCTGGGCATCAGTCGCTTTTCCTTGCTTCTCTGTCTCTTTTGCTACTCACCTGTTTTATATTTTAATTCTTATTCTTTTCTAGTGTCTGTAAACTTGGCATAAAGTATTGTACGAACTTTCCTTATGTCCCAAGATTTATTCCTCTATGTAGGTCACATGCTCCTGACAGCGTATTCTCTTTGTTCCAGGAAAACATATAAATGAATACAATAAAAAGTATGAAATGAATCAGCCTTGGTGCCAATGTATAAACACTCACCCCGGGCAGGTGTGAGTCCAGCATCGTTACAAACCTGGAGCTTACGTCAATAATATGGAAACAAGTCTCTAGCACTTTGTATGCGGAGCACGCAAAACTCCTAAGTGCCAACAATCTAAATGGCTTGCTTGCTGGCAGCAGATTGCTGGGACCAAAATCCATTTCTTTCTTAAGGGACATTTAACTTTTATTGTATCTTTACTCATAGTCAAAAGGCATCAGCAAATTTGCTAACATGAGTGAAGACACTCTTCCTAAGGCATCCCTAAACTTCTAAATCATTGCTGTCATAGTTTTTTGGGTGTAAGCTCATTTTTTTTTTGGGGGGGGGACAGAAACATGCTTTGTCCTGCATAAAGTTCTCATAGTTGTAAAAGGCTGAGGTTGTTTTAAAAAATCAGTGTTAGCAAATCCTCCAGTGAAGATATCTCTGAGATAAACTCAATCTTAAGAGTTCATCTCTGGTTTCATCAAAGCAGAGAATCTCCAACTCAGAGCTTTCAGCCCCTGTTAGCTGGGGGGTCTGGACCCTGCTGTATGGATGCCTGTCACTTCAGGCTCTAGAGCATGAGATGCGTGTGATAGGTATTTGTTGCAATAACAAGTAACATCACTCTCAAAGGGGTTAAACACCAGTACACCATGCAGGAACAGAACACACAGAACGACTGGCACTCAGACTCATTCATCCACAGGAAAATATTCTGCCATGCCCACACTCCAGAGCAGCAATTCTGATTTCCATTATTCTCCCCTTTGACCAAGACACACCTGGAAGACAACACACCAAGTACAGCCATGTGCATGTCAGAGTAATCTCTGCCCACCTTCCCCCCACCAGAGAAAGCCAGAATGCAAATGAATGAGGGTGTCATTAACGTGGGAGCCAGCTTGAACCCACTGCAATTTATTAAAAAGTTAACTGTCCGCCATGTCGGCCTTTCAGATATTAGACATGGCTTGAGAGGGATGTTTCATGGACAGAATTAATCACTATAACATGACTGAAGGTGCTTCTTGGCAGGCCCTGGCTCTAACACCCACTGTGTCTGTTTTCCTAAGACCCACAGAGAGCATCTCTGAGGGTCAGCCTGTCCCTAACGCAGCCATCTCTCTGAGTTCTTTTATCCATGTAACCACCACAAGAAGCACAGATTACTCCTGCTAATGGCCATTACACACGAGTCCCATTGACAAGTGGGTATACCTTGGTCCCCACCACTGTGGCCTTGAGGGAGGTGACTTAGGAGCAGCCGACTTACCACTCCACCGCCCGCTGAGTGCACCAGAACAGACATCCCTTCCCGGAGGTTGGCGACTTCAAAGAGCATCATGTAGGCTGTCACGAAGTTCATGGGGAACGCGGCAGCCTCGCTGAAGCTCATGTCATCCGGGATCTTGTAGACAAACTCCACTGGGGTGCAGACCACCTCTGCCCAGGCATTATAGTTGACAAAAGCCATTACACGGTCTCCAATCTGGGCATGGAAAATTACAGAATTAGCAGGGTAAGTCATGGCAGGTTGGGGTAGGGGGAGACCCAAATTACTGGGAACTGTCCGTGGTACAAATAAATACCCTTTCCTAATTCACTTCCTTGTGATCTTTATCCAAGTTCTTTTAAGTTACATAGCATTTATTCTTAGATGAAACAAATAATCTTTCACCCATTTGCAGTGAAAGCTTGAAAAAAACAGCTTATTTCAGTTTTATAAGTTACATAATTTATTTGATGAAACATGACAGCTCTATTTTTTTCTGTCGATCTAGCTTTGTTACGATCCTCCTCATCACTAGAACCAGGGAAGTTGGTTGGCTGAAGCCTCGTTCTCTCCTTACAATTTAGAACATCACTCATGTGGAAGAAAGAGGCCAGAAAAGTGCCAGCCCACCTAACGAACATGAAACAGTGGCACAGATTTTCTCCATTCTTGTAAAGCTACCTCCCACCTGACCAGCTTGTGCGCTGCTTTTAAAAGTTTCTTGGGGATTTGAGTCCCCATAGCCAAGCATGAGGAAATAGCAGCTTGGATGAAAAATAGATTTTTCTGTGATCCCAGCGGCGAAGCTACCATTTGCTGAGTAATTTCAAAGAACCAGACTCTGTCATCTTTATTTTATGTCAGTTATTTGATCAACATGCCAGATTTTAGAGATATTATCCCCATTACACCCGGGAAGAAACTGAGGCCAAGAAGGGTTAAGTGTCTTGCCTATGGTCACAGAGCCCTGTGCTATTCCAAATATCTTTTCATTACACAGAAATGGCTCCCTCCTTGAGTCCTTTCTCAGTTTTAGGTTCTAGGACTCAGAGACAGAATTGCAGTGAGGCACAATTCGTGTCTTCACATGTTTGTGCTCCTTAAAAATTTCACATGGCAAGTGCTATGAGTGACAGGGCTTCGAAGGCAAAGCCAGTTGGAGAGGATATTTTGATAGCAAAGGAAGCTGGCATGCAGCTATGATGGTGATCTTTCAGACATTGCCCAAAGAAGAAAACAATCATGTCTTGTGTGGCAGGAAAGCTGGGAGGGTCCAACAGATGCCAGAGTAGCCTGGAGGTGGGCTCGCCGCAACTTGGGGACTTGCCTCACTGGCCATTTCTGTGTATTTTGGAATAGGGCTGTGGCTGGCACAGGGTCTCAGTCTGTGGCTGGTGAGCGCACGATTTGTGGCTGGCCTGAGGTCTACAGGGAGCCATCTACCCACTTAGCCAGGTGCTGATGACATAGAAAGGCAACACACCGATCCTAGCATTGTTTAGACCTGGGTCACAAGGGGTTCAAGCAGGTGGGACCATGGGAGACACAGTCAATGTGTTCCCAGGGATCTCGAGACCACTGCCCCAGCAGCCAGCACATCCCTGTCGGAGGCTGGGCTGGCCTAATTCAGGAGAGACACCTGAATCCCAGGAGCAAATGATTCTGCTTGCCAGCAAGAGAGGCAATGCAGAGTTCAAGAAAGGGGCCTGCGACTCATCGATGTGGTGACCAGGTATCTGGGCACACAGGGCTTTCTGGTTGACCCCTCAGCTCTCCTTTCCTAATCTTCAGGAAATCTTGGCATAATCATTGTAGCACTCCCACGCATTTCCTCCCTGAGGCTCTGGACAGGGAGAAGTCTTTTCTTAGACTTCACTGTGCGCAGCCTGGGGCTCCAGCCCTCACCGTCTTCTCTCCTCTCTCCCAGGGCCGTAAATAACCCTGGACTCTTTGGATTTTGGAAGAGGTGGCCTCCACCTTGATGGTGGCAGCAACTTGTCCCAGGCAGGAGACAATTAATTGGCCTGGAATAATAAAGTGCAGCAGTGGGAGCTGAGACAGTGAGAGAGATAAGGAGAAGGGAAGGTGTGGCTCGGGCCTCTCCATATGATCTCTGTGGTCATCATAGAATACTGGCAGGAAAAATACCAGAAAGTTGCCAGGGAGATAGCTCAGCAGCATAAGCCCCTGCCTGGAAAGCACAAGGTCCTGGGTTCAATCCCTGGTATATATATCTTTTAAAAACTGTTTTAAAAAACTGGGGAAAGTGATGCTTGCATCCACCCTCGCACCTTGTGCCTTTATTTCTGTAGTTGGATTTCTCTCCTTTCCTTTTGACAAACCTTTTGCTTTCCTCCAAACCTCGGCTCAGATGCTGTTTCCCTGATGCTACCCCGGTGACCACTCTTCCCACAAAACCAGAGCTGGCCACCTTCTCTACGTTAGTGATATTTATATATACTGAGGGCCTCCTTTGTGCTGGCATTAAATATATAGTGAGTGTCTCTGTGTTTAGTCCCCGTGACAAGCCTATGTGGTAGCTTTTATTAGTGTCCTCATTTTGTAGTTAGGAAACTAAAGCTCAGAGCGATGAAAGAGAAAACCTTCTCCATGTGCCCAAGTGCACATGGTGAATACTGGGCGTTAGCTAAAGTCCATCCGACTCCTTCTACAGTCTGTCATTACTGTAGTAGATGAGGTAACCTATTATATTAGGTTACTTTTTCACATGGTTCTCACTCTCCTTTAAAGGACGACCTAAGACTGGGCGTGGTGGTGCGCGCCTGTAATCCCAGCAAATTGGGAGGCTTCAAACAGGAGGATCACTATGAGTCCGATCTATGCAGTGAGACCCTGGAGACCCTGGAGACCCTGGAGACCCAGCCTACACTACAAAAATAAATAAATAAATAAATAAAGGATGAACTCTCAGGGGGCAGAGGCAGGCACTACTACTACTTTTTTTTTTTTTTTTTTTTTTAGACCAGGTCTGTCAATATAGTGCAGGCTGGCCTTGAGCTTACTTATGTAACCCAGGTTGGCCTCAAACTCACAGAGATCTTCCTGCCTCAGCCTCCTGAGTGCTGGGATAATAGGTGAGTACCACCATGAAAGGCGGGCTTTACTGCTTTAGGGCTTCTCAATGCATAGTCCAGTCCTTGGCACCTAGTGAGTAATGGGTTGATGGGGATTGTTAGTAACAGATCCCTATATCACTTCTCCACCAGTGGGAAGCTTGGGAGAACAGTGGCAGAAGTTCAGCCTTGAAGGAGCTTCCAGTAATCTCACAGGAAGCATTTTTTTGGATTAAAAGGGAAAAGTACTGTTGGGTCTTGATTAGACTTAGGAAGCTCAGTGGGTGTGGCAACTGCTAGGAGCTGTGAATAGTGATAAGTGACATCTACCAAGAATCCAGTATGATCCCGAGTCTAGATTAAGTGCCTTTATTTACACAACCTTACAGGATTCCCACAAGAACTCCATGAAGTTCTTGAACTTTGGGAATAAAAATAAACTATTGTTATGCCCTTTGTATAGGTGGGACAATTGAGACTGAAGGGTGAAGGAAATTTTAAGGAGTGGAGCTGGAATAGTCCAGGCTAGCTCTGTCTGTCTCCAGAGCTTTTTCTGGGTGTGGACAGACGCCTCCTTCCCATCACTGCCACGCTGAGCTGTTTCTAAGGGGAAGACTACCTGGACTGACCACTCATGGGCTCCAGGACCCAGGAACAAAGGAAAATGCTGCACAAAGCTCAGTCTTCTAGGTATGAGCAGCAGCAAACCTTCCTTTCTTCGGATGGTGGCCGGTCTTCAGCTAAATGTGTACTCTTGCTGACTGTGTGGGGATTCTAGGGTGGCGCTGACTCCGACTCGTCCAGCTGGCAACAGCATTAGCTGAGTCCATGGATGTTTTCTTATTGCGTGTCTACTTGTACAGGAAGAACTAAGGAAACCTGAGCAGTGCCTGCTGTCATCCCCTCCTAGATCTAGGCAAAAGGTCATCCTGCCCAGGAAAAGCAGCCTCTTGAAACAGTAAAGCAATGGCCATGTTGCCCTAAACCTGGGTCACAACACAGTTCCACCACTGGGAGCTGTGTGACCACAGTCAAGCTGTTCGACCCTCCTGGCCCTTGGGCAGTGAATGTGTAAATCAGGGACTGTCCTCTTCTCCTACCCCATGTACAGTGGGTGATGCAATGTATGTGAACTTGGTTCTTGCGTCCCACTGAACTAGAGCAGTACTCCTTTCCTCCATCTCCTCTCTCATATGATCTGCTTTTACCTTCTCTGAAGGCCTATCTCACCTGAACACTTGAAGGTATTTATGTACACATGTTACATCCCCAATGCCTATGCGTTCTCACTCCAAATAAGAATCCCAGCCTCAGGAGGGTAGGAGCTTCTGACCCTGTTTGTCAGTACTATGCTCTTGTGCTGAGGGAAGTGTCCTTTCTTGCTTATTACTGGTTGGATGAATGAGCAAAGACACCCAAGAGTATTACTGGGAGGAAAGAGAGGGTCACTCAATGCTCTATTGCATATTTCAGAATCAAACACAGATTTAAGGGTTTCTTAATCTTTTACAGAGTGATTTCTCAAATTACAATCTGATAAAAAAAAAAAGAGAAACTTCTGTGTTTTCCTTCTCAGAAAACAAAGCAAAGCCAAAGCGCCCTCAAACATGCATACTCTGGTGGCCTCCAAACTCCCAAGTTCTCCTGGAACTTTTGCAGAACCTCTACAGAGATCTCTCAGGGACCGGAAAAGCCAACTCCTATGCCTCCCCTTGAACATGTTGCATGCAACACGGTCCACATTATGGGACGCAATGGTCAGGTCATCTTGCACTCATGCCCTCTGCTGCCAACTGCCAGTTAAACTCCTGTGATACTGGGTATGTCAGTTGCTGCATTATGGTTTGCAAGTACAAAATCCAAAGTGCTGTGGCTTAAGTGAACTTTGAATTAATTCATGCCTTCCACAGATAAGAGATTCTATCGTCTTAGTTTTTCCGTAAAACTTCACAGTTCCCTTCTGTCCCTACCCAACAACGACCACAGTAACAACAACAGACCTCCCCTTGGATGAGCTCTGCAATAGCCCTGCATCCAGATAAGTGCTCACAGACTTTACAGACATTTAAATTTAAGCAAAGAGATCAAGTCACAGGCCACAGTGCATGGAGTAAGAGAAGACCTGGACTAGGATTAGAATCCTGGTAGCTTCATTTCAGATCCAAACAATGAGTTATTACACCCAAGATAAGTGCTATACTGAAAACATAAGGTTATACAAGGGAATGCAAGACACTACAGAGGTTGGAGATATCATCTGAACTCTACACTTCAGCTCCTTCCACTGTAAAATGGGTATAAATATAGCAAAGCTTCCTTGTGAAAATTAAATAGCATTTTATGCACACAATGTGCTTAGCACAGTATGTGGGGAAAGGGAAAAGAGCGATGCACGCTGACTCAAGAACACGCGACTTTGGTTCCCGACCTGAGGCTCTTGACCTCATGCAACTCAGAGAAGAAGGTGAGTACAGGGAAAACAGAGGCCGCTCCAGTGATAGTGAGTCCCTGTGCCTGGAAATCAAATGATGAGCATCAGGATGTCACCCTCAATGCAGCGTTTGGGACAGATGACTGTGTAGGGACCACACTACCCTCTTCTCTACTCAGTCATGAAAACCCACGCAGGGATGCAATGCCACACAGCGGCTGCCATTACAGAGCAAGAAGATCCGAGCATGTCGGTGTCCTGGGGGTGGAGGTGTGACAGCCCACCCTGAGATCTCCCATTGAGCTTGGCTATGCCACTCTATTTCCTGCTCAAAATGGCCAGTTTGGCTCACCCCTAGAGCCCTCAGCCTCAGAGTCAGAATTTAGGCTTTTAACTAGAAGAGCCCACAGGTTCATCTCATTATATGGCTTTGCTCGGAAAAAGAAATCCGTTCTGAGCCAATGAGCCCAAATGATTCTTTTATTGCTGGGCCCCTGGCAATGACTTTTCAATCCTCCCTTGCAATGGATCAGACCAAGAGAACTATTCAGGAGGCTGCCTGCAGTTCTGTCTGCAACATGATTGAAAACTTTAAGTCAAAATTACGCACGGAATATTGATACTGGCTCTCTTCTGCATCACATCCTTCCTGGAAATGTGGAGGTGGCTTTTTCTATTTGTTTGGGCAACCTGAGTCACTGGAGCAGAAAGGGACAGAATCGTGGGTTTCATAATAATCCAGAATGAGCCAGCGGACAAATCATGTCTATAGTGACTATATACCATATCAAGTAGAGTAAGCTATTCTTCTCAACCAAGTCATATAACATCCCCATTTCCTGTTATATTCCAAAATAACTTGTTATTTATTCAATGCTCAGGTTGACATAGTGAGCAATCTGATCTTTTCCTTTGGGCCCACATGGAGGAGTAAAGAAGAGATAATATTTTTTACATGCAGCACTTGCAGGGGCAATGATGTGTCTCTGGTTATGTTGCTTACCTAGGGACAGAAAGTATAAAGTTGTGTGACAAAAATGCAAAAGCTCATTTATTTCTTTTTCAACATTTTTCCATGCTGCTTAGCTGAAAACCATTAACAATAAGACAGATAAGGAGGATGCGATTTCCAGAGAGTCCTCTTAATGAATATGGAGCATATTGATATTTTTAGAGGATACTGAAGCTCAGAGGCATTGAGACTGAGAAACAAGCTGATGTTTTATTTGAAGAGCACCTTGGCATTGGATTTTGTAGGATTCTTCTTTGGTGCCTTTTTCTTAGACTTAGCTCTGCAGCCTTTGGGGGTTGGGACCAGGGATAAAAACCATGGATTTCAGAAGATTAAAAAGTCCGTAGTGACCTGAATTCACATTCTGCTACGATACAGTACCCTCCTGGTCTCAGAAAATTAAAGGACCCTTTTAAAACTCAAGGGATAGGACAGTCTTTACCTTGAAAGGCTTTGTGAAGGGTAAAAACAAGATATTTCTTCTATGGTTCTGGTTCTAGTGGGTTTCCAAGGGTTAGCTCCCTTCAATCCACCCTAAGGGAAAACCTGGCTGTGAGTGAGAAGCTCATGTTCATTCATATTGCTTTTGCTGGCTCCAAACTACCACAAATTTATGCAGTTGATTTGTTCATAGTGTCCTGGTCTTTTTTTTTCCCTTTTATTAAGAAATAAATATGAAGAGACAGTTTCAAAGCTGAATAATAGGACAGTTTCGATAATCAATACATCGTACACTGTTATCTTCTTAGTGGTTATCCATAGTACAAGAAGCAGACAGGATATCCTGTCCAAACACTATTAGTACACCTCTTGCTTCTCATTGAATTAAGCCAAAGTAGCTGTATATCTATCCTAACTATTTTGTATATATAAATACAAAATGATCTTTCCTTTGTATCCCCCCTTTTTTTTGTTTAGTCCTGTCAGAGGTGGATATTCTATTGGTATCTAAAGACTAAGGTGTTTGAATTCATTTAAACAATCCAACACTGTCTAGCAGTCTATAATATTAGTGGGTTATCCTCAGAAGTTATTGACTTGAGCCTTTTACAGCTCATCGTATTAATATGGCTTTACTTTATATACCTCATTTTTATACTTTTCTTCTGGGTGGTTAAGACCAAGATAAAGCAAGACCTATATAGCAAGAAATGTAACTTTTGTATCTGATATGATCAGTGAAGTACCCTGAGGATTTATCCCGTAACCCTGTACTGCATTTTGTAGATCCTTTGTCAGTGTCAGCCATGAGGATGAGTCATGGCCATTGCTTGACCAATTTGCTCTCTGTGAAAGTCTGAGAGAATGTTTTCTCTCCATGTGACTCTCCCCAGGCACACTATACATCATCGATCACATTCTTCTGTGGCTCCATAATCTCTTTGATCAGAAAATTTGGAGCACAACAGAGTTACATGATGTTACAGTACAGGTTCTCCTATGTCCCAAGTGTTCACTGACCTTGAAAGGCTGGGGCCAAAATGTTCGCTGACCTTGCAGCCCTTCCTTTTCTCCAGTTTTGAACTGCTAACCTAGGTTGTTAACCCTCCAGAAGAGAAGCTTATTTTAACCTGCAATATATGCAGTTCGGTTTACCCTATCTGTCTAAATATCAAACATCTTTGACATATCATGGAACATGTATTTTCCATCAAATATTGGTATGTTGAACTTTAAGACCTTACAGGGTTTTTTTTGTTTTTTTGTTTGTTTGTTTTTCGGCAGAACCAGGGATTGAACTCAGGCCCTTGCGCTTGCCAGGCAAGCACTTATTCTACTGAGCCATCTCACTGGCCCAAGACCTTACAGAATATGTAGGAAAAATAATTTCATAAAGGTAGAAATAAGCATTTACATAATTTTACAAAGAAATTTAGAAATCTAACCATATACAGAATTGTAACAGGACAGACCTGTGACATTTTTTTTCTTATTCTTGCGACTTTTTTTTCATTTATTACCCTTTTAAAAAAACATTGACATTGAGAGACATTATGGCAATAAATAGTATGTCATGAAAAGAAGTACATATTTAGAAGACGAGGATGGCAGGCACTCCAAGCGTGACCCCTCTGTTACACATTGCCATCCTTGGTGCAGCCACCTGGCTCATGGGTACCAGCATATAGAATTAGCCAGGGTGAGACTCTCACCAGCCAACTGCTAGTCTCAAAAACCTGCTGAGGTCCCCCAGGATCACTGCCCCACCCATCTCGTGCGTACAAATGCATGGCTTTGCCCCTGTCATTTTCTCAGCTTTTCTCCTTGCCCACTCCTCATTGTCCAATCCTCAAGTTCTCGCTTTCCTTTTATTTGTGTTGTAACTTTCTATATGTAATTCCCAGTCTTTAGGGACCAAATTCTACTGGCTTCATGCCATCATGGTAGGAAGGGTCATCCATGTTTCCACAGGTTAAAAGATTATTTTGTGTGGTGAATTATGAACACAGACAAAAGTAGCCAGACATGTATAATAAACTTGTTTCACCCATTGCCCTACTCACAAACCCATCAATCACAGGCAATTCTGCCCCACTGTTCCAGACTTCTACTCTTTATAAGAAATAGTAAAGAAAAGCACTACAAAAGATACAGAATTTCGCTAAATAAGATAATAAGAATTCAACAAGGGTTGTTACACTGCACATTATTGTCTTCAAATTAGTTGTTTCGATTACCAGACATAAGCATGCAAAATTGGTAAGAAAAAAGTTATAAGAAATTAAAAAGGAGAAGAAAAAACGAAACATTCACTGCTCCTTTCAATAGACCAGCAGAAATAAGCAGCACAATTATCTAAGCTATCCTTCATATATCCATCATACGTCCTTTTCCCTTCCTTCTTTCTTTCTTTTGTCCTTTTCCTCACCGCAGCTATTCCTTCCGTTCATATATTTTCTTTCCCTTTCACAGCATCTATTGTACCTTTCAGATCTTATTTACTCGTTGAGGTTCTTACATAGGGAGACAACACGATATTTATACACGCCAATCTGATATATTTCACTTACGACTGTGGGACAATCTCTTTGATTTGAAAATGGGATTCCCCTCATTCTTCTTTTTTTTTTTTTTTTTTTTTGGCGGAACTAGGGATTGAATTCAGGACCTTCTACTTGCCAGGGAAATGCTTATTTCACTGAGCCATCTCCCCGGGCCCACCCCCACTCTTGAAATAGGGATTTATAAACGATAATTTAAATTAATCAGTTAAATAAATATTTAAAGGAACCAAATTATAAAACATAGGTGCCATTTCCCCCAAACCTTTTGTCTTGTAGTTGATTTTTGAGTCCAGGGTTACAGAAGTAGGAACTGTAATGGAGAAAGGACCTCTGTCTACTCGGTGAATCCAAAGCCGTAAACTTATTTCTTTATTTATTGGCCAGCTCAGCCCACCCTGAGAGCGGGGCTGGCACAGCATGTGGTGCTGGGGATCAAACCAGTCCCCTGTGCCTGCTTAAGCTTGCCTAAGTGGGTGCTTTAGACCTCTGAGCTATCTCGCTGGCCCAAAGCCGCACACTCTTCTGTAGCATCTGAATTGCACGAATAACAGGGGTGACAAGATCGGCTCTGCCCACCAAGCAAAGTGTTGCTAGAAGCAAATAAATTAGTACTGAGAATTCATGAGATTTTTGAAAACACTATCACTGAAAATGGTGTTCCCCAAACCACATAAAGCAACCATACTACTAAAACATGGCCCAGGCTACGTCAAATGTATTCTTCCATAAGCCTTCAGTGGACTCCTGGAAAGATCACTCTTCAAGCCAAAGCCACAGCATTACCTCGTATCCCTTCACACTGTCCCCCAGCGCTTCCACAATCCCAGAACACTCAAAGCCTGGAACCAGGGGCGTCTTGGGAGGGTTGTCAACATTCCCTTGTCGCACCATCAAGTCGATGAAGTTCAAGCCACTGTGAAAAGCAGAGAGGAAAAAAGGGAGAAATTCAAAAGGGTGGACAAAAACTACAAAGCACTGCCCTGGTTCTATTCCTCCCTGTCCATCCCTTTTTGTCCCTCCCTCTCTCCTCCCTTCCTCCTTCTTTCCTCCCTCCCTCTTTTCTCCCTCCCTCCTTCCTTCTTCCATCCCTCCCTCCCTCTCTATTCTCTCTCTCCTTTCCTCCATCCCTCCCTCCTTCCATCCTTCCGTCCTTCCTCCCTCCCCCCTCTCTCCCCCTCCCTCCCTCCGCCCCTCCCTCCCTCCCTTCCGTCTTTCCATCTTCCCTCCCTCTTTTCCTCCCTCTCTTCCTCCCTCCCTTCCTCCCTCCCTCCCTCTCTTTTTATTTTCTCAGCCAAAGTGTCCCTAAGAGTAAGGCCTCCTGATTAGATAACCCTAATAATGTACAATTCAATTATCCCTACACTGATAAATAATGTTTTTCTGACAGCAAAAATAATTGCCATTTATGTTCCAATTCAAAAGACAGTCCCTTTGTCCCCTCTCAGCATCTACCCAGAAATCCTACTTTGAAAACACATATTGACAAGCCCAGTCATTAGACATTCCAGCACTTAATCAAAGGTTAAAAAAGGAAGTGGTTATAAACAGACACATGGAAGGAAGCCAGATGCACCGGCCACCAGCCAAACAATGATAAAGCCAGAAAGACAAAGGACAACTAATTTAGGAGGTCTCAAGACAGCCAGCTCTCTCCTCTCACTCACCACCCCCATACTTGCACCAGCTTCCTGCAAGAACAGTGTCCATAATGGTGACCATGAGCCATGAGCCAGAGAAGGGAGACTCAGAAAAGAGATGGAAGGGAGTGCCATATGGATATGGATATTTGAGGTGTTCAGTGTTTTTCCTCTATATTTAGGACAGAGTCTACAGGGTCTCACTACGTAGATTAGACTCACGGTGATCCTTCTGTTTTCAGCCTCCCGAGTGCTGGGATTACAGGCACGCACCACCATGCCCAGCCTTACAGGTGTTTGTTTCAAAGCTGTAAGTTTTCTTTGGGTGAGAGACATCGTTAGTTATTTTCTATTAGCACATTACTTTTGAAATAATCAGCGTGGAAAGAAGGAAGAGAGGCTGGCTAGAAGCCTCAGCCGTTGCTTCTCCTTTTCGCTTTTTTTTGCTGATTTCTGCTGCCACAAGCTGCTGCTTTCTGCCATGTGCCACTCTGCCTTGAAGCCAGCTGAGTATGGACTGAAACCTCCACAAACTGTGAGCTACATAAGCCTTTCCTCCTTCATTGTGGGTGTTGGGTATTTTGTCTCAGCAGCGAGTGAAAGGTAACCAAGGCAGGAACCTTGTTGAGTTGTACCAAAGTCCTCTGCACAGAAAATCACACACTCGACTCCATGAGGCCGCTTCTGCACTCGGCTTTTGTTTTTTAGAACTTCTCCTAGGAACTTCACTGAGCATCCTTCAGCCAGTCACACAAGGACACACATCCCTCCAAGTATGTGTCTTCCCCACCAGATGTCACTCTGAGGAGCTTTTTGTTCTCAAAAGCTACCATCTAAGAGACACTAAGACCCAATTCCTCAGTCTGACCCAGGGCCCATTAGCATCTGGCTAACGCCGCTCTGCCAGGCTAGACAACTTGAACTATTTTTAAGTACCTTCTGCTTAGTCTTCCTTGGTCTCTCTGGAGCCAAGAGAGCACTGCTGAGGTATGACTGAAGACATACAGCAAAAGTTTAAATTTTGTAAAACTTGGTACAGATAAAGACACATTGTCATCACCTCCCCCCAAAGCACACCCTCACCTTGGCCAGGCTTATCCCACCATGATCATCACTTTCTGAAGCACTTCTAGAAGTCCTCTTTGGTGAGTGTCTTTGGTTGCACTGCTGTGACTCCCTGAATGGATTTGCGTCTCATGGCTATTTTGATGAAGACCTGGAAATCGCATGGTGTCCGACCTCGTGAGTAAGGTGGCTGAGGACACACGGCAATGTTTTACGGTCCTGCCTTTGTGCCTAGTCGCTCTCGACAGCAGTACTCACCATATTCTTGCTTCAGAAAGCAGTCAGAACAGTGGGATAGGTGTGTTTGTGATGGATGAGGGGACGAATTGTGTATTAGTGTAATACATTTTAAAAATCTGAATCATCCATTGCCCATTTTGGTTTCCCCTTGCAATTCTATCTACAGCCTCCACTCACACATCTGCCACGCGCACAGGAATGCACGCACAAAGGCAGAAAGACGCCCTCCTCGAAGGGGCGGGGTTCCAAAGCCGCGCTGCAAGGTGCTCCTACCATGGACCAGGCAAGGTTCCCATCTTGCCGCTCCTTGTCCATCTCTTAGGGGAAGCCCCTTGAAGGCAGTTGCTTGCCTCAAATTTCTTTGCTTCTAGAGTGTTTGGCAAGCAACAGATCCAAAGTAACACGGTATAGTTGGTACTCCAGCACCTCAGCTGAGTGCAGAGATAGTCATGTATAAAAAATGAGGCTCCAGTTCAGGTAATAATTCCTTTCAAAAATGAGGACAGCAGGGAAAAGGAAAACAGTGCAAGTCAGTTACATTATTGGTGTCTCTTAAGTTCACCAAAAAAGGAAGGTTTGTGCTAATATCAATTAGAGAAAGTTTTATGCCCCTGCCTTGTATACTGAGCAACTACTTTGAAGATAACAGCATGTAATATGTTAACTACTGTCATCCTCCTATTATTTTGTTATGGAATTAAGAAAAAAATTTTAAATGAGGAATG
>NW_004524587.1:3864121-3876388 GCF_000260255.1 Octodon degus
AAGACTAACTTGATAAGAGACGGTGGTTTCCTGATTCCTCAGGAAGTCGTTCAGTGATCCCCTGGGTCATGGTGGATGCTGCCTATTTTCAGGAAGCAGGTGCGCCCTGAGAGGAAGGGCTTGGTGGTATTGGTCATCTCACACAAGGAGCTGAGCCACGGCTAATGGACACCTGCTTAGTGGTGCCTGCGCTCGACCTCCTCCTCATGGGGATACAGCTAGCACTTGGCAAGGGTTTAATTTGTGGCAGGCACTGTGCTAAGTCCTGTGATTTGGTTATTTAAGACAGTGATACTCCGAGGTGTGAATTATCCTCATTTCTCTGATGCAGAAACCTCAGACAGTTCAACTGAGTCACTTAAGGCCACATCTTTAGACAGTGTCAAACATTATTTAAGTTCAAGGAGAGCATGAAGTCAAGCTCTTATACAACATATTCCACTTCCAAGGGAACTTGCTCCCCTCCACCCCAGGGAAAGGGGCGTATCTCAGGGCTATGTTTGTACCTCCTGGACTCTTCCCCCTGTGGACAGCTGCTGTACCACTGGAGAGCCACGTGTTGGCTGAGTGGCCCTTCAAAATCAAGGCAGGAGTCCATTCATTCATAGGAACAAATGATGGGGTTCAAGACCCAGATGTGCTCGCAAAAGCAGTAAACTTGGTATCATGAGCAAGAGAAGCACTTAACAGAAAGGATGTCACAAGACAGAACTGAGCTCTAGAAACGTAGCCGACCCGACCTTTAGAGAAATGTAAGTAGAAAGGTCAGTAGGTGGGGAAATTAAAAGACTATCAAAGCCATCAGCCAACTCACCATCTGTGCTGGGATGGGGCCTTGCAAACCCTCACGGCTGAGTTAGTGCAAAGGAGAGGGCCCAGACCCCAGAGTTAGGGTCACCAACTCCATCTCGCCCCCTGCCCTCCCAGTGCCTTTGTTATTTCTCACCTCTTTATAATAGAACTCTTGAGTAACCTATGTTGTCTCTGTCCCATAAAACCAAAAGATGCAAACTACAGCAAGTACCCTCATCGGTCACCCCACCGGGACAAACATTATTGACATGTTTATTTTCAGACCACACAGGTAACTTCGTTTAGAGATATTAAGATAAAGTTGCACAGATGACACAAGTCAGGGACTTAAACTCAGGTCTATGTACTACTTTTATTTTCTCACCACCACAGAAAAACAGAGGGCTGTACCCAACTGCACAGTGTCACAATTACTATTTCCTGTATTCTCTGAGATAGTTTGTTTTCTTCATGGCAATTGTGGGGAAGTGGCAGCGACTCTGCCAGCTGACTCAAGCACACACGGGGGTAACCTTCATATATCCCCCTCAATGACCTGAGACACAGCTCTTACACATGCGAGATCACCGCAAAAACACAACGCTTGAAAGTACTTGACAAAATGTTCTGCTAAGCAATTCTATTTCTCTCAAAGATGGGTACAGTTTTAATAATACAGTAAGACATTTCTTCTTCCTCTTATGCTGACTTATTAGTCAGAGACTAGGAATAAAGAGCTACTATTGAGATGTAGCACCGTGAGTGGGTGAAGGAGAGGCTTGAAAAGGGGACCCTGAAAAGCTCAAAACACGAGCTGAGAAAGCGGGAGGGTGGTAGTAGAAACCACAGGGAAACAGAAGGACAGTGCTTCTAAATACTTCTTTATATTTGCAGTGCACCGTTTAGAATGTGCTTTCAGACAAGTCTCATTAAACACTGTAACATTCTCTGAAAAGCAAGAAGCACAGATGTTATTATTCTCATTAAATAGATGTGAACATTAAGACTACACAGAAGTGACTCGACAGTGTCAGAATTGTACCGCAAATTAGTGCATAACAGAACCGAGACGAGAGGCAAGGTCTTCAGACTCCTCGCTTATCGCCTATTGTGCGACACTATGACATCTCAAATGTGAGTAAATCAAATGTTATTAAAACCAGCACTTTTTTATGTATTTAGGGCAGGGTCTCCAAGGTCTCACTATGTAGATCAGACCCATAGTGATCCTCCTGTCTCAGCCTGCCCAATGCTGGGATTATAGGCATGGGCCACCACATGGGTTTTGGTGGCCAGCACAGCACGTGGCCGACACGGCATGTGGTACTGGTGATTGAACCCAGGTCCTTGCAATTGGCAGGCAGGCACTTAGACCACTGAGCTTTCTCCCCGACCCATAAAGCCAGTGCTTTTAAGTAGAGGAAAAGAAGAGTAAGAGGTAACAGCGTGAGTTTCGTCCCTTCACTGCCATCCATGTGCTGGGGTCTTGGCTGTAGCTTTGTTTCCTTGATGGCCCTTTGTATCCTGCGGGCTGTGCTTAAAATATGATCAGAATCTAAACTCAGGCAGAGATGGAGCAACGCTGGTAGTCTTGATAAAAGACCCTGACTTAGATGCTTCGATTCTATGCGGAAACCGAATGCTAGTCTTGGCCTCTCTGCTTTCTTTTCTTTATCTACTAAGTCACCCCAAGGGATGCCAGCCTGTAACCTATCACGAGAAATGCTAAGTTATCTCCACTTTGTGTTCTTCCAACATTGCTCCCACCATGGTGCTGCTGCTACTAAGCATTAGGACATGGACTTGAATCTCTACTGCACACAGAAGGGAAGTGAAGCCAAGAGAAGACGGTGTGTTGTCCAAGGTCAGACAGCAGGTACTGGAATGGAGATGAGGGGCTCTTTTATGTGACCTCCCTGATGGACTTGGTGACCACTAGGCTATTACACTGCTATCTCTACACCACACAAGCTGCTGTATATTTTCCTCCAAGCCTGTTTGGGATATGTTAATTTTGAAGATGGTAATAATCTTGAATGAAGACACAAATTATTTGTTAAAAGACACTGCTTAGTGAATGCAAACCAATTAGCCCAGCTATGGTTTATTAACCTCCCAACAGGAGATGAAAATTGGCCCTCAGAAGCTTATCCACTGGGCACAGCTGCTAAAGAGCACAGGGTGGGCGGAGTGTCAGAACCGGGAGTCCGAGACACCTGAGCAACACTGTGATCCCCTATCTCAAAAGATTAAGAAAAATGTTCATCATAGGGGAAGCAGATAGCTATGAATAAAGGTCCTTTGGCTTATTCTGGTGGAAGGAAGACAGGGAGGGCTGTCCATGTGAAAGCATCTTCCGGGGTCTTGCCATCCTGTTCTTTTGTCAGATTGTTGGTAACCTCAGCATGGACTGACCAAAGGAATCAAACATTGCGTTGCAAAAAGAACATTATGATGAAAATCTCCCTCCTCCTCAGCCCGCCTCCCCACTGACACAGGTCAATAGAGCCCGTCTTACATCTTGCTTTTATGCTCAGTAGAAATCCCAAGTCTTTCCCTGTCATTGACTCAATTAAGGAAAAGACTATCAAAGAAATAACTTTCTGAACTTCTTTTATTGTACTCACTGAAGGATACGGACGAGCATGTGATTTGTTACAATATGTTTACTCCTTTAGAAAAGCAGACTTCTTCCTCAAACCTCAGCACACAGATTGGCTGTAAGAGTATTACAGCCCCAGGATGGTATGTAAAGCAGCGTATCTTTTCTCTACACTGTTTGTTTGCTTTCCCTGAGCCAAATTGTGGCAGTCATTCTCTCTGTTATTTTAAGGCCCAACTCTACCTCTACTTAGCAATGCTTTGGGATTTCCATATTTTTTTAAAAAAAAAAACTGTACATAGTTTACAGTGGTTTTCAATCTTTACTGCGCATCAGAATTCCCAGAAGGAGATGGTGAGATACAAAGCTGAGCATGGCGGCACACGCTTACAATCCTAGCTACCCAGGAGGCTGAGGTGGGAAGCTCTCAAGTTCGAGGCCAACCTGGGCAACTTAGCACCTTAGACCATATCTCAAAATAAAATGCAAAGAGCTAAAGGGCCTGGGTGTAGCTCAGCATCAGAACACACGCAGCATGGCTGAGGTGAGGTCTCAGAGTTCTCATTTCTCACATTTTCCCCAGTGCTGCTGGGAACCAAGCTTGGAGAATGGCTGATCTATCGTCTCATTTTAAACTAATTCAAGTCCCTTTTGGAATTAGATAAGATAAAAATTAAAAGATGATCATTACACAGATATGAAATGAAAAGCTCTCTCATTGTCCTCTAAAATAGCTGAGCTTTCTGATCTCAGTCCAGAGGATTAGACTTACCCTTGGTAAATGTGCCCTTATTAAATTAGGCTCATCATTGCAATTTGTCTCTCTTGGATTCCAATTTTTTTAATCCAAAAAACTGCCAGCTGTTTCCCTAAAGAAGAATATTCAAGAAGAGACAGAAGCTTACTGAGGGAGCTTTCATGTAGGGCCTTGGGACTTTCGGAAGACCCCATGAAGCTAGCAAAAGCTTGACGCCTCTTTACTGGTACTTCTGATGATGAGGCATAAGCAGAAAACAAAATCTGCGCTAGTAATGGGAATAGCTATGAGGCGTTTGCTGTGGATCAGGTGTACTGTTAAATGCTTTATGACCCGGTATCATTTCGTTTTTAAAGAATACATAAGAGACAAGTGACACTATCCCCATTTTGGAGAAAACACCAGAACTGAGGCACTTTTGGTCTACCAAACTGTATTCCAGGTCCTAGAAGCTGAAATTAGCAAAGTCAAAACTGGCATGGGAACGGAATCAGAAAAGCTGACTGTGAGATGATGTGGTAATTGCTTTTATAGAGCGGGGAGGTGAAGTGCTTCCCCAGCCACAGGAAATGCACTAACGCACAAGGGAACTGTGCAGCCAGAACGCTGACCTCCAGGAAGCTTTTCCCAAGAGCTAAATTTAAATCCTTCACTTTAACATTCTGGTTTCTCCTTCAGTGAGCCGCCTGATCGCTTAGAATCTCTGGTTTTTGTTTTCAACTCAAAAAGTGGGATAGTAAGGTGCTCTCCGTAGGGCATTGGTGCAGACTGAATGTGACCCGCACACGATAAGAGCTCAGTGTGTTCAGGCTGCTATCTACCATCATGTCATCATCAGTCATCATCAGTCATCATCGTTACACAAAGAAGGTGTGGAGGGTCAGGTTCCATTTCCCAGGAGACAGACACCCTGCAAGAGCTCTGATAAGCAGTGTTCAGGGGACAACGCCTGGATGCATGTGAGAGAAGCTGGATTGGGCAGAGAAGGCACTGACCTCTGATCTATTAATGAAGGTGGCACAGTGCACCCATGGAAAATTCCAGAACTTATCTGACCCCCCTGAGTAATCTCGATCAAGGTAGAAAGCTGGGCTTGGTACTCCTGCACCAGCCAGTCATGAATTCAGGGCTGGTCCAAGGGAGGGGGGTACAGTCTAGGCCAAGGAGGCTTCCATCAGCTGAGAGCAATTTCTCAGGAACAGACAAACTGTGGGCCAGCAGCCACCCCTCTTGTGAGCTGCAGGAATAAGCTTGGAGGTCCTGAAATACTGTACCCCAGTACCCACTGCAGGAGAGGTGCCGTGATCTCCCCCTTTGGGTTTTTTCCCTCAAGGTTACAGAGTAGATGTCACTGATGCTGAATACTTGTGGGGCTTTCTTGCAAAGCGGTTCCCAAGGAGGAAAGACTTTGGGGTCCTTACAGCTAATGGTATAGAGACAGAAAAGACAATGAGATCTTCACATAGATATTTACCAGAAAGAATGAGAGGAGAGGGAAGCAGTGGAATTAGAGACATCAAAGAACCAAGAAAGTGACAGAGACAGGCAGATGAACTACCAAAACACAAAATTGCTTGGGAAATCCATGGGAACTAGTAAACAGCATCTTTTACATGTCTGTGGGCAGTTGAGGTGGTAGAACTCTGAAGGAGATGTACGCATTAGGGAAAACACGGCCAAATTCCAAACAGGAAGCCTTACTGCTCTCTGCCAGGTGGGCACTACTACCCTCACCATCCACAGCAGCCCAGCCAACTCTGAGAGGAGCACAGCAGATCTAAGGTGAGCCTCTGGCCATGCCAAAGCAGCAGGAAAGTGGGAGCCCTTCTGTATTCTGTGCTTGTCCTGCTGACAATACATTCATCAAAGCACTTAACTCCAATCCACATGGGGTCAAAGAAGCAGATGTTTGATTCATTTCCTTGTTTCCAAAGCAAAGAACTGAAGCTTTGGTTTCTGTTTCTTTATCTGAGCTGGTAAGTTGAAACTGTCTAGGGAAAATCTGTCTATCTGTCTATCTATCTATCTATCTATCTATCTATCTATCTATCTATCTATTTTTCTTTCTTTCTTTCTCTTTCTCTTTCTTTTGTTTTTTTCTTTTTTGGTTTGTGCTGGTGTCCATTTTGCTATCTCAGGATTGTGAGAATAACCTTTCAAGAAAAGAAAGCACTCATTGTCCAAAACACAATTTTTACGCAAATCTCAAAGGAGATCTTGTAGGAGCACAGCCAGAATTGTCCTGGATGGGTTGCAGGATAGAGAAGCTATGGTCTCCATTCTCTGATTGTTGGTTTCCTTGGGGTCTAGCTCTACAAAACCCTTCCTTCCCTAATCACTGTTTTTCAGTCAACAAGCCCTTGTAGCCATCTGAGACAGGAAGTTCTCTGACCCACCTGGATTTTTTCATAATCAATTATTTTACTTATTAAACAAATCATGCTGCCATTGTCCCAACTCCAATCTCTTTTTCTATAATACATGTAGTGACAATGAGGGCCACATAGCTTGGGATAGAGTTGTACAAGTCCTTTGTTGCTACTGTGCTGGGAAAGGAATATGCTGACCATACATCCTAATTAGCATTCAGAACACACTTCGGTAGTATTTCCAATGTGCGACAAAATAGCCAAGGAGACATATTGAGAATGTAAATATCTACAGCCAGTTTTCACTGAAACAGAAAAACAAATGGGTCCAAAACAAGCGTTCCTTGATGCCAAAACCAACACTTTAGATCTGGGACCTGGAGTTATTTATCTGCTCCCAGCCCTCCTGGGGATGCAGCAGGAGGTCTTTATTTCTGTGATGCTTCCTGAGAAGGTTAAGATCTCTACGCTATGTGTTTGATGTTGACCAGAGCACCAACTTCAAAGGAGGGCTTGGCAGTGATTGGCTCCACAGAACATTCAATCTCTCAGCCAATTTAAATTCAACAGACCCTCTGTGTTTTGGGGCTTGGCAGGCAATGATGTTACAACAGTGACAAGGACATCAGTACTTCCCAGGAGTTCGGAGATCACCAAATAAATGACTACACAATATGCCAATTCCGGAAGAAGCAGCTGCATAAGGGTCATAGCTGGCATAGAGAGGGTAGTTATGAACTCACTTCACTGGATCATGTGATTCTCACAGGAAAGACTTAATTGGGAATGAGTATTCCCCTCATTCCCATTCCCCAACCTTTCCAGCACCAACCACTTCTCCATGGTGGGAAACACAGTCCAGTGTAACTATGGTTTGGTTTCCCTGCGAAGCCTCAGGGGGACAGGGTTTCCATGGAGAAATGGTCCATTTTTGCTATAACATGATAATTATTTCCTGCTGCTGATAAAACTAACATTTTAGTAAAAACAGTTGTTTCAACTGGGAAAAAAAGAGGGGAGGGAGTCAAGATTAATCCATCTTTTATTTATGGAAATGTTCTGCATCTGTGCTGTTCAATATGGCAGTCGCTGGTCACACTGGGCTACAGCACACTTGAAACATGGCTGGTGAGACTAACACATCAAACTTTAAAATCTGGTTATGGGATACTCAAGTTTCATGAGTCCAAGAAGGAAACAGAAGCAGATTCACTACCTGGACTTGTCAGCTCTTCCATTGCAGAGACAAAATGCAAGATACAAGACACCCACAACTTAGTGGAGAGGTTTAATTGGGAACACAGTTTCAGTTCATGGTCACCTGGCCCCAAGGCAGAAGGAGCATAGGGAAGGGTGTGGTGGAGCAAAGTCCCTCCCTTGATGGTATCTGGGAAGCAGAGCATGAGGGTAGAGTCATCAAAAGAAACACCCTCCAAGGCACAGTTCCATGACCCACCTCCTGCAAGTGTTCCTGGCCCCAAGAGTACATTTGGCTATGAACATCAGTGGATACATGTAGGACTCCAATGATCCAACCAGATCCAGGAGTCTTTCAATTACAGTCAAGGTGTCAATTAAGATTAACTGCTGTGCCACCAGATTGTTTTTCCTGTAGATCATGAGTAATGCTAGGAATCCATCATTCAATGTTCAGCGATGTGTTCCGCACAAGGCATATCAAGGATGCTGGCCAGCAGTGGTTCTTCTACTGGAGACGGAATTAGGGAAATAATATGAGCTTGGTTTCTTCCTTCTCTTTGGTTTTATTTTATTTTATTTTATTTTAGGGAAGGGTCTACAGGGTGTTTGGGGTCTCACTACTAGATTGGACTTGTAGTAATCCACCTATTTACAGCCTCCCAAGAGCTGGGATTACAGGCATGCGCCACTACACTCAGTCTCAATTGCTGTCTCAGCATGACCTGGGGGCGGGGCTGGCACAGCAGGCCTGGGGATTGAACCCCGGGCCCTTGTGCCTGCTTGCAGGCACTTTAATCTGCTGAGCTACTTGGCTGGCCCTTACTTCCTTCTCCTTTTTAAAGGACTCACTTCTCACTGTGTTGGGCTGACAGCCCTGTTGTATCCCCTGATCAATGTATTTCAGAAAGATCAGAGATTTACTCCTAGAAGGCAGATGCAGGAATGTGACAAGCAAACAAAGATGGATGCAAAAGTCAATAGATAGTAAGAACAAGGCTCAGGGAAGTGGGAGGGCTTAAAGAGAGCAAGAGAGAGTCTGGAGCAAGCAAGATGGGTTGGAGAGATGCAGCCAGGAAAACCCATTCATGGAGACATCTGCTCTGTGGAACCAGTGGATCAGCCTTTGTGTTTTCTAAACAGCCCTGTGGTCTGACCCTGCTCCTCAACTGTTTTGGAAGTCAGAGCTCTGCTAAGGTAAACAGACCAGCTATCTTAAGGAAGTAAAAAGACAGTAGATGAGTAGGAAAAGAAAGAAAAATTGTCCAAAGAGCACCAGGAGAGAGTAGGGTTTCCCATGCCACCGGTGAGGATAGTGAGGCTCAGCATCATCCAGGAGGGTGACAGAGTGACAGTTGCCTTTTCTTATTTCTTAGCAGCCCCAGAGGTACAGGACTGTGTCCTGTGTCAGACAGGGAAGGTCCTTGAGCCTAAAAGCCTTGTGCGCTGAAAGCAGCTGCACACATCCCCAGTTCTAGCTGCAAAAGGCTGAGGTAGAGTTTATTATGGGTCCTCAGTCAGAACTTGAGTGAGTTTAGCCAGGAGGATGGAGAGAACCACAGACCAATCCTAGGAAGGGTGGCTGAACAGCTCCTCCCTAGCTGACTGGACTAGCCATTAATGTAGATGAATGAAAAGTAATTCTTCCTGATTCTTGACAAGTGGTGGTTTTGTTTTATAAAGAAAGTTTATAAGTTGATAGGTAATCTGATCAAACATAAAAGTATGCTGGGAGGAGAGAGAGAGAGAACTGTGGAGAGTAGAAAGCAAAGGTCTCCTCAGAGTTGACCAGACTCACAGGTCTCAGACCATCCAGGCCCAGGCTACCCACGGGGAATCTATTAACATAAAGAACACCTGTATCTTCTGGTACCACAACAAACTCACCAGGAGCAAAGAGTGAATGGGAGAATACAGGTTCAGGGAAGAAGCCAATGGTAATAAAGGAAAGGCCAGAGTTTGAAAGTAGGATTTGCTACTCTAGGCCACTCCGGGTCACCTATCTGTTTTCAAGGGCTTTGAAAATGGGAGAAACCTGTGAAAACCTAGTGCAAAAGGAATGAAGGTGTGAGACCTGGTGGAAGACGTAGTCTAGTTCAAAGCCCAGCCCTGTCTTATTAACATGAGATCTTGAAGTTCTTCATCCTTCTCATCCTATTTCTTTATCTGTAAATAGTTCTGCATCATGGGGACCCTACAGAGTACTCAGTGTAGTGTGTGTGGCACATACAAAGTACTTAGTAGGGCTGCCATAGTAATATTTACACAAAGTAAAGAATAAGAGCATGCAACTATGAATACTGAATAAGGGAGGCTGACTCTACCCAGAGAAGAGCAGAAACGAGGACACTCTTGGCAGCTTTAGTGTATGGTGGGGGATAGGACAAGGTAACAAGAAAGGGCAGACTCAATGTTTTATGGTTTAAACGTGAAATGTCCCCTAAGGAACCCAGAGGACTGAGTTTCCAAGCACCCGGGCCCCATCTCTAGGCAACTTCTAACTTCCTGGAGATACTAAAGAGAGAGGGATCTGATGCCTACAAAGGGAAATGGAGGCATAATGAAGGAAATAATGTTTCTTTAGAATTTTTGCTTCACCATCCATGCTGGAGGGGCAGGAGGGTCACAATCATGGCAGGGATGCCCATATCAGGGCCCGCAGAGTCACTGTCACCAGAGGCTACACAGTGGTTGTCTCTGAGCACCCTGGCCTGCAGCACCTAAGAAAGCCACAGAGCAAGAAGCAGGAAATTACAAAGCCTGTTGAGAAGTCAGAGACTCACATTTCCCAGCCAAGGGGAAGTAGTTATTAGACAGCACACAAAGCGAATGTCTGATTCCAAGAAAACAGATTGAATTAAAGAGAAAATATAGTTCCTTGGAACTTTTTATGGTTTAAACATGAAATGTCCCCTAAGAGACTTATATGTATTGAGGATTTGATCATCAATGCAATGGTGCTCAAAGGAGGGGCCTAGAGAGGCCATTGGACCATGAGACCACTCATCTTACCAAAGGGTCAGTCAATCGATGAATCCATGGCTGAAGAGATGGCTATAAGATAAAGGGGAGGGGGAAGTCATGGGAGACTTGGCCTAGAGGGTATAAGGACCCTGCCTGCTTGCTTTCTGTCTCTGCTTCCTTGTTGTCATAAGCTGAGAAACTTTATTCTGCCCCTCTGCTATAATGCTTCAGCCTCTTGTGAGCTCACCTTGGACTGAACCTCAGAAACCATGAGCCTCAATAAACCTTTCCTCCCTTAGGTCATTTTTCTCAGGCATTGGCACAGTGAATGAAAGCTAACACAGTGTTCTTCCAAGTTCATGCTCCAAGGTCTGCAGATTGGAGGTCTTAGGATTTAGATTTCTTGCTGAGGAAAATATTGGAGAAAAATAGGATTCTTGTTGGAGAACGCTGAGATGAGGGAGGGGAACTTGAAGCTACCCTCAGGGTGAAAGGCTGCTGGTTACATCACGAGGGTTGCATTTACAATCTGGATCAAGTTCCTCACCCTACTAATATTGACTGAGTGGCTACTGTTTAGCCTCTAGTTGCATCCACTTACCTATGAAGGCTTTGAGTTTTCTTTTTTGATAGCTAAGTAATGCTCTATTGTATAAAAATACTACATCTATTTCATCCATCCCTCAGGTGACAGGTATTTTGGTTGCTTCCAAGATCTGGCTATGACAAGTTGTCCTGCTATAAATATGAAGAGTGACTACTGCTAACCAAGCAGTAGGGTATGGCATGTGATAGGTGACTGATAGTGAAGTTCCTGTAATTTTCCAAGAGACCAAAAAGATTCGAAAGATACTGAGCCTCAAACTTAAAAGCAATATTGGTGTTGTTTAGTGGGATTTGACAGCTTTGTGCTGAGTAACACAAGATGCAAGGGCAGCGAAGGGCGCTGTCTTCTCCCATCCCTTCTAATCCCACATCTTTCCTGGGTGAGGGAGAAACACTTCTGTCTGTTCACAGTGGCTGTCACAGCCTTCAGTCCAGCGTGCCCCCTATTTCTACAAATTCGGCACATCACCATTAATCCCCCTCACTTCAGACACCTCTACGCCATCCTTCTTGCCTTCCTCTGAAGGACTTCTGGGAGTCCCCTTAAAAGTATCTTTACAAAGGATAAATGAAAATCATACAGTGAATGAATGCCACTGGTGACCACCACCCAGTGGAAAGGCAGGCCCGCTGATACATGAGGGCAGTCCTTGCCCACTGCATTCACTGGATCTGACACAGCAGGATCCCTGGCTCTTCCCCAAAGTCAAAATGACCATGAAAGGTAAATGTCTTGAATTTATCTGGGAAAGCGAGGCAGCCATGAAAGCAACAGCTAAAGACTCTCCAAAGAGGACATGAAGGACTGCTTGGGATATTGGCAAGAACACTGAGGGGAGTGCATTTGAAGTGAGGGGTGTATTTTGAGGAGGATTAATGCCAATATGTAATTTTTAAATGTAAACATCCATTTTAATTTTTGGTCACACATCATATCTTATGTTACTGCCCTTCACTGATTTTGGAGCATCTATCTGCTC
>NW_004524587.1:3876669-3877205 GCF_000260255.1 Octodon degus
TGACATATGAAAATTAAGAGAAAAAAATCTCTCTTTGTGCTGCAGCTTGCTAAAATTGTACACAGCAGCTGAGCTGGAGCTAAAGGCTGCTGCCTCTCTTAATCTAAGGAGGAAGCTCCTAGCAGTAGAAACTCATGAATTAACGCAAGAGAGAGGATGGAAGGTGAGAGGGAAGGGGCAGGCAGGAACAAGGGCATCGTGATGGCTCACAGGACGGAAAAAAGAAAGAGAAGTCAAGGAGGAATGGATTGGGCTTCCCTGGAAGGCCTGGAAGCTTGGTGTACACAGCAGGGACACAGTACATCTTGGTTCTACCTCCTCTGTGGTTCCTTTAGGAACTGATCTTGGTCCTCTTGGGACATAACATAGTGGTACATCCTGTTTCCACTAATTTTGGTTTTAGGGTATTGTGTACTTTGGAGGAAACTCATGAATCTGAATGTCAGACCCTGTTCAAAAAATTTTAACGATGTATTGCTGAATTTTCTCTTTTTTTCTTTCTTTCCCTTCCCTTCCCTTCCCTTCCCTTCCCTTCC
>NW_004524587.1:3877312-3892042 GCF_000260255.1 Octodon degus
CTTTCTTTTTCTTTTCCTCTTTCCTTCTTTCTTGTCTTTTTGAGACAGGGTCTCACTATGTATTTCAGGCTGACCTTGAGCTCATTTTATAGCCCACACTGGCCTCGAACTCACAATGATCCTCCTGCCTCAGTCTCCCCAGTGCTGGGATCATAGGTGTGTGCCATCATGCCCAGCTACATTTTTCTAATGCCATATTTCTTTGCATCATCTTCCTACTAAAAATAGTTATTGTACAGATGATATGTGATGCAGGCTTTGATCATTCAAATATTAAATATTAAATATTTCAACATCATTGCTAACCACTCTAGGTGTGCTATGTTTCTTATCCTTACACAGAAATTGCTATCCCATAGGTACTCTTAGTGTACCTGTTACAAATGAGCAAACCGAGGTCTCAAAAATCTAATCCATCATGTTCCCAAGGCCATGCAGGGTGCTAAGTGTATCACAGCAAAGCTATGAATCCAGGACTGTTTCACTTCAAATAGTAACTACTGTGCAAGCAAAAGCTTCCATTCCATTTGGGTGTATCACCAGTGCCAGCTTAAGAAATGAGCCGTTATCATTCCTTGCACAGAAGATAATTACCCTGCATTGAGCCCCGGGGAGCCCCAGCCATTTAGAAAAGTCAAGAGTAGCAAGACCCATGGCTCTAGCTTGCCAACGGGTCCTCAGGCTTAGCCAGAGGGTCAGGGGTCAGTGCCAAAAGGAGACTCAAAGGTAGAATCTGACTGCACTCCCTCAGGAAGAGAACACACACTAAAGAGGAAATCGCTCCTTTCACTGGAGCATCTATTTTGTCTCCTGGGCCTTGAAACATAAAATTCACTTATTTTAGTACCATGGCTCCAGCTGACTTCCTGTATGAGATCACACACAGAGGAACCAAACTAATTTGAGATTACATGCCTGCTGCCCTTTCCTATGAAGAGTCTCTTCTTGTCTCTAATTAAACTATTTTTTTTTTTTTGGACAAATGCCAAAGTGTTTAAAAGAATCCCTCTTTGAAAAGAGAAGTGCAGGATCTTGGGGGCATAGGGGTGATGTTTCTTTGTGCCTTAGTGAACTTTTTCTGAGAGTTGAACTTGGTGGTGTATCCAAGGTTGTAGCATCTTGATTCCTTTCAATGAGAGTGAGCCAAACTCCGAGGCTAGAGTGTCCATGTGCACCTGGCTGTCACAGAAATGCCTGCCACCACCCACGGGTATGCAGAGGGCTGGAAGCACCCATAGTCCAGCCCAAGTCTATGCCAAATTTCCTACATAAGATTCAAAAACCAGCACCCTGCCCCAGGCTGCCAATGTAGGGTTTTTTTTTTTTAATTAATTTTATGGAGAAACAAATAGCATTGAGACAGTTTCAAAACTGATTAGTAGGACAGTTTCAATAATTAATGCATTGCATATTGTTGTCTTTGTAGTGGTTATTCATAGTACAAGAGGCAGACATGATACCCTGTCCGAACACTATTAGTATAAAAATCTTCTCATTGAACTAAGAGAAAGTAGCTGTATATCTATCCTAACTATTTTGTCTATACAGATACAACATGGTCCTTCATTTGTATCCCATTTTTGTTTAGTTTTGTCAGAAATGGGTATTCCATGCCAATGTAGTTTTAAGCAACAACTACAAGGTTCAGAAACAGGAGGTGTCAATTCAAGTTTCAGTTCTGTCTCTTATAGCCTGAGTGACTTATGGAGGAAAATCATTGAGCACCTACTCTGTGCAAGGTATGGCAAGGAGCTTCACTGATTCATGGCCACTGTTCATGACAGTCTTCAAAAGCCAGCACTCTTGCCAAGGTGAGCTGGAAGTGCTATCTGCTTAAGAAGGTACAGCAACAGTGAGGAAGGGCCACAATGTGAGTCTAAATCTTCTGTGGCTTCTCAGTGTCTCTCTCAGCTTGTTGTCTGAGGTCCAGTTTCCTTCCCTGGAAAACACATGATGATTCTCGTGCTTCTTACCCCTGGGGGTGGTGAAGACGATGTGCAAAGCTAATGTGCGCAGCAGGTTTGTCCCTGCCACGATGCTGCCAGAGTAGGGTGGGCTGAGCGTTACTAGCCCTTATCCCCTTTGCTACCATCAGGAGCCACCACACCTGGGCTCCTGCTAGCTCCTATAGAACCATGAACTTACTGTTATTTTTGAGAACCTAGTACTGTGTGTGTCATACGTCTACAAGGTCATTATCTCAAATTCATAAGCAAGGCAACACCTACAGAGCTAAGCAGCTTGCCCAAACACATTCTAATCCCAAACCTGAGCACCTTCTAGAAGACAGGAAATTCCCTACCCACCTTCCTTCTCCTCTACCGAAGCCCCTGAGCCTCACAGGGGTAGCCTGTCTGTAGCCTGAGCAGATGAACCTTCTCCAAACCGGCCCATCACCTTCATTCCTACTCTTCAGGCGCTTCCTTTTCACCCAGAATTATTTTTTTAATTCTATAACTTCAACCCACCCTAAAAAGTTTTAATCCTGAATTCATACCTATTACAAGAAAAGCAATCAAAATCATGGCAGCGTAAGTGACTTTTAGCAAATTAAAATGTTCTAAATGGCATAGTTAAGCTGTTTGCAATTCACTCCATTTTTATGCGAGTGAAATTATTTCCACTTGGATGAATCCTATTCCACATAAAATATTATTAAAACAAAGTTCAATTTCTCAATATTTCCCTTCTACTGTAAAATTTACCAGCTATTGTTTCTGTTAGTTGGGTTATTCTTTAGGAGGCATCCCTCGGTTAACCATTGCAATGGAAAAATTAGAAGGAAGAAAGGAATATAAAGAGGTATAAGTGAAAAGAGAAAGGATAAGGAAAGGAGAGAAAAGACTGAAAGGCTTCTCTATTGATAATGAGATCAAAATATTCCCAAGGGGCAATAAGATTAAACATAATCAAGTGATGGCGTAAAAAAAAAATACTTATTTTTTCCTACCCAGGGGAAGAACACTGATTCCGAATTTTCTTTCCTCTTTGAGTTTCTGGGGAATAAGAAATCCATTTCACTATTGGATAAAGATAACCATCACCACCCCCAGGCCTCATCTGCAAGGACACAGTTAAGGAGGAAATGTAAACTTCAGTAAATAAGAAAGATCCCTGAGCTAGCAGCTCTACCTTCTCATTGTCACAAGGTGCTCAAATGTGACTCAGCCGAGAGTCATCCTTTCCTGTTAAACCCTGATACCTCCATCCAATTCAGAGTGATTCAGAGCACTTCATTGCAGTCTCCATGTCAGAGTGGTTCCGGGCTCAGGCGTCAAACTCTCTGAGCAATGTTTCAGTTTTATGAACATTTGTGTCACTTAACCTCATGGACTCCATTTGCTTGTCTGAATAAGCACAGGGAATATCATTGGCCATATTTCATTGCATCAACCTTATTAGTGACAGTCTAATGCTGTATTATTTGGACCAGTCAAGGGGGAAGAGGAAAGAACTTCAATACCGTGGGTGGTTCCAAGGATCGGTGATTGTGTTTAGAGAGCATAAGGATTCTGGGGTCAACAGTCATTGTAACTGGATTCTAGGAGGATCCTCAAAGCACTCCACCATTCAGAAGTATCGGAAATGGTTGTGGTACAGAAACACAATGGTCATTTGTGCAGCAAGGCAGGCTGGCCTTATGCAATTCTCAGTCTTAGCAGTTCTATTTCAAATCAATTAAGTACATTCATGATTCTTTCTCTATCTCTGTCTCTATTTCTGCCTGACTCTGTGTCTCTTTGTCATCATAATCCTGTCTCTGTCTCTATCCCTCTCTCACTGTTCTGTGGCTTTGTGACAGCATCTTCTGATTCTCTGACACGCAAATGCAAGGGGTTCATGAACATGGCTGAGTTGGATTTTCCCGTCCTCTTCTTCTTAGCAGCCCGGGAACATGACAGGTATCTCAATGTAAGTTTCCTCCTCTTTACAATGGAAACAGTAATACTGATCAAGTTGAGATGCCATTGAGGTGGAGTGAAACACTACTACACACATGGAAATCGGCTCCTGGCCCATAACACCTGCTTAATAAATTCTCATTGCTTCTCGTAGCTCCTCTGATAGATTAGAGCCCCACCAACCTGATGGCTGGCTTCTACTGTGGCCTGCCCTCAGCCCATTTTCCGATCAGCCAATGGAGCCATGACTGGACAGACCCATTTTTCATCCAATTGGTCTCTTTCCAGCAGTTTCCTATGGCCTCTTGCTGTAAATCACTCTGAGAAAATAAATGTCCCCAATCCATTAGTGCCTTTCCACCACAAGACAATTTGAGCCACAAATGAGACAAGGCTTGTTAATGGCCACTTAAATACATTCCTGCAGCCCAAGCTGAAGACCCTCAGCCAACCTCCAATCCTATCAGCTCCTGTGTAAGAGAAACTCCCTCCTCTGTGACCAGACTTACAGCAACAAGAGCACAGATATGACCCTCCTCAGTTCGGGGGAACCCCACACCCTGGTTCACCAAGGACAGTTCCAGTTTGCTGCTGCTAGTCCAGAGTAATCAGCAGTGCCCTTTTCACTTGAAAAAGAGTTCCAGTCTGAATGACAGACTATATAGGGTTTCTATGACAACCAAGAACAATAGTAAAGATAATGGCCACTGTCATTTATTAACCACTTTCTATGTGCCTGGCATCATCAGAAAGGTCTTACATGCTATACCTCATTAAACTTCATTACAATACTAAGAAAGAAGACACTATTGTTATCTCCATTTTATAAGGCAGGAAACTTAATTTAGAGGAATTAGGCAACATTGCCAATGTCAACTAGAAAGCATGGTTGTGCCCTTCGCAGTCCCTTCTAGAACTGGTGTGCCCATTGTTTCCCCTCCTCACTTCTTGGGAATGGTGGCTCCTCATAGCTCAGAGCCACCAGATTTTCTAGAGACCTGCACCCAGGCAAACAAAACCATCTCTGCTTGAGAGATTCTGTGCCCCCTCAGGAAGAGCCCCCTGCCCCAAAATGTTTTGGAACTGATCGTGCCTGTGCAGGGTATAGCGGTAGCTGCTGAGGCCACATCATGAACTTGCTTGGTTCTCCCCTCTGCCTCACTTGCTTCTATTATTCCCATTGTCCTGAAAGCAGTCCTGCAACAAACCACTTGAAAAAAGGATTCCTGCATCAGGCTCTGCCTCCAAGAAGTCAGATCTGCGACAGTCAGTTAGCAAGTGGTCAAGCTGGGACTCTTGCCTAGGAAATGTGACCCCTAGCCACTAAGCAATTGTGACACAATATTGCCTACAGAGCCATGACCCCCATGGTCACACAGACAGGAAGGAAGAAGGCTAAATCTTACACTGGCTCGTCTTGCTTCAAAGGCCATATGCGCTTTCCATTTGGCCACTCTAACTTCTTGCTGTGTAAGCTGTTCAATGCACAACTGGTAAGGCAGGTCCCACCAAGCTGGCATTCTTTATGCAAGGAGCTCTACTAGCCTCTCCTCCTCTACTCTGAGCAGTTGTTCTTTTTGTGCTGCATTTAACCACATGCTTCTACTTTCCAGAGAAAGCTATCTTACTCTGGGAACAACCAAAAAAAAAAAAAAATTCCCTTACGCCACACATAAAAAGAGCAAAGGATCTATATTATTGAAGAATGAAAGAAAAACCATGCCTGCCAAAGGTCCAGAGAGGAGAACTGTATTTCTTATGACTTTTGACCAAGGAAAACAAAATGGAATGAAAAGAAAATAGCAGAGCTTTTAGAAGGGGCAGACTCAAATCCTCGCTCTACTATTTATAGGAAATTCCTGGCAAATAACGGCCCCAGGCCTCTGTTTGTTCTCCTGTATTTCGGCAAAGATTCCATCTCATCATCTCTTGAATGAGAGGGTAAGTGAGATAAAATATGTATTTCTTTCAGTCGCTTCTCTTCCATTTCCATACAATTTATACAGCAATCCAGTTTGGGTTCTCATTATAGGGCTAGTACCGGTTCAGATGAGGTATGCTTTAGTTCCATGCACAAAGCATACCTATTTGATGATAAAAGGTTTCCATTAAAAATAAAGATCAGATTAAAGGCAGATCTTCATCCATGAGGCCATTCGGTGATTCATAAAAATACAGAATGAGTCATCCTGGATCTCAAGGCTAAAACTTAACAATCAGTGAACAGCTCTGGCCAGCCAATCCCAGCCCGTTGGAGGAAAAAGGGCCCAGAGGGCCATCTTCACGTGCTAGTCCAAATCCTCCCTTGGAAAACTGATTAACTCTATTTCCAGCTTTGCAAAAAGAAAATCAATGGACGCTCTTTGTAATACTGTGTCTTATTCTGCATGGCTTTCTAAACAAATAGGGTGGAGGATACTGCTTTTACTCTGTGTGTGTGTGTGTGTGTGTGTGTGTGTGTGTGTGTGTGCGTGTGCCTGCATGTGCACTGCTCCACTGAACAGAGTTGTGTGTCTGACTTTGAAAATAAATCTCTTAGCCTTCACCTTGACAGCTATTATTTCAGACTGCTTCTGTTCCTATAAGCATTTATGCAGTTACTGTCGCATAAAGCTCTTGAATGCACAGGTTGGAGAATACAGACTGATTTGTACTATAAAAGAGGCTCTTAAAATAATAGCTACATTTTATTTTCTGAATATAGTCTCTGACTTAAGACTCCTAGAACCCAATCCTCAGTTTGGAAGATGGATCATAAATTTATACACACACACACACACACATATATATTCATATTATATTATATTTAAATATAAGCATTTTTTGATTTTTTAAGCAAATCATCAGTTATCAGCACATAGTTTTAATTGCACTAGGCAGAAGCACTTCTACCTGTAAGAGAAATGGCTCAACACTCTCCCTCCAAGTTCTTTTCTCAATCTATTTACCCAGAAATAACTACTTCAGGAAACCCCGTGTGCCAAGCAGTGCCCTAGGAATCGGGTTTATGGGTGAAAGAAGTAGAGAGACACTCTGCCTTCCAAGTTCAATCAGCTTGGTTTAGTAAGAGTTAAAAAGACTCGCACTGGACCCTCCAGTTTGCAAAAGCCTGAGTTCCCCAGAAAGGCTTCAGGGTGGGTGACCAGCTGTGACTAGGGGGGGAGAACCCTAGATCTGTGCCTTTAGCTCCCACTACTGTGTGCTCCGATCTTGCCAGGAAACCTTTTTGCTTCTAAGGTGGCAAAGGCAGGGGCCCTCCTTGGCCGTTTTTCTTGCCTCTAGCTCAGGTCTGGATTCTGGGCTTCTCATCTAACTCAGGAACCTGTGAGCTGACTGCTGCTGCTCTAGGCAACTCTCTCTCTCTCTCTCTCTCTCTCTCTCTCTCTCTCTCTCTCTCTCTCTGTTGGTTTTTGACAACCAGACGAGAAGGGGCTCAGCTCATCTCTCTGAGGAAACAGCCAGTTATCCTTGCAAGCTTCCAAGGTTGCTCCACAGTTTTGGGTCCTGGTCAGCCTGCCCCAGAACTGTGGGGCAATGTTCCTGTAGCCCACACTCAGGGAGAGGCTTGCAATCTGGGGAATCCCAGTCGGTCGTGGGTCTGGAGACACTTCCCCAGGAGGAATGGACTACAGAGCCTCTGAAGGGACAGGCTGCTCCTGAGATGGGAGCAGGAGTCGCACCTTCACCAGGAAAGAAACCGGATGGAGGAGGGAGAAGGACGGGATTAGATCCTCCCAGGTCTCAGTTCCTTTCCCCATGCCAGGCTCCGGCCAGGGACATCTACAGGAGGTGGCCCAGCCCTGTGCTCTGTCCGCAGCCCTATGGGCAGAGCAGCACAGAGGTTAAAAAGACCAGGTGTCAAATCCCGACCAGGCCAGTTAGTGGCAGCTGAGTGACCCTGGACCAATCTCTCACTCTCTGAACAGAGGGTTTTCTCACCTGTAACGGTGCAGAAAGATGACCCTAACCGGGCCCCAGGAAGTACAAAACAAGATTGCACACGTAAAACTTCTCAGAGGGCAGCTGGCACACACTTAGTCTACAGCTACGCGTACGTTCAGCCACCTTAAGCATCAAAGCCCCGGACCGGCTTCTGAGCCACCCTTCGGGATGCAGAACTCCAGCAAGACCAGCGCGCCGGCCAGGTGCCACCATTCTGCGGGTCACCCTACAGCGGGCTCGGGGAGGGCGAGGGTCCCCTCTGAACACCCTCCCCAGGGTGGGCTGCCTCGGGAATCGGTTCGGAGTGGGGGCCGTACCCGGGCAACGTCCCTGCCCAGTACCTCCCATTCCATCCCTTCCCGGAGCGCTGAGCGCAGAGAGAAAGCGAGAAAGGCGCGGATACTGGACCAGGCTTTGACGCGGATCTTGAGCTCGCCGTCCTGCGGCTCGGGCATGGCCCTCCGGGTGAGTCGCAGCTTGTTGAGTCCCCCGAAGCCAGCCAGCACCACGGCGCGCATCTCCTGGGCATCCCCGAGGCGGTGCGAGCCGTCGCTGCCGCCGCCCTCCGCGGGCTCCTTGATCGCTTCCTTCTCGATCATTTGCTCCGTCTCCTCCGCCTTCTCCACGCCTTCCTTGGCCATGGCGCGCGGGCGGCGGGGCGCACGGGCTGAGGCGGCAGCGGCGGCAGCGGGGCGCAGCGGGCGCGGGGCTTGGGTCCTGCGCGCGGGCTCCTCCTGTTGAATGCGGGCGCTCAGAGGCGCAATGGCTGCAGCCGGGCGAGCGGCGCCACGATCCCAGCCCCCGCCGTAATCCTCGCAGGAGCCGCGCCCACTCGCCCCGCCCAGCGCCCACCGCTCCCCACTCTGGCCCAAACAGAGTCTCGGCTTTGGTTTCCGAACGAGTCTCGAAAGAGGCTGCGGATCGCCGCCCTAAGACCGAATTGCCCAAGATTTGTGCCTGAAACGCGCCTAGAGCAGCCCCCTCGGCCTCCCCGGTGGGGGCCGCAGTACTTGGTTATATACGGCTCAGGCTCGGGCGCCTGGAAAAGCACAGAGATGAACGTCTAGGCCTGGAGGATGCCTTCGCCAGACGAGGTCGCCTGCCCTCCCTCGGAGCTGCGGGGACTGGCGGAGAGCCGGGAGGCCCGGTTGCTTCCCAGGCCGCGGGTTCTGCGTGAAGGACGGGAAGCTATGAGAGACGCGAAAGTAGAGCAACCTCATCACCGTCTGAAGATTCCAATCCAGAATCTTTTCACTCCGGACACGCAGGGTCCTCCGAAGGCTCTTCCTGGGCTCCTGCAAGGGCTGCCAGGAGTGACTGATTGTCTGCACCAGAGCCCATAAAGAGGCTCCAGAAAAGAATTCGGCACCAGACCTGTATACACCCTTGTTCCAGTTCCCCAAGAGCAGCAGACAGCCCCCCCGCCACCAGCGCGCCGGCACGCACGGAGTAGTAGCTGGTGTTTCGTTCTGTTTGTTGATGCTGGCCCCCTTGAAAAGGGGGCTCATAGAAAACTTCTATTTTCTTAAGACTATAACCAACTAAAAGGATGGGTGGAGGTGGTTTGGCTTGTAGCAGTTTACGGAAGGAGACGAAATGGAATGACAAATAGTAGATACGTAGGCCAGTTGCTGTGCAGTCCCCAAGCGTAGCATCTTGCCTCTCATTCCCGTTCTTCAGCCTGAATACTCTCCTCTTCAAAATGGGTACACTAATTTTGTTATCTGCATGTGCCAGGCGCTGGGGTGGCTATTACAGGGCGGCCTGGTTTTTGCCTATGAGGAGTGGAATCTCTCCGCAAGAGGAAAAGAGGCAGGGTCTGTAAAATCTGTCAGTTTGTCTTCTATGTGCTTATTTGATATGTTATTTGATTTCCACCCAGCTGTCAATTTCTCATGGGCGGGAGCTAGCTAGTCTGCTTATATCTGGGATGGTCTTCCAGGCGATCAGCACATGAGTTAGATTTAGTAGATTATGCCCAGAAAGTGCTTTTTAAATGAACAATTTTGAGTCACTAAATGTAGATGCCCCTGTGGGAGCCCAGAGGAAGGAACTGTTAATTTTTCCAAGGAGTTGGTGAGGTCTTTGGGGAATGCAGACATTTGAGCCTCGTCTCCAAGGGTGAGGCAGGGTCTGCAGGCAGAGAGGGTCACAAGCACACTGAAGCACACAGAATGGTGACAGGTGATGATCTTGGGGACAGAGCACTGAATGTGTTCAGCAGTCCTTGGAGGGAGGCTGAAGGACCGGTTGGAACCAGATTTGAAGGGTCTCTTGTGCCATGGTATAAAATTTAAGACACAATCAGGGAGGAAATAGACACCCTTAAAGCCCTGAGAAACAAAAGCGAAGGGCTAGTGCTGCCTAGAGCTGGGCATTAGAATAATAACACTGGCAGTGAGTGGGGGACAGATTGGAGGGTGGGTTACTGGAAGTAGGTCCTGAGGCTGGGGCAGGAGGTGAAGGGAGGTTGCGCTTCATTAGTGAGCTGAACATTTTATTGTAAACCTAATTTTCCAAATTACAAACCTTGTCTCCATTGTAAGAGATAATGTTTTGGCTGGATTCTCTCCTGAAACAAGAATCTGAGTGCCAGTGGTTTGTTTTGGAGGTAATCCCAGGAAACCTTGGTAGAGAAGTAGAAAATGAGATGGGGAAGCGATAGAAGCCAACACAGAATGCACTGAGTGAGCAGGTTGCCATAGTGCATGGATGGGGCTCAGACCACAGGGGAACTTTTAAGAGACGGTGTAGAGTAAGGCTCAGAGTTGTCCTGCCTAAGGAGAAAGGAAATAGGTATCTATTCACTAAATTCTAGACATGATTAACCAAGAGCTATTCCTGGAAGTGTTAGCGCCCTGGCATTTCCATCTTTTCCCAGCTACCTGGGCAGAGATCCCTGGGCGGATCGGATGTTTACCAGTCATTAGTACATGAGGTGAGTCCCATGAAGACCTGGCTTTGGTACTGATAACACCTACAATATATGTTCTGTCTGGGGCATATCCACTGCTGAAGACACAATAGTATGTTGGGTAGTTTGATTATCAGGATAGCTTTATGAGACAAGAAACACTATTTTCTCCTTGTAGGGAAGAAACTGAGCCTTCACACTGGGTTGTCATGCTCAACGGACACACTAGGTCCTTTGGCTATGATGAGAAGAGGTACAGAACTGCTCCATTCACACTCCTCACATTGCCCCGTGCATGCTGACGCAGATGAGCAAACAAGCTCTGCTCCTGCCTGGTGGAATTTGGAGGTTGTCATCTGGTCCTCTCTTGGCCTTCTGAATATCTCTATTCCACCGAGTCTCCATGGCTTGGTTCTGAGTGTTTTCCTTCAGCATTAGTAGGATAAATCTACTTTGCAGTCAGCACACAGCATATTTAAGAGAAAGTGTTTGTCTTATATGTGTGTTAAAGGGAATATAATTATTCTCTCCAAGGGAATCTGCTGGCTGTTTACAAACCTGGGATTTTAAATGGAAGGCAGTTGATCACAGCACCTCGGAGGCAACACACCACTGTCTGAGCTACCAGGGGAAGCATCCTCTCCTCCGAGTCTCATATAATACTGCTGTTAAGTATTCCCAGCTCTGCTCCTCTCCAGTGGAAAGTGGAAAGAGCCATTCGGTAGGGAGCATCTCCAAAGAAACAAGGCCGATTAATTTTGATTTATAGAACTGGTTCCTTTGGGCACACACTCAGAGCCTCAGTGGTGAAATGTCTTACATTATGGGGTGATGTCAAACACTGGCCACGGATGGGGAAACGTGGCATTATGTGTGTGTGTGTGTGTGTGTGTGTGTGTGTGTGTATAAGACAGAGGTGGGAGGTGGGAGTGTAGAAAGGTAAATTTAGGGACACTTCAGATGGAATATCACACGACACAATGGGGTCTTTGAGTGAGAAAATAAGGAAAATTAAGTTAGTCTGATTGATTTTCTAAACAATTTGGAGTGGATCAGGAATTCATTAGAAAAATATACCTCTCTGATGGTCAAGGTCTTCAACAATATTTTTAATAGCAATGCAAATATACTTTAATTAACACATCATTGCACTATCTCTAAGACAGAATTATGTCCTACAAGCATCATAATATTTCATCTTTCAAATAACTTTGTATCATAGGAACTATTATTCTTATTTTTAAGCAGAAAAAAATGTAATAGAAACTGAGTAACTTTCTAAAGATCACCTACTTAGTGGAATTGGAATGTGAAGTAGGGAGTGTTTGAATCTGTCATATGGATTCTTAACCATTTTACTGTAATGTCTGCAGTTTTATATTTTGCTCTATCTTTCATGTCATCTAGTAGACCAAGAAGAAGGAGACAAATTTAGAAGGTCAATAATGGAAAAAGGTAAAAGATTCTGCCCCCAAAATAGCATAGTAAAATCCAAGAGCATATATTAAAAGATGTGTGCCATAATTCTATACCTTGTGCTGATGGCATTTAAAAGACAGTGGAACACAACCATCGCGGACACCACATTACTCTTCGTAGGAGAGCTGGAGAGGTACGAAGGTAGTGCATTAAATCTCCTAGCTGTATCGCATCGTATCAGTCCTAAGAAGTAAGTTCTAATAGTGTCACCGGTGAGGAGGATAGTGATTTGATACTTTTCTTCATTTTTCTAGTGTTGGCCTTGCATTATTGTTCAGTACTGGAGATAAACATGGCAGAGAAGACAACTACATTCTCAATTCCTAGAGGAACTAATAGTCTAGTCAAGGAGACAGACAGTGGTAACTCAGTTTACAAACCCAATCCTCTCCACAATTCTGGTTGCAAATTGAACTGAACAAGAACAGAATTAAATTTTCTGGTAAGGTAAATGTTGACCCTAACCATGGAATTTGGTTCAGTTCTTGTCCAAATCATCTTGTGACAAGAATCGGGAAAAGAATCAAGTTCCTGAACCAAGGAGATACCACTGTACATTGGTTTAGGTTAGGTTTCCCAGAAGTAAACTATTCTTACTTCAATGGATTGAATCTTAGTGAGTTACTTGGAAGATGAACCTACACAGTCCTAGTAGAAGTTCATGGAAATGAGATATAGAAGGAAAAGAGGTCAATATAATACTACAAGTGATCGTTGTATAAATCCGGTTCAATCCTGCTAGAGAAGTCTAGGAGACGGTCTACAAGTGATAGCAAACCATGTATAACTTCAATGATACAAACAGCCCACTGTGGGTTGCGTGGCATAGGTTCACTGCCACTGGAATCTAGGCCATAACTTGAATGAAAAGAAGTAGACACCAACCCCTACTCTTGGTTGAGGGTTGTTTGCAGGGGGTACTAGCAATCATTCACTTCTGGCTGGCCCCTACATATGGGCTGTTCAGGGCAAGCGTTTTTTTGTTTTGTTTTGTTTTGTTTTGTTTTTTGTTTTTTCCAAAAAACTTGCTGGTTTTTGCAGCTGCAAGCTGTATGGCATATTGTGGACTCCAAGAGAGTGACAGTGGGACTTTGATGGTCTCTGCTGCAGATACTAAAACAAAAAAAAGCACATGAGAAACTAATCATTCAACAGTTTGCTAAGTGCTTTAAAAGGTAATACACACTGCACTGTGTGGAAAGTCAGAGAAGGTTTCACTATGAAAGTGGCAGGAAAACCATTGGATGCAACTATGAGTAACACAAGGATGAACAAGTGGCTTAAAGAAGTTAAGGCGGGGAAGTTGTGGCGTTCCCACAAATTTACAGATGGCAGTGCTCCTTCGAGCTCTGTTCTTCCGCTCATGAATAATGAGCCCATTCTATTGGTTCAAGATCCAGCCAGTAGATTCACATTCCAGGTAGAAGGATAGAGATGAGAGCGAGAAGGTTACTCTTGACTTTCCTTCTAAGACACTACAGGAATCTACCATAATCCACCTGCTTGCCTTGTACTGGTCAGCGCCTAGTTGCATGATCAAGTCCTATTGCAGAGGAGGCTGGGAACAGTAATGTCTTCTTAGTCAAGTGACAAAGTCTCATGTAAAAGCTAAGGGACTACAACTGAAGGGGAACAGAAGAGGTGACATCTGGCAGGATAGCCATACCGTCCTCAGATACCTCTGAGAAGCTTCAGATGAATGACAGGCTGTGTGGAGCATGAAGGGGTTCCAGGCCTCCCTCCCTGAAACACAGCTGTATTCAAGGATCCAGTCCCTGGGACTCAATGCCATCTTTTCACCAACTCCTCCTCTGAGGTGTGTGGCACTCTACTGGATTTTTCTCTACATAGAACTTAATACAATTTTATAATGGAAGCTAATAGGAAAAGCAAAATCTCTCTTCATAACCAAAGGCTTCTAGCCACAGGACACTGAAAATTATTTTAGCTCAGCACTAACAAGTTTGTGGATAAATAAAATTAGAATCACTTCATGTGCTTATAAGCAGCCATTATCCATGAAGAGAAAATTTTATCTGTTGCCTTGTATCATTTGGTGAACAAGATTGGCCAAGTATGGAGGAGAACATACCACATAAGACTAAGGAATTGAAGTCAAGCCATCTATGGTTTTGAAACTTTATTCATGCCAAACAATAATTTCTGAGGGATTTCCTTTATCTGCCTCCCCTGATTGTGAGATGCGGTTGTGCTCTAGTGTGATGGTGTGTGATTTCTTGTATGACTCATCACACTAGAATGTTGTCTGCCACTTCCACATGCTGCAAAGAGCTGTGTCTTTTGGAATACTTTGATACAGATCGTTGTGAAGGATGGCAATGGGAGGGTACGGGGGCCAAGTGCAGGCTTCAGAGTGAACAGAGTACTGACTTCCGAGACAGTGTCTACAGGAACTAGGTGTGCTGGGGGCTCGTTGGCCTTCCCCTGCATTCTTTTCTTTCCTACTGTTTTTCTTTCTTTCTTCTTTCCTAT
>NW_004524587.1:3892397-3893370 GCF_000260255.1 Octodon degus
AGTGGCACATGGCAGAGCAGCAGTTCATGGTGGCAGCAAACAGCAGGAGCACGGTTGGGGGGTGGTTATGGCAGCAGTAATGGCAACAGAGAGCAAGTCTGTCTCCCTTATGCTGCATTCAGGCTCTCGGCCTCAGGCTGGGTGCAGCGCTCACACCCACAATCCCAGTGGATTGTGAGTTAATCACAAACTCTAGGAGTGTGCCCCATGACTGCAGGAGGCTTTGGGAGGAAAGCTAGATACAGACCATGACACTGTCTCTGTCTTGCTGTCTGTCTCTGTCTCTCTGTCTCTGTCTCTGTCTCCCCCTCTTTTTTTCTTACAAGTTGAGAGCATCCAGCTGTAAATCAGGATGACATCGCCCTCCAGCTAGCTCCTTCTCTATTTCCCTGATGTCTCTGCTTGGAGCTGAGAGATAATTTCCCTGAGAGCTCTGTGTTCTTTATTATTACATTGGCTCATGTCCAGTGTTCTGGAGCTTTTTCAGAGTTGTGACTGTAAAGTTATAAGGCCTCAATGTAAATGAAAATGTTCAATCAGGAAAAACATATTTTGCCTTTTCTCTTCGAAGTTAGACAGCTGAAATCCCAGAAGATGGAGACACATTGTTTATGGACAGAAATCCTGCACTACTCCGCTAGTATACCCTTCCTACTCATAGAGCTTCGTGGAGGGCATTACATAAAACAAGAAGGCGAGAAGCACCATCCATTTGTCCCCACTTCTGTCCACCCATCCATCCCATTCCTGATTTCCTATATACACTAAGCAAAGTGGAGAAGAATATATACTTTGGTTCCAGACCTTGTTCCCAAAATTTCAATAGTTTTCCCTGATCCCAGGTTAACTTCTTCTTAAGTATGTGGGGCTCTCAGAAATAAGAGTTGTCCAAAATAAATGGGAATTAAGCCAGGTGTGGTGGCACATGCCTGTAATCCCAGTACTTGGGAGGTTGAAGAAGGAGGACCATTGT
>NW_004524587.1:3893595-3932307 GCF_000260255.1 Octodon degus
GGGGCATGATGTGATAAACTACACTTTGCCGCCATGACAAGTTCTTCCAAGTAGAATTTCTCATGCATAACAGTTGATCAATGATTAATAATTCTCCTCCTGCTTCCTTTGTGAGGAGAGCCTGGTAAAGGGTGGGGGACCACGCAAGTAAACATCACAGCACGATGTGCCAGGGAGCCAGGACAGGGTAACCAGGGATTAAGCACGGAGACTCTGAGCTTGGACCAGCTGCGTCCCAGTCCTGTCCTGACCGCTTTCCAGCTGTGGAGCCACAGCCAAGCTCATCATTATCTGTTGCTTTATTTCTATTCGGCTTAGGATTCTGATCACACCCTTGTTACAAATTTGTAGGGAAATTGACATAATCCAGATACAAATCTATAGTTAGAAAAAAAAAAAACCGCTACTGTTTCCATGTCAGGGTTTTATAATTGCCTTTGTCTATCACCTCATAGTTCAGCAACTGTTTTATCCAGAAAGGGTAGAGTTCTAGGTCAAGCTTTTCATTGTCTATGCAGTGGAACAGTGGCCTCTTAAAATATTGATGGAAGCGAGGGCTAAAGGGTGTTCTTTGGCCAGAGGAGCTGGGAACACTCTGGACTGAGTGCAGCTAACCATCTTTTTTAGTGCAAATGTAGAGCCTTAGGGTAGCATGGTCTTTGAATGCTTTTCCCAAGTGGGGATACACACTAGAGCTATATACAGACTGCACAAATTCTAGCCCCTTTCCTGTGACGCTCCTAAAACCAGCATTTTTCAGGAGATCTTCCTAGGAAGGCTGCTATAGATAACTCAATGATTAAATATTTCTAAGCATCTGCTCATGGTTAGACACTGCCCAACCGACGTGCAGAGAAAAACGGCCACACCCACAGTGACCTCAAATTGCTGAGAGGTTTATTAAGAGAACATAAACCCACAAACGTTGTGAAAAGACCTAACTCTCCTCAGACCATTGAGGTGGATCTGACAGGGACGCAGCAGGGATTTGTGAGGACTGCAGTTCACAGGAGGATCAACTGCATTCCCAAGGGAGCCACATCACCTCACCTCTGACACTTCATTGTGGAGTGTGCTCAGGGTGGCCAGCTCTTATAAATGTTGACAAGAAGCCAGAAAGCTGAATTTGTACATGAAATATACCAAATTTATACAATCCGGGCAACTATGGCATAAGATTATCTGTTCAGGAAATTTAGACCATGTGGCTTCCATTTGCCATCTTCGCTCTAAGTCAGTGGTTCCCAGCAGGGTTAATGTTGCCTCTTGGAACATACGACAAAGTACCCAACACCTGCAACTTAAAAAATAAGCTTAGTTTGGCTCACATTGTAGCCCAAGTAGGCTGACTCCAAGGCAGGCAGGGAAGGCAGTCATACTGCAGGAACATGACGGACAGGAAGCAGGCAGCCCATGGAGGAGCTGGGAAGGAGACAGAACCTTCTGGCCACACCCACAGTGACACACCTCTCCTGGCCCTACCTCCTAACACCTATCAGCTGTGATGCCCCGTAATCCAATCACCTTGCAAAGTTCCCATCTATAGCAGCATAAGGATTTAGGGGGACATCTAAATATAAACTATAACACAATACCAAGACTAAAACACCCTGCTGTAAGCCCCCAGGAGTGAAGAGTTCTGTGGTTTTGACTTGCTGCCTGTGTGCCTTTGGTAAAAGAAGGTACTTGGACTAATTGATGCTCAAGGGACTTTCCAGCTCAGGGACCGAGGTCACATCAGTCCTGTGGGTTGGCAGTGACCTGGCACAAAGACTCGCTCTACAGAAATGACATTGATAGGAAATGATAGCTACTGATGTGATGGTATACACAGGAGAATATCTCCAACCCGGGACACTGTTTGTCTTTTTGATGAGTTCAGAAACCTGTGTCATGCAGGTCTTTCTGCAGATACTTGAATAAATTTGAAGCTGATGTTAAAAGGCTATTAAATCATTCTGAGCAATTTTAGTTTAGAGATTGTTCATATTTTGTTGGAGAACAAAATCAAAGGACACATTTCAGTTTAATATACCACTGCCTTTCTGAATAGAGACGGTCTCAGATATTGATTTTGAGTTTGGGCATGGCATACAACCATGAATGCAGGTGGTCTTTTATCTTAAAGCCTTAATTCAGTCAAGCCCACAGTAGAATTGAGACGAGTTGCAGGGTGGAATGTGTAGGAGAAGAGTGATGCTGATCAGTAGTCCCCAGTACGGGTTCCAAGCATACTGCTGTTAATGCCCATCTCCGGGCAAGGTGACTGTGTGGGGTGCTCGAACAAAATACCACGAACTGAGTGGTTTATAAGCAGGAAAGATTTATTTCTCACAGTTCTGGAGCCTGGAAGGCTCAGCTGAGAGTGCTGGCAGATTTGGTGTCTGGTGAGTACTGTTTCTTGGTTCTTAGGAGGGGCTTCCAGCTGTGTTCTCACGTGGGAGAAGGGGGAGAGAGCCCCGAGGCCGTCTTCTATGAGTGAACTAGTTCTGTTCCCGAGGACTCTGCTTCCAGGACACAATGGTCTCCCAAATGCCACCATCTCCTAACACCATCACTTTGGGGGTGAGGAATGCAATGTGTGAATTTGGGGCTCTGGTTTTCCATAAGGCAAATCAGTAGCTAGCATTTGAGAACCAGCAATATGTTTGGGGGAACATGGGAATCGGGAAATCACACAAGAAATTAAAGGAAGATGGAAGTGGAGTATGTACAAACAAGTTGGTACCTAGGACTTATCCTACTGGGAAATTCTGGCAGACAGGGTAAATCACGTTTCCAAGTTATCCCAACTAGCCATCAATGGAGTTGTGATGTTTATGCACCAATAACCCTCTGCCCCACCCCCACCATTTGTTGAAAGCTGCTTTCAGATGATTAATTTTCAGCACTTCTGGCTCACCCTGCCTTCAGAGCAATCTGGCTCCCATAGCCAAAGTCCTCAGGCACAGGTAGCAAGCACTCGCGGTGAGCTGCCACAGCATATTGATTTAAATTGTTATTGTCATTGTACTAGCGGCGTGAATGCAAGCCAACTGCAGTCCGCTTGCAGCTCTTATGGATAGCTCTAAAAACAGAACATGTTCGCATCTTACATTTTTAAAGCAGTAAAGAGTAATGTGAGTCCAAACAACAGTAGCTGGATATGATACATGGGGTTGTTTGACCAAACAAAATCAAGGTTCACAATGCAAGTACGTAGTGGCTGCCAAGAGGCGTGTTATTTTGAACTCCACATGATCGTATTATTTTGTGACAACTAGACTGTCCCTACTCTTCTATCCTACAGCTGCTGCAAGAAGTTAATCCTGCAGCAGTGAGGCCATTTAGCCTTCCCTCATCCAAAGTGCACCATTTTAGGTTTTCTTTTTCTTTTTTTTTTTTTTTTTTTTTTTTTTTTTTTTTTTTTTTTTTTTTTTTTTTTTTCATTTTGTAAGAACTGAAAAATGCTAGACCAAGTTCTTAATTGAGATTGGCTGATTTAACATATTAAGGAAATCAGTCACTTGGGAGGACAGTGGGCAGCTTGCAGACTCCCCGAGAGGTCTGCAGAAAAGTTTGGGAAACAAACACAGGGGAATAAAGCCAAGAATTTGAATGTGTTTGACATGATTTGCATACGGTTTGAATGTGCTCCCCAGAGGCTCCTAGGCTGAAAATGTGGCTCCCAGGGCAGTGGCCTGAGGTATTAAGAGGTGGGGCCTAACAAGTAATTAAGTCACCTCAGAAGGGATTAATTCTGGTCTCAGTGAGGTGAGTCAGTTCTCACCAGAGCAGGCTGCTATGAAGCAAGACAAAGCTGCACAGTTGGCTGTCCCTCCACGCAACTGTTTCCATTTGTCATTGTCTTCTATGTCAAGGTACAACCAAGAGGGCCCTCTCTAGAGGCTGGTAGATGGGGCTGCCAGATCTTGGACTTTTTGCCTAGAAACCTGTGAGCTAAATAAACCTCTTTTCTTTATAAGGCACCCAGCCTTAGGTATTTTGTTATAGCAACACAAAATAGAATGATGTAATATTCATAAGAACAAAAAAAATGTGCTGGAAAATATTCAAAGACACGTTGGATTTTCACAGTCCTTGATCTGTAAATAAAGCTGAAAGGAAACCTATTAACCAGGACTCCTGGAACAGCTGTTCTTGCTGACTTTGGTTAACCCACTAGAGCTTCTTAGGGGATTGTGATGAAGTTTTTATTATTTTTTAATCAAAAATTGTAGTCATAAGTAAACTTACTTTCCCAAATTTTCTGTAATTATGTTAAAAAAAAGTTATTCCCGTAAGACACCTATTAGAAACAGATGGGCCATACAATTCATTTGAGATTATTTTCCATTTGTAGCTTTGGGCATTTCGATGTCACCTTGGGATTTCAAGGGAAGCCATATGTTCGGAAGTGGATGTCATTTTCAGGTAGATGTAGCTCAAAAGAAAAGACCAGCCCCAGGCATGGACATGGTTCAAGATGGGCATTGATACACGGAAACTTAGGAATGGTCCAATAGGTGGGCCAGAAACATCTGAGAAAGCAAAAGGCTCACAAAAATGAAAACTTAAATTCTGATCACTCTTCTTATGCTGGAAAACTCAAAGTGTGTGTGTGTGTGTGTATGTGTGTGTTTGCTTCATTTCAGTGTGGTTACAGATAGGTTAAAGGACCTACAGGGAGGGTTTGAGGAGGTGTCAAGGAATATAAACGTTTGGGAGGGTAATTGGGGCATATGAATCCAAATCCTTAAAAAGATAAAACTTTTGACTCAGTCATTGCGTTTTTAGAAACATATCTATTCTTAGGAAATATTTAAGATGTATGCAGACATTTTAGCTGCAAGCCTTGGCACTGGAGCATTAATTTAAATACTCCAAGTCTTTAAATCTAAACTTCTAACAACAGGAGTCCTTATTTTTTATGTCCATACAATTGCAAAATATGGTACTTTTGAAAACACTATCAGTGGAAGAATAACTTAAGGAGGTTACAAAAGTATCCTCAACAATACAGTTTACCTTGGAGATACCCACGTACATGCAGATACAGTGACTATTAAGAAGATTTGGAAAGATCAAGGAGTCAATGCCAATTTTCTGTAGTAAATGCCTTGAAATTTTTCTTTATTCATTTCTGTATTTTATAATTGTCTTGCACTTAACATACAGTGCTTTCCTAATTATCATTTTAAATGACTGTTTTAAGAACAAATGTTCCTGAATAGAACTCTTCCAGCTTTATTATGAGAGACACTAGAAATAATTTTTAGTATGTGAATATCTAGGTGGTTTGCAATGTTTTTGTATATAACATCCATGAGCTGGCACAACAATAACGTGTGAAGTGGTTATGACTTTGAGCTTATCTTAATTTTACTCCTGTATAGAAGAGACAGAAGGTAGAGGGGTTGTGCGCTGGCAGAGATAGAGAATTTGTGTTCAACCCAGCTTGACTGGTTCCCAAACCCATATTATTTTCACCACACCATCTGCCACCTGGGTCCCAAAGGATTTTCTCTCTTAACCTGCTTTTCATATACCAGACTTCTGTCCTCAAACCGGCTTTGCGAAGTCAAGACTCCTTTTTGGGGTGTGGGGATAAGAGTGTCAACTTCCTGATTTAAATAACCAACAAAATTTACTGGTAGGGTGGGGTTATTTTCACCCTTGGTCCTCTCTGGGTTGATAGTACCTAGCAGAGTATTAGGCTAACAGTGTCTGGCAGTAAGATATAAGGTAGGGAAAGAGGTGAGGGCTTTGGGATAATTAAGAGGGGGTAATTTAAATGAAAATTTAAACTCTTGCATGGGGCAGTATAGATCCCAGGGTCCAGGGTGAACCTGCATCCCTACCCAATGGTCCCACCCAGGAAGAAATGGGCAAGGGAGTGATGGTGTGAGTGGGAAGCAGCTCTTTCTTCCCAAAGGATGGAGAGCCCTGAAGACTTAGCAATACCAAGCACAGGAGATGGAAGGAACAGAGAGAATTTCCAGAGGAAGAAAGTGCGTTGTTAGTTTCCTAATTCCTTAATAGGGAGTGATAAGTCTCCACTAATAGAAGGTTCCGTCTCTACACAATCAGTAGGAGAATTGTTGCTAAATTGAAGGAATAGGGGAGTCTGAATGTGGGTTTGTTATGGTTTGGCAAATACAACTCAGGCCCAAAGTAAGGGACTAGTTGGCACATGACAAACCCTATTTTGCATTGATCCTGACTGTGTAAGAGGTCAGCCAATGTTAACTTACCCATGGATTATTTTTTCTTCTTGTCTGGGTTGATTTAATTTTATTTCTCAATATAGGAAACATTAACACACCTTCAGAAGTCGAGACTACACAAGAGGCACAATCAGATAAGTGCTCCTCCTCTCTTCTGCAGCCCTTACACCCTCCCTCTCCTTCCCATCCCTTTCTGGTGGCAATTTCATTTTTTTTCTTGCTTTTTTTGTGTTTCTTCTTGAAAAGATTAGCAGATGTGTATGTCTGTATGTCTTCTTTTTTTGTCTTCTAAACAAAAGGTAGAACTGCTGTCTGTATGCCCTTTTGAACTTTTTTTTTTTAACTCAAGAATGTCTCCTGGTGATAACTCTATAATCATGCCATACAGCTCTTCCTTATTCTCCTGATAGCTACCTAGCAACTAGGTGTGTATATGAAAATGTTTATTCTTACTCTGTTTTTGACATTTGATAACTTGTTCAATTTTTAAAATGGAACAAATCACACCTGTGAGTTGTTAGTTTAGGGTCACAGGCCCTGGCATTTATACAGAGCCGAGACTATGCAAGGGCAGGAGAGGTCTGTGTGGTGGGTGAGGAGCAGTCACAACCAGCTCAGGTTTGGGTATGAGGAACCTTTCCCAAGCCTGAAGGAGGGTCATGAGTTCCACAAGTGATTGCACCCTTCTCTCTAATCTCTCGAGGTACACCAAGAAGGTGACAGAGTGGAGAAGAGAGTGATTATGGGAGGCCCTCCCAAGAGGCTGAGCATAGGTCCCAGGAGCCTCAGCTTTGGCAAAGCCCTGCGCCCAAGCCCTCACCAGGAGCAAAAGGAAGCAGTCTCCTGAGGAGCAGCTCCGTGCGGGCTGGGCACCTCCTGTGTGAACACTGCTCTTTGTTAACACCTCTAGGGTTTCCACAAGCATGAAGGATGTGCACTGTTGGATATTCTATCATTCCAGAGGGACAGAGATCAGCAGGGTCTATTTTTATGTACAGTTACTCCTCCATATCTGTGAGGACTGCTTCCACAATCCCCCCGGCTACCAAACTCCTTAGCCACTGAAGTCTTTTATGGTACATGGTATGTAATTTACATGTGACGCAGTTTCATTCTCCCATACACTTCAAATAATTTCTAGATGATATATAATATGCAATGCAAGGTAAATACTGCTTAAATAGTCATGCTGTACTGTTAAGGGAATAACAGCAAGATGAAATTTGTCTAGTACAGGTATGATTTCCTTTTTAAAAACTGTATTATTATTATTACTATTATTATTATTTTGTATTTGGTACAAGATCTCAGTATGCAGCTCAAACTCATAGTGGTCCTCCTGTTTTCAGCTTCCCTAGTACTGGGATTATAGGCATGTGCCACCGTGCCTGGTCTCCATAGCTGGCTCAGTGTGCCTGGGATGGGGGGGTGGGTGGCACAGCATGTGGTGCTGGGAATTGAGCCCTGGTCCCTGCGCTTTCCTAAGCAGGCACTTAGTCCACTGAGCTATCTCTTGGCCTCAACTAGATTAGCAGTTGGTTAAATTCACTGGTGGAAGTGTATAGATTGGAAGGATAACCATATTTACTTATAGGTTCCTGGCTAACATCAGAAAACTATAAGTAGGTTAGATGTTATTCTGAGAAATAAATACAATACTGCTGTCTGTGTGTATTGGGAGTACTGTTAAGCCATTCCTCCTTCTTATATACTATTTTATTTGATTCTAACAGAACTTTTTTGTGTATTTAGTATGGGGTCTACAGGGTCTCACTACACAGATCAGACTCGTAGTGATCCTCCCATTTCTCAGCCTCCTAAGTGCTGGGATTGCAGGCACACACCACCATGCCAGTCTCAATCGCCATCTCAGCCTGCCCCGGGGTTGGGGGGCTGGCATGGCATGCCAGGGATTGAACCCCCAGCCCCTATGTCTGCCTCAGCAGGCACTTTAATCCACTGAGCTATTTGACTGGCCCTTCTAACAGAACTCTTGGCAAGAAGATATTATTCCAACTTCTTACATTTCAAATCTAAGATCTGGAGAGGCTGATTTTTTTTTTTTTCCTAAGACAACACAACAAAGTTGTGGCAAAATTGGAATTTGTACCCTCTGTCTCACTCCAAAATTTCTAGTCCATGTTTTTCAAAGTGTAGCGCTTCTCAAAATAACACTCACAATAAGTTCAGGGTCACAGAAATCATACTTCTTCTGAACATTTTTTTTTTAAATCCGTATACTTCTGTGTGTTTTGTTCCTTCTATTCAAAGTTCAGGAAGTATAGAACATCCAAACCATGCCTCAGAGTCTGTACAAACTAATCTGTAAATATCCAAGAGTGTTTCTACAAAGCAACTGAAGCAGCCATGGGCATTTCTCTGGCACACTGTGTGAACTTCGTGGTTCAGTTTTACCTCTTGGATGGGAAAGAGGAAATTCACTTTGAATAGATGGGGAAGTGATGAGAACATCAAGGCGGGCTGTGAGGCAAATTAATTGAATTGATGATCAAAGTGCTGCTGGCGTTTTCCTCATGGCTTTTGGTTGACAGTAAAAGAAACCCTCTGCCAATGAGCTTGAGAAGCAAGAAAGTGAGGTGCAAGTTGGAAGGCAGCCAAGGGCAGATGAGGGAGGAGACTCAGCAGAAAGAGCACAGCCCCGGCCCATTTCTCCTTCTCCGTGGGGCAGTGTGATCTTTGCTTGTCTCTAAATCTTTCTTCCTCCCTTTTCCTTGGCTTCTCTGTGCAAATCGTGGTGGAACGTTGTTGTCTTGTTCCTTGGCATACTTCTCCTCAGCGCCTTTCATGGACCAGAGAGGAAATAAGTCAACCAGTAAGAGTCACTGGGTGAGTGAAAGCAAATGAGTTTAGCATAAAATAATGACCCTGCAAGACTTTTGCCCCCAAGTTCCAAGTCGCCTTCTGGCAGGTGCAGGGCTAGGTCATGGTTTGGATGTTATTTATTCCCCCAAAATCTCATGTGTTGCAAATTTGGCCCCCAGGGTGGCAATTTTGGGACTTGAAGATAAACTTCTAAGAGGTGGGCTCAAGAGAGCTGTCTCTAGATAAATTTGGAGCAGAAGGGAATAAGATGACTTTTATGGGACAGTGGCTAGCTCTCTCCCAAAGGCTGTCTACCCCGAGCCTGGCCTAACCCAGTCTCTGGTTTTTGTTCAAGAAGTGGTTTCTCAACCATCCAGCAGAAAAGTTTAGATACGAGGTATGAAAAGTGAAGGCATGTTAATATGCAGAGCTGTGGAAGGCTGAAGTCAACAGATTTGGACATTGCCAGTCCTGTGGATAACCTACTACTATTGTGGAATACAGGACTATATTGGAGTATTTTGCTGAATTCATGCACCTACAAAATATTTGGATGACAATGGAATACCCACCTCTGACAAAACTAAACAAAAAAAGGAGATATAAATGAAGGACAATTTTGTGTCTGTATACACAAAATAGTTAGACAGATACATAGCCACTTTCTCTTAATTCAATAAGACGAAAGATCTGTACTAATAGTGTTTGGACAAGATATCATGTCTGCATCTTGTGCTATAAATGACTACTACAAAGACAACAATATGCAATGTATTAATTGTGGTAACTCTCCTACTAGCCTGTTTTTGAAACTGTCTTATTGCACTTTTTTTCTCAATAAAATTAAAAACCAAAAAAGAAGTGATTTCTTCCTCCTACAAGCTCTTACAGCCTCACCGGCCAAGAGGTGACACAGGGAAGGGAGAAGAGTCTGGCCAGAGCTTGCACCATGCTGTTTTCAGTCTCAGGCTATAAAACAGTGAATTCAATAAATCTTTTTTCTTCATTAGTAACCTGCCTCATGCATTTATTGCAGTAATAAAAACTAGATCAATACAGTTGGCTCTGCTGGCAGAGGGAAAGAACAGAAGACATGGACAGATCAGGGTTCCAAAGCTGAGGGAAGGTAATATAAAAATTGCTCGAAGTTGCACACGTCCAAGAGGCAGACACAAGATTTGAACCAACTCACTCTAAGCCCACCATATCAGGAATATCAGTCAGGAAGGGTTTTGCTTTCCTAGCTCCCCATGGATCTTTGGGAATTTCAAATATGGCAAAGACATGGTAATAATATTTGGGGAACTAAAGCACCACATGCAAAAGGTTTAATTTTACCAAACTCACCAAGGGGTGGATTTAACCTACAAAGCCTACGCAGGGAGAGGACATGAAGCTGAGTAGGGCAGAGGAGGGGGTGAATCTCGTCTTGATTGAAAATATTGATAATTCAGTCATGAAGCTTGATTTTTTTTTTGTCTTTTTGAGACAGGGTCTAATATTTAAATGGCAATGGAATACCCATCTGTGACAAAATTAAACAAAAAAGGGGAATACAAAAGAAGGACAATTTTGTATCTGTACATACAAAAAGGACAGATACACAGCTACTTTCTCTTAATTCAATGAGAAGAAAGATTTGCACTAATAGTGTTTGGACAGGATATCATGTCTGCATCTTGTACAATGAATAACCACTATGAAGACAACAATATGCAACGTATTAGTTATTGAAACTGTCCTACTAATCAGTTTTGAAACTATCTCATTGCTATTTGTTTCTCAATAAAATTAATAAAAAATAAATAAATAAAAAATAAAAATAAAATTTAAAAAAATTTTTTAAAAAGAAATAATGTGCTAGACTCCTTGGGATGCCTTTTTCAACCCTAGTCCTGCCCCTCTATGGTTTACCTTACAACAACTTCTCAGAGTATCAGAGGCATACAATGTGTAATGTCCAAGGTAATTTTATATGGTGCTTTGCTATTGCATTGAATAACACTGATAGCTTCATGAGAAAACTATTTTTCCATGTTCTCCCCAAACCTTCTGACCAAGAGAAGGAGAAAGCACAAGGTTGGTTACTAGCAACTTCAAACAGTAAGAGACTAGTGTAGAGCCTTCAGCCCCTGGCAGGTGCGCTGAGAGCCTTCTGTTTGCCCTCAAGTACTTGTTCTTTCTTTATCCACTCCTTGATCTGTACACTGAGCTGAGAGGCCAATCTCCAAGGAAACCATTAGGTCAGGTCAACAAGCTCACTTACCCTCCAGTTTCTGGATTGTTCTCATCACTGGAAATAGTGGATCAGCAGACAATGGGGAGACCAGAGGAGAAGAACTCAGAACCTCTGATCCCCAGCCCATGTCCTCTCTGCCTTGGGCATGACCCCTAATGGAGGCTGAAACTCCTGGCAGCTCTGCAGTCTGTGGGTCCAATGACACTGCCTCCACGGCTCTTCACACCTAGAGCTGCCAGGGTGGTGGTTGGTGGGCACACATGCACATTTGAATTCCAGATAAATAGCAAATCATTTTTACTGCAACTAGGGTTCACACAGTGCATGGAATATAATTACACTAAAAATTTATTTGTTTTTTCCTAGAATTCAAATTTGAGTGGACATCCTCCACTTTCATTCACTAGTTCTTCTGAGGCTGGCCTTGTAGACAGTCACTCCCTGCTGTTTTCCATCCCTTGTTGGTGTCCACTAACCCAACCAACAACCTTGCTAAAGGTCTCTCCATTCCATTGCATATCTTGATGAGGCTGGAGTTCGTATCAGCAGACACCAATATCTACTTTGATTTTTATTTTATTTCCTTTCCCAATTTCAGTTTGTGCCTAGTGATGTTCTTTTGGGGGGTAGTTAAATATATTCTCTTTTTAAAATAAATGGATTTCTTTTTGAAAAAAAAAATAATAGCAGAGGTGGAACATGACTGTGCAAAACACGTACAGAGAGTGCCCAAATGGGCTGACTTCTGAGAATCACTCGGCACTGAGAAGATTTGCCCCTCAAGTTGGACCAAACCTGGCTCAAATCTCAGGTCCCTCCATAGACAGCCAAGACTGATGGAGCTCTTGAGTGCCAGGCACTCTGCAGTGCCTGGCCTTGGTTCTCAGCAGTGCCACACTTACATAAACGCACACCCACAGTCGCCCACTCAAAAGGGTAATGTGACTCACTCAAGGGCACACAGCACGGGAGCTTGGCCCTGAGCCCAGTGTTCTTCCGCAGGATCACGGGCCCTGCTTCCCCGAATTCAGAGGAGCTGCCACATCATGTCTTCCCCTGCTCCACCTGCAGGCTGTCTAGAAGAGTGGTCTGTGCCCTGGTATTTTGTCCTTCCTGTCTGGCCAACTTGCTGTCTCTGAGAAAAGTACTCAAGATAAAATTTTTCCTTGAGGTTGGTGAGCTTAGAGAAACAAAGGAAAGGCCTTGGTTCAGTAGTGAATGAATGGATGAACCAATGAAGAAGCGAATGGGTGAGTTAAGGAATCTGTGAAGTGTGTCTCAGCTTGATAAACCTCAGCTGAGGCTGAAGCATTTGCCCATGTACCTCCTGAGCACTCCCACCACAGTATGTGGACTTCCTGTGAGAACTTCCCCCTTCTGAGATCCACCTCAGGAGGTCTGGCCTGGGCTGGGCTGCTCAGTCCTCTAGAATCTTGATCAACCAGCCCAGAAAATGGTCTCCTGATCCTCACCAATGCTTACTGTTATGGCTTCTGTCTGGATGTCTCCCCAAAGCCTCATACTGCTGTAGGGTTTTGGTCAGAGGTGGCTGAATCGAGAGAGTGTGATTGATTCATAGTACAATGCTGGGATTAAGGGTGGGTGATTACTAAATCCTCTGACTGGATTGGCTCTACCCTAATGCTGGTAGACTACATACAATATTAAGGACAGGGAGAGGATTGTCTTAATCCCCACCCCCCTTTGTTGTGTTCACTGTCTTCTGCTGCCATGAACTGTTGCTCTTCTACCAGGCACCACCCTGCCTTGGAGCCAGCTGGATGTGGACTGAAACCTCTACTAACTGTGAGCCAAGTAAGTCTTCTTCATGTCAGGTATTTTGTCTCAACATTGTGAGAAAAGTAACCAAGACACTAACCAGGAATTTGCCATGTGTAAAGCACGTCATGTGGCCCAGAGTCCTAAAGAATGAACGCTGAGGCTGGCCTCCCACTTTCCCAGGGAAGCAGTGAAGGACAGGGCTCACATTTCTTGAGCAACCCACACTGCCTTGGACAACCCAAGGAGGCTCACAGGTAGTGTTTCCTCCAGTCTTCACTGTAGCTTTCCTGATAACTCGGTGATATCTGTGACTTCCCTGGGAAAGAGATATGATTTTGGCATTTTCCCAAAAGAATTAGGGTGCTGGGGCTTAGAGGAATCCATGGATGCCCCAAATCACACAGCTACTGTAAGATGGAGCCAGGATTAAAACCCAGCACTGTGGCCTGGGAACCCAGCCTCCCAACATCAGAGGCTGCACAGTACACTGGATCAGGAATAGATGGTAAGATGAAGAATGGGATCATTCTTGTAGAAAGGTAGTCGCTTTCTAGTTGTGAGGACAAAAGACCTGGCGCCCACACTTTAAAGGAGGACAGGTTTCTTTGGCTCAGTTCCCAGTGGATTCCATCCAAAGCTGGCTGACTTCAAAGTAGAATAGCACAGTAGAAGGGCGTGGTGGGAGAAGGATGCTCCACTCATGGCCTCCAGGCAGCAGAGAGAGATGGGAGGAGGCAGATGGGGGACAAGAATATGTCTTTCCAGCTTCCACCCCTTTGGGATTCATCTCCAACTGAGCCCTGCCTCTTCCGGTGCAGTTGGCTGCATCTCCATGATCCAATCCTCTCTCAAAGGCTCCACCTCTGAGCAGGGAACTGATGAGGAATATTTCAGATCCTAGTCATAACAATAATTATGAACCTCAAGGAATTTAGTGTGTGGTCATCCTGGCTATTATATTTCTAATGAACTAGGTTAAAGGATCACAAAAGTGCTATGAAGCTAAAAGAGGGGATGAGAGAAGGAAAGAGGAAGGGCAAAGAGAAAGCCCACAGTTGCCATGATTGGAGCTTGCAGAGGAGGCAGCAGTGAAACATGGCTTGGATTTGGTGTGATGCGTGTGGAACAGGCATCACAGAGGAAAGGCCAGAGTGGCAGAGTTTGGGAGAGAACCGGACAGTGTAGGATACAACTGAAGAACAATGCATCGTCCTGTGCGTGCCTCCTGCCCATGGTGGTCTCAGATGGCCCTGTAGTCAGGGTTTCCAGTTTGTGTATATTGGACTTACTGGACTTCTGAAGCTGGAGTCTGGATTTCATTCTCTACCTACCTGCCCTGTGAATCCTTGGACTCCTTGCTGTTTCCATGATAAAAGGTTTTCTGAGAAACCCAAGAGCAAGCAAAAATGGCATGAATACATGCTCCAATTTTCTCAGGGTAGAGCACTTCCCTACAAACACTGCTGTCTTTGCTGGATGCGTGGTGGTAGGAATGGGCTCTGGGGCTGGGGCTGGTATCCCCAGGCCCCCTGCCTGAAAGGACAGACTCTTGCTTGAAGGTGCATGTCAGCTAGGTGAGCAGATAACTGCACTGGCTTTTCTGAGAAGGAACAGGATTCCCTTTTTTATTTTTGGCACAGTGCCCTGTAGTGGCAGGTTCGATTTTTATTTTTCTGATGCAAGGAACATTGTGGCTTTCATATCTGCCTCTTTTGGTAAAAGGACAAAGCTGAGGATTTTTCATTTTTCTAACCTCTTTGCAAGGCAGCCCTTTTAAGAATATTAAACAAGTAAAGAACTGAGCACTTTTGATGCTTAACATAACTATTAGGAGGGACAGATGTTATTAGCTGGCATCTAGGGAGCCTCTCATCTCCACAGACAGTTGAGAGCAGCATTGGTTAGCCAGAGTCAGGGCTGAGCATTTAGCAGGTGGAAAGCTTCCAGCACTTGACTCAGTTCAAGTGTCCCTGCACTGCCCTGCCTCTCAGGTAATGACTCTCCATCATTAAATTTTGTAGTGCACACGCTGGACACAATGGTGTACACCTGTACTCTCTAATACTCGGGAGGTAGAGATAGGAAGATCACAAGTTCAAGGCTTGCCTGAGCATTTTAGTTAGACTCTGTTCCAAAAAATATGAAATTTTAAAATCCTGGGGATATTGAGGGCCAGCCAAATAGGTCAGCAGATTAAAGCACCTGCAAGCAGGTGCAAGGGCTGGAGGTTCAATCCCTGGACCTGCTGTGCCATCCCTGCCCCCAGGTTGTACTGATCTGGCAATTGAGATGGGACATGATGGTGCACGCCTGTAATCCCAGCTCTTGGGAGGCTGTAAACAGGTGGATCACTGTGAGTCTGATCTAGTAGTGAGACCCTGAATACCTTGTAGACCTTTCCCTAAAACACACACACACACACACACACACACACACACACACACACACACACAAAATTCCTGGGGATGTAGTTCAGTGAAAATGATTGCCTAGCATATGCAAGATCCTGGGTTCAATTCCTACTTCCACCAAATAAAGTAATAAAATTGGTAGCACATTACTCTCACTCTTGGCACAATGGAAATCATGTCATTAAGGGTTCAAGAAGTGCTCACTGCACAGAATAAGCACCTGCTTAGGCAAGTGTGTGGACTGGGGTTTGATCCCTGGCACCAATACTGTGCCAGCCCTGCCCCTACCTATGGAGAAACTGGAGCACTTATGCACTGTTGGTGGGCAGGTGAGATGGTACAGCTGGTATGGGAAGCTGGTTAGAGGTCCCTTCAAGATTTGAAAATAGAACTAGTGTGTGATCCAGCAGTTGCTCTTCCAGTGACTTCTAAGAGAACTGGAATAAGGGCATGAAGAGATGTGTGCACCCTCCTATTTGCTCCAGGACTGTTGATGAGTGCCAATAGGCAGAAGCTGTGTAAATATTCATCCAGCTGAATAGAAGAAAAACATGTGGCATGGACATACAGTAAAATATTGTCCAGCCTCAAAACATAAGTTGTGCCACATGCAACAAAGCTGAGAAACCTTGAAAATGCTGTGCTACGTGGCATTTCTCTCAGAGAGACAAATACTGTAGTGTTTCACTTATATGTGATATCTAAAAGAGTCAAATTTATAAAATCAAAGAGCGGAGTGGTGATTCCCAGGCACGGAGAGGAGAGAGGATGGAGAATTACTAATCACAGGCATAAAATCCCTGGGATGAGTTCTTGAGAGCTGCTGCAAAACCCTGTACCTGTAGTCCACACTACCCTGTACCCATAGTCCACACTACCCTGTACCCATAGTCAACACTACCCTGTACCTGTAGTCCACACTACCCTGTACCTGTAGTCAACACTACCCTGTACCCATAGTTAACATTACCCTGTACCCATAGTTAACATTACCCTGTACCCATAGTCAACATTACCCTGTACCCGGAGTCAACACCACCCTGTACCCATAGTCAACACTACCCTGTACCCATAGTCAACACTACTGTATTATATTTTTAAAATTCTGTTTGGAGAAGAGAATTTGTGTTGTGTTCTTGGTATAGAAGAATAAATTTAACAGAGCACAAAAATGTAATAAAACCATGCAAAGTTAAAGTTATTTTTGAGCATGTAAAAAGGCATGTAGGTTATTACTTTCAATGGCATATCACTGTTCTCTGCGACACTGAGGCATTTGTCCCAGCAGCAGAGGCCTTGTGATGGGTACGAGGCTACCAGACATGAAGAAGGTGGAGTTGATCACTATCCTGAGGCTTGGATCATCTTGGACGAATCATATAATTCCTTTTACTGTCAGTTACTTTAATAAAAGAGACACCCCTGATCATACTCTAAACTACAGAGCCCTAAATAAAGTGAGTGCATGATGCCCAGCATGGAAAAAACAAGGCAAAACAGAAAGAAACAACAAACTAGAGCATCAGGAACTGGAAGAAGGACAGTATATTACAGGCACGGTGGAGATTTATGGGATGTCTGTGCGCGCCTAAATGCAACCCACATGCATTATGAAGTGAATTATTCTGGGAAGTATCAAGAGGTTTTGGGAACATTGTTGTGAAGGTTGGAGCCAATTTAGATAAAACAAGTGTTGGCACTCAGTAAGTGATCCAATGGTCACGGCTGTCACTACCACTTCTTCTCTGTCATCTCCATCTGTAGACAGCTAGGAAAATCCCAGGCTTTCTCTTGGTGGTCCACTGTTCACAGACACCCAAAAGATGGCTCAGATGGGTGGGCCTCTGCTCCCGAGTCCTGCTGACCACCGCCCAGCCTGAGGAGGCCCGCTAAGGTGGTGGATGACCACCACCCACCACCACCCACGAAATCCTTCTAAAGCAGAGGAGAGCACACTGAGCCAGCCTTGAAGGCATCAAGGTGCCTCCCGGGCATGCTGGGCTAAGTGCTCTGTTGCCACTTCATACCTGGCGTCCTCTCTCTACTTAAAAAATAGAAGGACTGACCCAGCAACTGTCTTGTTGATTACCACTGAGCAACTGTGCCCCCAGCTCCCATCAGAGTGACAACCTCTTGGAACAGAACATCTTGTTATTCAAGGTCCCTCCTCCTGCGACAGGTCAAGCATGATGGTGCATACAAGAGACATTGAGCAGATATTTATTCAGATATCTAGCATGAGCCAAAAAGCTAATTGAATCGTGCTAAGCTTTTGCAAAATAGCCTCCACGATATCACAGAATGACCTTCCTTCCATGGGGCTCTGGTTTTGTTAATCCCTAGCTTTAACCCTTTAATGGCAGCCTGTTATTTACACCATGAGCCTCAGTTTCCTTGTTGAGACATCTGAAACCTTTGCCAGTATGATTCTCCCTTGGTCTGTTTTATCTCCTGGTCATCCTGGCTTCACACTCACAGTCTATTTGCCCCAGTAGTACCTTTAGCTCCCTACAGACGGTTTGCTTGCTTCAGGTTTAGTTCATGCTTTTTCAAATACTGGTTCTACTTCTTGGAATCTCTCTCTGTCTCTCTGTCTCTGTCTCTGTCTCTGTCTCTGTCTCTGTCTCTGTCTCTCTCTCTCTCTCTCCCTCCCTCCCTCCCTCCCTCCTTCCTTCCCTCCCTGTTGTGGCTATTTGGTGTATTTATAATCATTTTTCAGGTCTCATCTCACCTCTTTTGTGAAGCGTTCAAGGTTAATCATTTCCTTCCATTGGAAACATGAATTTATGGAAATCATTCATTAGTACTAACTACGACACATGGTAATCAGTTTATTCACTTGCCTTTCTCTATTAGGTCACCCCAAGATGGGCATATATAAATTGTGACACCCACCAAGTGACTAAAAATTTCAATCAACTTTTAGGATCTACTAAGGGTCAAGTTAGGCATGCAGATACAGTATTCTGTAGAATGGCTACAAAAACACACACTAGCCCTGGAACCTTTCACTGTTACCTTAAAAGGAACTTTGCAGTTGTGTTTCCATTGTGATTGTCAGATACAGATGTCACCCAGGATCATGACACTCATGGGCTCCAAGTGTGACCACAGGTGTCCCCAGCAGAGGCCATACAAGGAGAGACTTAGGCAAGAAAATGAAGGCTGAAGCTGGCGGGCTTTGCAGAATCATGAAGGACCTGTGAGCTCAGGACTGTAGCTCTAGAACATGGAAAAGGCCAAAGAACAGATCCTCCCCTGCACTCTCTTGGGGAGTGTGGCCTTACCAGCCCTTTGGACTCAGTCCAGGCAACTGGTGGCAGGTTTGGCCTCCAACAGCTGGTGGTATTTTTAGGCTGCTGTGTTTGCAGTCATTTGTTACAGCTGCAGTGGAAAGCTGATACATCAAGCAGCATGTGAAGTGAGACCAACATGACAGATGATAATTATGGGGACAAAGTAGAGCAGAGCATAGTCATACTTGAGTATGCCCACGACTCAGTAAACCAGTTGTGAGAAGACTGCTTTGAGTTTACTAGGTCTGGGGAGGAGTCTGGGATTCTGTTCCCTTAGAAACAAGTAACACCCACCAATGAGGCCACGCCCTCTCTCCATCACCAGTTCAGTGGCCTTAGTCGGGCTCCTCTGCTTTAGTATAAGAATCATCATACTGATGTTGTGGCAATGAAGATCAAAACTAATCTGTCTGAAATTTCTGTTATTCTACCCTGTCAAGAGAATGACTGGTCCTTTCAGAGCTAAGGTGTCCGTCCCTACAGATTATGGTGCTTTATCTTTTACTGGAACAAAATAAATTGAGACCCAGGTTTGCCAGAGTTCCTGTGCTATGGTTTGAATGTAACCCTCAAAAGTTCGTGTGCTAGAGTTTTAATCCCCAAAGTCATGTGAATGGTACTTTGAAGTGGGAGCCTTTGGGGGGTAATTAGAATTAAATGAGCTTATGTGAGAGGGTCCCTATGATGGCACTGGAGACTTTAGGAGGAAAGGAAGAGAGAAGAGAGGTGGCATCTTCGCTGTGTTTCACTATACAATGCCCTTCTGCAACAGCAAACAGACACACTAAAAAGACACCCAAGATTTAGAGGCAGATTTATTCACATCAATGGGCACTGATTGGGATTGATCATTACAGAATATAGGCCCTGATCTCTGGTGGTCTAGGGCTTTTACAAAATAAGCAAGCAGGAAGTACAGAGGTAGGGCGGCTTATCAGTGGGGGATTGGTTTATACAATGTACATCACAGTGACCAGCCATGTCTAAGAGACAGAAGCAACTGCTACTGAAACAGGAGCTATTACCTGGGCAACTAAGAAACTGATGTTAGTGGCGGAGGGAAGGCTTTCTGTTGTACTTCCTTGTGTTTTGGTGCAGCAAGAAGCCCTCACCAGATGTGGAGAATATGCTAGCATCGTATTTTTGAACTTTCTGACCCGTGAGGCATGAGCTGCACAAACCTCTATTCCATATAAATTATTTAGTCTATGGTGTTAACTCTAGGGACAAAAAACTGATTAAACCACCCATGGCTTCTGAATGGCCCAGGCCTATACGTATTAATAGACTTTGGTGCTATTTGAGAAAGTATAGTATACAAAAAGCCTGAATTTTCCTTTAACTACCAGAGGTCTTCAGAGGCTACAAGGAGAAAAAAAAAAATAGAGCTTAGCCAGGGAAGTTTTCATTTATCGGTGACATCTTCGACTGTTGGCCGACATTTTTATATAGAAGGCTCTTCTCTGTGGCTCCTGTTACACCCACTCCTCAATCCACGCATTGTAGGCTGCTCTTCTGGGCCTCAAAGCCACTTTTGTTGCCTGAGCAGCAGGTAATATAGACTTTTAGAGAGCTCTTAGTGAGGAAGGATCATAATGTTGTAGGCATTAGAGAGGCAGCACTGTAGACCCATTCTGGATACAGGTTAAGTCGCAGTGGTCCATGGAGAAGTTACATAACCAACCTTTGAGTTGGTTACATTAGCCAATTACATTAGCCAGCCTTTGGGGTTGAATATAAAAGGATTAAATGCAGACATGCTGAAAAAAAGCTCTTAGAGTACGGTTCAGCAAGCCTCTTCTGTGCATGGCCAGATAGTAAATATTTGTAGATTTCTAGGTCATAGACCTTTGTCCACGCAAAGTGAAGACAAGTAGATACTATATACATGAATGGTCAAGGCTGCTCTGACTTGATTTACAAAAGACAAGGTTTGGGCCATAACTTCTATATCTCTGCTTTAGAACAATACTGGTCTGTCCTCAAAAATAGTGGTAGCAATTCTGATCTTATATTAGTGTTGTAAAGCATTGTTAGAATAACATAAGCCCTACCCTAAAAGCTAAAAGATTCTCCAAAAAATGTTTAATTCTCTTGGGAAATAGTTTTGATGAAAACATCGGTGGAGAAAGGGTGGAATTTTTTTTTTTTAACTTTAAACCTGCCAACAGAATTTTATAAAGCAAATATTAGTGGTATTGCTTTTTTTACAGCATTGGTCCTTGGAAGATTTAATTTTTATTGATCAAACTTCAGGGCGATAGAAGATAATCTGAGAAATAAATAACACTCAGCATGGTTCATTTCTCATTAACTCAGCCAAAATCAGCTGTAGAGCAAGAGAGGAGAAATTGTATATGGGAACAATTAACTGCAATATGTGCGGAGATTGAGATAATTTAATTGTTTCGTTTTAGTTACCCCTGAGGTCTGAGTGCTTATAGCCAAGAGGATTTATTTGATGAGTTTAGTCCAAGAACCACGACTTTATTTTCCCTCTACTAGCTGAGCATAAGCATCAGTTTAATCGTGCTGAATGCCCTGCGAACATCGATGATCTTATGTTCCAAATGAAAAAGTTCATTAGTGAGTTTATCTCCTGATGTGTTATTAGATAGAAGCCAAAATTAATGAATTTTGTCAGGTTGCCTCTAGCAGAGGGAGGAAAGGGTAGCATTCTTTAGCAGTCAGTTTCCATTCTGTCATTTGCCTAGGTTTTGGTTTTGTCTTGTTTTTAATGTCACTCCTAGTGGTCTTCTGAATTCAGAAGTTTCAGGGCTAAATCGCCTTGCATTTCCCTGCCTTCTTTAAAATGTCTAAGTCTTCTGCCCAGTCTGGAAAAGCAACACTGGATTCCACTGCAAGAACCTCAAGAGGAGAGATTGTGCGAAGTCAAAGACAAGGTGACTATGCAGTGGTGTCAATATTCCTTTGTAATTCCCATGGGAGTGGGCCTGGAATGCTCTCAGCTCCTTGTGTCCCTGGGTTTTGTATCTGTGGATTCAACTGAGGTTTAAGACTATTTTAAAAAGCACTGTGCCCATGTTGAATGTGTACAGAATTTTTTTCTTGTTATTAGTCTCTGCTTCGTACAGCATAACAGCTATTTACATAGTATTTGGATTGCATTAGATAATATAAGTAATGTAGTAGAAAGTACAAAGGAAGCTGTGCATAGGTTATAGACAATTACACTAGGCATTTTATAGATGGGACCTGAGCATGTGGGGATTTGGGGCTTGAGGGGGAGGCAGAGACTTGTGGAGCCAATCCCCTCAAAGACAATGACGCAGGTTCTGCAGCGGCAGTCCTCACTTGAATAGCTTGTGTTCTTGGGCAAGCACTGAATGTCACTGCACCTCCTTGCATTGTACAATAGGGCAGATTGTTCTGTCTTTCACGTAGGATGGTAGGGACAAGTAATTGAGGAGTGGAATGAAAGCACTGTGTAAATAAATGATTGTTCAATTCGTGTGTTCTTTGGTTCCTTTTAGACCCAACCATTAGGAGTAGGAGTGAGTGAAAGAGGAAGCCACGGGGAAAGAACTGCCTGATCGATGTGGGCGGAGAATAAAGGTTTAACAAGATCTGTGCGTCTCATGAAGTCACAAAATTCCCCACTACACAGATAGTTTTTGTATTCACTATCTGCAGAATAACAGGCAAGTGCCTTGGGCACATAAGAGTTCAGGCTATCTTTCAGTTACGTTATTCCAAATTACCCGCATGTAGCCATAATTTAAATCCATATCGTCAAGTCAGCATGCGTGCATTTACTAAGAGGACTTGAAATGTTACCTAATTTGGATTTTCTTTCCTTGCTGGCAAGTCTTAGGCAATGGTCTAGAATTTTTAGGGCTAACTGACATCACATTTCCCCACATCAGAATTGCTTAAGACAGTAAGTAGCAAGAAGTTTTGGATTTTTAGCTCTATGCAAGGAATTCTCTTCTCCTCAGGCTGCACTGGGGAACTGCTCGCTACAGTGGCTGGAGCCTCAGAATCCTTGGAGCCATGATTTCCTTTTTACTCTTGGGGTCTTCTGATTGTCTCAGCTCATTGTTCCTAGCAACTTGTTCTTAGTGAGGTTCCCACTACCACTGACCCCCACTGCTGCTGCCAACCTCCAATTTCCTTTCCCACGTGGCTCAGCCTCCAGACACAGTGGCTGATCCCAGACAGGGAGGAGCAGTGTCTGCCTCAGACACCCTCCTTCCACCTAGAGCTCTTGGGTGCTTCCTGCAAGGCTAGATGGTGGCTCATCTATGAGCACCCAATGCACTGAGACATAGGGGGGCATGTGTGGGGTGCCTGGGGATGGTGGAGGGGTGGGAGGCAGGGAAAATGGTCCTAAAGTCATGACTATGCTACTAGGATGTTACTTGGGCAGATAAACCTATGCACGTCTAAGACGTACCAAAGATTTGCTTCATTTGTTTACTCTTTATCTGAATTCAGTAGCTGAAAATTCCAGTTTCACAAATGGAATGCTTACTTCCTGTCTTTTTAAACTTAGGAATTAAGATTTTTATCTTTAATATAAAAACTCTTTCGATGTACTCAACAATTCCAGTTTATGGTCCTTCCACAATTTTTTGAAATTATATTTTCTACCGAAGTATAGTCACGCATACTCATTTTAGAAAAATCAGGGAACAAAAAGGAAAAAAAAATACCCAAACCCAAAGAACATAAAAGTTACATGATTCCAGCTCTCTCCCCAAGATGATAATTTTTTACACATTTGATGAATATCTTTCTGAATACAGAGGCATTGGCAAAACTATTTGACAAAAATGAAATCATATGTATATTTTCTGTAACTTCCAGTAATTTATTTAAACATTTTGTTTTTTCAATACCAGGCATTGAACACAGGACCTTGTGCTTGCCAGGTAAATGCTTATTCTACTGAGCTGTCTCCCCAGCCCCAGCCCCTAATTACACATTTTATAAGTTGCTTCGTGTCTATGTTGCCCTCAATTTTTCCTAACATCTACAAATATAGAGCTGGGCTAATTAGCTGAGAGTAAGTTAGACATTTTCTTTTTTTTTTTTTTTAAATTTTATTTATTTATTTGTGTGTGTGTGTGTGTGTGTGTGTGTGTGGCCAGTTCAGCCCACCAGGGGGCGGGGCTGGCTGGCATGTGGTGCTGGGGGATTGAACTGCGGTCCCTGTGCTTTGCTAAGCTTATTCTAAGTAGGTGCTTTAGACCACCGAGCCATCTCGACTGTAACAATTATAAGACATAACTGAAGTTGCAAAAAAAAAAAAAAAAGGATAAAATTAGCCCATGTTGGAGAACATTGTTAATATTAAAAAGAATAAAAGGAAAAAGAGTAATGCCTGGGGCATTTTTTTAACCTCATCACTGATACGATATAGCACCATACTGAAGGATTTCTACACTTGAGTTTAGCCAAAAGGCCGAGAAGCAATATACTGATGGATGCTTTCGGACAGAATGACCTTGACCATCTTAGTTTCAAAAAAATTAGTTCATATATCCATTCAAGTATTATTGATTTATTTCCTAACAGAAAATAAAATACTGTAAAAGATCTGAACACTCATAAAGCTTGTATTTTGGTGTGAGACAAAACAAGAAAATAAATATACAAAAATATTCGCTATGGAAGTGGGCTGTAGAAAATTAAAATATGCATGGATAATAGAGTATACTGAGACTGGTAAACTGGTATCAACCATGCAAAGATCAGGGTGAGGCCTGCCTGTGTGGGGAGAGGTGACAGGCTGCACAAAAGCACTCTGCAGAGCCAGGTGTAGTGGCACAGGCCTGTAATCCCAGTGTTCTGGGAGGCTGAGGCAGGAGGATCACAAGTTCAAGGCCAGCCTGAGCAACTTAGTGAGTCACTGTCTCAAAATAAAACATAAAAATATGGTTGGGGATGCAGCTGAGTGCAAAGGCCATGGGTTCAATCCCAAATATGGAGCGGGGATGGGGGTGCTCTGCACAGAAGGATCTTGTCCTATTTCAGGAAGAAAGGGAAGGTCATAGTTACGGAAGCTACTGGGCTCAGGGCAGAGGGCTGGACATGGGTATGATCCAGAGTGCCATTTGTCAGCCAAGGCTGAAGGGTGAGCTCTCTATGACCCCAGGGGAAGGCACTAGGATGTTTCAGGTAAGAGGTGACAGCATGCTTCATGGGTTACTCAACAGCTCACGTTGGGTGCAGAGGGGAGAATAGTGTGGCAGGGGCAAGGGTAGGCATGAGGGGAGATGGCGGCAGGTCCGGGGTGGTGGGTGATGGGGGCTGGGCCAGATACCCCCAGGGGAAGTGGAGGAGCAGCTGCCTTTGGTCAGGACATGGAGACAAGGTGGATACTCACGTGCGTGGAGTGCCAGTTGGAGGCAGGGGCAAGGCAGTACTGAGGATAACGAAGCTATCATGGAGCTAGTATGATGCTACTTTGGATACTATGGAGCGCCCATGGAGCTAGTATGAAGACTGGTTATTTCATCTGAGGAGCATTTGAGGACTAATAGAATAGCAACATGTTTGGGCACCTAGTATACATGTTTTCTGATAATAGTAGCATGATCTACTTTGTAAGTGTCTGCTATACACTTAATACTGGTTCCCCTCTTGCTTTTTTTTTTTTTTTTTTTTTGTGCAAGGGGAACACAAAGATGAACACCAAATAAAATTCAATCCTTTTTACTTCACTTACTAAATTACCAATAACCCATGTTTTCCATATGGCCTTTGCCCCATGAGAATTGCATCACCAAGGAAACAGATTAAGCATAAGCACTGCTGCTAAATCCTATTAAACATGCAATAATTCAAACAAAACACACAAAGCCAGCCAGCACTTGGGTCTGGATTACTGGCTTTCCAAAGTCCCTTTCCAAATGGCCAACTATATACTTAATAAGGTTCAACATTTAGATGCCAGAATAATTCCACCCAGAATTCCAGACTTGTATATTCCTGCCCCCAAATCCCTGCCCTGAATGGCACGACTTTTAATCAACTTCCCCAAATGGTATTTTCACACAATAGACTCTCTGCATGGGGCTAGCTTCACACAGTAGGGGGAAAGTGCTTCTTTTCTTTTCCTTGGTAAAACATTAAGTAAAAGTGCTTGCATATGTGTGTGTGTGTATTCAAACATAGCTGGAAGAAGTCCAGAGTGAGACATTTCAGAAGCAGAAGAAATTTAGAGAGCGAATAGCTCAAATCCACTTTGTACATAAATGACCTGAGGTTTAGCAAGATTGATGTATCCTCCAGGGTCACACAACTTATTAACAAACAATACCGGGGCAACACCCGCGTCCCCGCTGGCTGGTGACCCAGTGCTGTTTTACTTTGTCTTAAGGTTCTTCCTGTTACCATTCTCCTAAGTCACTCTTGCTACCACCTTCAGTATAAACTATTTTCTTCCTGTTCTCTCTTACCTACCCCTTTGCACCCCTGTTTTCCTCCCTGCTCCCCTTTGCCTATGGCCCGTCTTCCACTGTCCACTTCTCAAGTGCTTCAGGCTCCTTCCTCCAGGGCAGCTAACTATGCCAAGCTTCACATCTCATCTCATCACTCACCCCCATTACCATTCCTCAGGCTCTTCTATCTCCTTGCGAACTCAGTGCATTTAAACATCAAACTGTGCTTTGCACAAATACGTTTTTTTAATCCAGTGCCCATGGGTTTTGCTATAAGACTACTCTCACTTGACCTTTGTCATTTCATTAAAAGATATCCAGCGGAGTGAGGAAAAAATGTAATTGGAACCAGTGTAGCACAAACAAATACTTATTTGGGAAAAGTCACTGTTAAAGCTCATTGGTTGAGAAAGTGAGTCCTAGGAGGCAAAAGATACAAAGAGTTGAACAGATATGGCCCTTATTCAACAAGAACGAGTATCATTTCTGTAGCAGGAGGGAAACTGGTTTCAGGAACCTGATTTGATAGAAAGGGACTGGATTGGTTTTGTTTTGGTACTAGGAATTGAACTCGGGACCTTGTGCTTGCCAGACAGGCACTTATTCCACGGAGCTCTCTCCCAGGCACCTATGGACTGGACTTTTTAAGAACAAGAAGACACAGTATTCAAATTTCAGTTCTGCTTCTTCCTGCAGTGCTATTGTTTACCTTAATATTCTAACACCTCCAAAGAAAGTCACCAAATGAATTACAGAAAAGCATATTAAGAAGAACAAGGAGAAACCATCTCTGTCCTGGACTTGGGTTGACACTAAGGAAAAGTGAGAATAAACAAACTTCAAGGTGCAGATTGAAGAACTAAGAATTGCTGGAAACTGAACCAAAGGTGAGGAGAAGAAATGCAAGCCCTTATAGGTCTGGATAAATCTCCAGTAGGACTGTGAGGGTTGCCTGGAATTATTGAAAGGATTTAAGTCAAGTTCACATAGATGAGGAGCAGGATAAGCCCCAAACCTATGACACATGTTTTAGCTTTCTATCACTGTGACAAAATATCTGAGAAGAGCAACTTAGAGGAGGAATGGCTTGATGTGGCTCATGGTTCCAGTGCATGACCAGTTGGCTGGTTTGTGTTGGATTTGTGGCTGTAGAGTACATGATTGCAGCAGGACTCCATCTCGTAGTGGCCAGGAAGCTGAAAGAGAGAAAGAAAGGAGCTGGTTCCATTCTGCCCTTCGAGAGCATGTCCCAAGTGACCAGCACTCTTTTCACAAGCATCACCACTTCTAACAGTGTCATCAGCAGGGGCCAAGCCTTTAACAGATGAGGTTTGAGGGTGCTCCAGAGCCAAACTAGAATGTTTCAGAGCATTTAGAATTGGTTTTAGGGGGATGAAGAGGACAGAATTCTTGTTTTCTAGAAGGTCATAGTACATTCAGACATGCACTTATGTCCACTTGGGGTTGGGCACACACTCAGTGCGGTGGGAATGACTTCTAAAAAGACTGGCTGACCTTGAGTTGATCTTTGCAAGGTAGTCCGCTGTGAAGACAATGAGATTTTCTTCCTCCATCGCCTTAACAGCTAATCAATTTTTTTTTAATTAGAAGTATCTGCTTCTTATTTGGTTATGTTTTTGTCATTTAGCAGATATCCACCAATATTTGTTATCTGCCAAGCATTGCTTTTAGTGCATAGAGTACAGTGAGGGACTGAAATTGGGACACGACCTTGTCATGGTGGAGCTGGATTCTGGAGATGTGCAGGAGCTTCAGTCACAGCATCACAAGACTGTCCTACTACTGTGCAGTATATGAAAGAGACACCCATGGCATCAGGAGATCTTATAACCAGGGAAACTGATTTGATTTAGGTGTCCCAGGAAGCTTCTCTGGAAGATGAGAGTTGATGAGTCAAAGGGAAAAGCAAATACATTTCAGATGAAGGCATCTTGTTTAAGATCAGACTCTTGTTTAAGAGTCCTGGGGCATCCAAGAGCTGAACCAAAGCCTGTGTAGGAGGAATAGGTGAGCAGGAAGTAGGCACATGGTTTAATATGCGACTGGAGAGGCAGACAGGTAACAGGACCCAGGCTTTGTAAACTCGAAGGCTGTCTCATATAAAACAATAAGAAGCCAGTTGGGTATCTCTAATGAAAATAGGGTCACATGTAAACGTTGAAAAAAATACCTAATGTTGTAGGGGAAAGAGAGTTCACAGCAGTTTTCTGACATGTTTTTCAGAAGTTCATAAAAGCTCAACTAACTTTATGTCAGTATGAACTAGATGTGGCAGATACCGTGAAGGTGAAGTCAGTAGGATTTGGACACAGATTGGATAGAGAATTATCACAGTTTGGGTTTACTCAGGAACAAATTCGGGTCCAAGATTCAAGCAGTGTATTTGGAATGGACAAGGCACATTGATATGAGAATAGAGAAATCATGTCTGCATCTGGTCCTCTGAATAACCACTATGAAGACAACAATATGCAATGTATTAATTATCATAACCATCCTACTAACCTGTTTTGAAACTGTTTCATTGCTATTTTATCTCTTTTTTCCTCATTAAAATTAAAAAAAAAAAAAAGGAAAAGCCAGGCAACCCAAAGGGCAGTTAAATCCCTGCTACAGCAGGAAACTGAAGCTCAGTTCAGTTTCGGATGACATAGCTTAGAATTATCCCACCAAGAGGTGAAGAAGCTTGGCTACTGAAATCCCAAGCCCCATCAGTTGTTGGCTGAAAAGGGAGCGCTAATTCCCCGGTATACCAGACATCCTGCTATAGCTCTGACTCAGAAGTCTGGAACAGTGACGCCAACACTGTCTGTTGGAGTTTCTCTGGAGCTCACTGCAAAGGTAGGGCCCCAGGGATGTGGGCGGTGCCTGTGTCTGCTGAAGGGAGAAAGCCTGCAACAGGCAATGTCAAGGACAGCTCAGCTTCACCAAGAGAAGAAACACTGGAAAATATTGCACATAACATGCTACCAAGCCAAGAGGACACCAGTGAAGGACAGTTCTCACCTTCAAGGAAAGGGCGCTCTACAAGCTAAGCCCATTACTGAGTATATCCAAAGATGTATCAACGAAAGGAAGTGACCAGCATGGAAACATGGGAAACCAGGAAGAACTGGTGTGAATATGTTTGTGAGTATATACACAATAATTTTGGTTCTAAGAAAGAGAACTACTTTTTCTCTAATGTAGTGGTCACAGCTGAATCATTTTGAACAGTGGTAACTAGTGGTACCTTAGTTCACGAACTTAATTTGGCCTAACAGGACAAATTAAGTTCATGTTTGTGTTTGTACTGGAAAGATGGCTGGACTAGGGATATAGCTCAATAGAATAAGAGCTTGCCTGGCAAGCAGAGGGACCTGAGTTCAATCCCCGGTACTGCAAAAGAAAAAAAAAAATGGCTGTGGGGGTTGGTCTGGAGTTTACTGCAAAGGTAGGGCCCTAGGGTTGTGGGAAGTGGCTGTGAGTATATGTACAATATACTCACAACCAATGCAGAGTTTGCAAACAAAAACAAATTTTTGCCAAACTGTTTTTTGTGAACCAAATTGTTTGCAAACAGAAGTGTTCGTGAACAGAGATACCCGTATATATTGTAAGCCATGTATTACACATAATTTAGAATTTTAGTACTCATTTTCAAGAAGGCATGAAGAAACCAGATAAATTAATTTAGTTCTATATTTTATTTAAGCCCACACCTACAAATCATTATCATTTCTACATGTAGTCAATGCTAATAGTACTCTGACAAATTCTCAATTTAGGCAGGCCACACTGCAAGAGCATCAAAGCCCCTCGTGTCTAGTGGCTGCCATGTTGGAAAGTGTGGTTCTAAAGTTGTCCATGTGGATGAGCCCAGATGCAAAGTTGGTCCCAGTTTATGGACTGATAGAATAGACTTAGACTTTGATGTATTTACTTTGATTTCAGTTTGTGGAACCAGCAAAGAGAGACCCCAATCAAACAGTCAAAGATGTAAGTGAGTTGACTTGGGTCTCCAGTGACCCCAGTGTTTCTCATGGAAGCTAAAGGCAGTCACTGGAAGGGATCTGGTAGCACTGTGGTGGGAAGAGAAGAGAAGAGCAGAGTGGAGAGGAGGCTTTCTCCCTACAACCTCTCGAGCAGGGCAGCTTTGCTCTGTATGAGGCAGGCACTGGGTTTCCCAGCATCCACCTCTCCTTTGTTTGCTGGATCCACTTCTCACAACACAGGTGACAATATCAGGTACCCATTTTCCTTTTTGTTCTTTCAATTAGTGTAGAGGCCTGATCTGTGTGGTTGGTCAGACAGCTAGGAAGAATTATTTCCCCGAGTTTTCTTTTCTTCATGGTCTTACCTACCATACCATATTGTTTTTTAGAAGATACTTTATGTGGGTGTATATTGTCTGAGTGAAGAAAGAATCAAACTAAAGGCCTACATAGTATGAAAGGGTATGAGGAAATGAGGAAAGGGAAAGAGAAGGGAAAATAATATAAAGACGTGTACTTGTGCAAGCATGACAGCAAGTTTTATTCCAAACATTTCATGGAGTGCCTGAAACATGTAGGCCCTAAGAACAAACACCCAGTGCCCTCAGAACACACTACTGACTTTATTGCTGGTGCACTTCAGGACTGACTTTGTTCTCCTTTCTCACAACAGACAAGCTTTCTCTGCAGTGACCTGCAGCAACCCCTAATCCTTCCTTCTAGTGAGAGCAGACTCTGGTGCCAGTTGGTCCTAATATGAAGGAGATTTTGAGGAAATAAACCCGATTATCTGAGTGTAGACTAGGTGCCAGTGCTGGCTGGGCCACACTGACCTGAGTGCATGCTAATCCTGAGACAAGGGAAAGCTATTTCTCCAAAGGGAGAGCTGTTTTAGAATGAGTGTGCTCTTTCCTAGGGATGTCCTAACAATTTTCCACAGACTCCGTGGCTTAAAAAAAATACGAATTTGTTGTCTCACTGTTCTGGAGGCCAGAAATTTGATAATAAGGCATTGGTGGGTTCGTGGGGCTATGCTTCCTCCAGATGCTTGAGGGGAGGGTCCTGCCTTGCTTCTCCAGCTTCTGGTGGCTTTTATTGCTGCCTAGCTTGCAGTACACCACTGTCATCACTGCCCGTGTCTTCATGTGGCCTTCCCAGCGTCTCTGTGTCTCAAACCTCCCTCCCTTTCATTTACAAAGATGCCAGTCATTGAATTCAGAGCTCACTTTCAATCAAGGATCATCTCATCTCAAGATCCTTAACTGTATCTATAAGACCCTGTTTTCAAGTAAGGTTACATGCACAAATAGTGACTTTGGGATTTGCATGTATTGTTCGGGGCCACTACTCATTGTGCAAAGATGGATTGTTGTGTGTTTACAACAGATTAAGAGTTCTAGCAGAAAGCTTCCACTATCTTCACTCTATCTTTCAGCTGGATGTTAGGCCACACAGATTTATAGCCAGAAAAAAAAATACATACATATATATAAGCAACTTCTCAGGATGTGCTTTGGAGGTTCACCAAATGCACAAGATTTATAGAAGAAATGTAAGGTCTTTGGAAAGAAATAAAATGAGCCCAGAGTAAAGAAACACTCATGAGTAAAGTTAATGGAAAAAAATAATCAGAAGGACAACTTAAAGTTTCACACTGATCGTAAGTGAAAAGAAAAGGGACAGGGAAATGCCATTGACAGTCCTGATCAAGTAGGGAATGAAAGGCTGAAGATGTAGAGTGAAAGGGGAGAAAGTTAGAGTCAAGGAACTATCAAGTCAAACAAAAATTTATAGACTTGGCTATAAAACCTTAGAAAAAGATCTTCAAGTTGCTTTAGGAGATAGTTCTCCTCCTTCTAGTTGTGTCTAGTGGAATGACTGACATGGCAGCTACTGCCTTGAGCAAAGACACATTTCTACCAGTTTCTGACCAACTAATCTTTAAACCCTGATTCTTGGGCTCACTACAAAATATTTTCCAAGCATGCACTATCTAGAAAATGGCATAGTCCAAAGTCTTTGGAAAAGCTAATAGATTTAGGCTCATTATTCAAGCATGATTAAACAACTCACAGATGACTGGCCACCAATTTAGGAGCTATCTTTGGATTGGCTGTTGATTCCTGGGCTATGCACCTGAGCCCAGAAGTTGAATTAGGTGGTCTCAAGGTGTGCTGATTTGTCTCTTTCAGGATCAGGGCTAGAATTAGTACAAAGATCTTACATATGCATCATGCAGATTAGTGAATGAAGTAGGGCCTACGCTATAAATTTGGAGGGGTATTTGGAAAAGTGTGTCTCTGTAGATTGGCTTGCAAAATATGAGCCATGGTGGGCAATGGGATGGTACAGGGAGGTAATAGGGTTTGGATGGGAGGGCAGTCAGGAGCTCTAGGGTGACCACACATTAGCCCCCTGAGTATGTCACAGCAAAACAGCTGCACTGGGCAATGACCACTCCAGCGACTTCATCAAATTTTTATGTTGTTCTCAAGAAATCAATTGGGTATTAAAAAAAGGAACTGGAATTATCCTTAATCATCTAAGCACTTGAGGAATTTTTTTTTTAACCTTAGTTCTTTAACTGGAAATCTGGCGCCATGAATGAGTTGTTGAATTAGCAAGTATGCCAACACTTTTGTTTATTAATTGGTATGTTCCATTTTAATTAAATTCATCCTAGCTAATTATTCATTTAACCATGTGCACTGCCAGCCAAATATGCTGGAGGACATGATTAAGGCAAAAATAAACTCTGTACTCCCTCTATTTTATTAACTTCACTGATTCCACACATGGCAATTTGAGGGGAAAATAAATTTAACCTTCCATTCTTGCTTCATTGTAGGTGAGTGCGTATAGGAGTAAACCACAGGCTCTGCGACTGATAGGTGCTGAGTATGGATGTCAGCTCTGCCATGTGTGGTCACAAATATTTTTAGAACATACATTTTTGAAAAGAAAAGAGGAGCTAAGTAGCTGCTTTCCTGCACTATCTACTACTGTTACTCAGATTTGGACTTCAGCCTGGCTGATGTCTGTGAACAGTATCTACCTTCTGGTCCCCCTATATAAAAACAGGAATCCTAAACAGTGCTCACTGCAGAGAATGGTGTACGAGTTAAATGAAATAATCAAAATGAAGAACTTGACATATGGTCTGTGCTCAACAAATGTAGCCCCCACCAACCATGTCACTATCCTCTCACCTAGAAGCATCATCTTATCCAACAAGCTCAGCTCAACTCACTACCTGCATGCACATGACTTTGTTCCTAGGTCTCAAATTTGAGTTTCTTCTTGGTGGCTTCTCATTCCCATATGACCGTATTTATTTGAATCTATTATTTATTTTTGCACCCAACAGGGACACAATTCATTGGTAAGCAATTATGATTAAGAATGAAATAATAACAGTGTTTTTCTTTCAGTGTGGACTAATTTTTAAATGGCAAGCAAATTAGAAGGACATACTTATCCAGCTGTTTGAACCTGATTATGTCATAAACAAAATTGTAGGTGACTTGTTTGATCGATATGTGCCTTAAAAGATTACTGAGATACAAAGAACTGTGTGAACTGACAGTTCTGGAACCACTAGCATAGAAAACTGATGAATGGGGCTGGGGAGATGGCTCAGTAGAATAAGCGCTTGCCTGATAAGCGCAAGGGCCTGAGTTCAATACCTGGTTCTGGAAAAAAAAAAAAAAAGAAAGAAAGAAAACTGATGAAGCTCTGGAAAAAAAAAAGAGAAATAGCAATGCTTATTATTATTATTATTATTATTATAGGGATATGATGTTAGCCTTAAACTACCATAATTAAGAGCTAATGGGAAATTTGAGCACTTGCTACATCCTAGGTTCAGTTCTGAGGACTTTGGAGGGCTTTAAGTGGAAGGATCACACGTATCAAGTCATTTCATCTCCTGTAAGCCCCGAGACAGGGAGTTTATGTCTCCATGTTGCAAAAGAGAAAGCTGGGGACTGGAGAGAGAAGGGGTACGGTGCTTGAAGTCACCGAGGGGTGGGAGTGCATAATGTGGGTTGTCAGACTGGCCCACTGCCCTTGATCTTGAATGTAGTTGCAAGTTTCTGGAATCTTGCCAGTGACCCAAGATTGGCCCGACGCAGCCTTCTCCAAGGACTTGCGGACTGAGCCCGAGTTCCTGCTGATTTTCCATCCCATCAATCAGTTCTAACAGATGGCTTTGTTACAGCAAAGGCTGGGTGTAAAAGAGCAGGCTCACAGGCTCTTGGATTTGAGGTGCTTAGCTGCGTTGCTCCCCACTGCTGTCTTTCTGGAGGCTTATTTGTTCAGTGGTTTTGCAGATTCCCTGAGATCGGTACCTTGCCGATAACTTCTACTTGATCTGGATTTGATGTTTAATTAGAGCCCTGGACATAGATATCATAAATCACACTACTAAAAGAAAGGGGTGGTGGTGGTAATAAATTGAGTATTCATGAGTCTCGCTTATAGACTTCAGCTGGGCCAGCTCCTCTCGGAAACCAGGCAAGTCTGTGCCATCCACACCAGCAAACATGTTGTCCAGAAGGACCACTTTCTCTACTGATGGCGAGGTCAGCCATCTACCCAGCAATTATACTGCTGTCAGATTGTAAATACACATTTGCGAATGCTTCTGTAACTGTTCACAAACAGCTTAGGCCTGCTCATGCAGAGCTAGTTACAGAATGCTAATGGGGACGCTTACCCAACATCTGCTTTCGTGGTCGGAGCCAGATTTGTGCCATTTAAACATTTATGGGTCTGAAGCATCAGACCAGATATTTGCCTCTGCCAACCTCCAGAAAACAGCCTCTGCAGTAATGGTCACTTACCTGGCAGATTGATTGGTTTTGTATTGGCATCGCATGTTCAGCCACAGCAAGGTCTTATTTTAAAAATGGCTTTGGTTTCTACAAATCCCGTAACAGTAAGATGTGAAATTGACATCATGGAGATATAGTTATGTCACCTTCTGTACTGGCCCCTCTGACCTTGTGCAACATGGCTAACATCATAATTAAACAAAGAAATCCCCACTGACTCTATGGAGATACCCACGTAAGTGAGAGATCTGAAGCCGTACGCATGTTTATCTTTTTGACTTTCAGTTTGGGGCTGGGCTTTGCATTAGTTTTACTTCAGTGTAAGCTGCTTTGGCTGATGCTCGCCAAGTGTCCTGTATACATCACAGAACCTGCGTGGTAAGAGTCAGAGTTCATATGACAGATTCTAACTGTCTGCAACACCTTCAGCTTTGGGCAATTTTCATCTAAGCCATTTTCAAGTGTCATGATTTAGGGTAACAACAATATTGCAACAAAGGGACCATAGACTACAGGGCCAAAGAGAGATGACAGAATGATACTCTTCCTTCTTATAACAGACCCCAAGAACAGCCCAGGTTGGCGTCTGTTTTGCTCCATTGAGGATTCAGAGATCCAAGCTCCAGCCATCTTTTTGCTCTGCCATTCCTCCAGGAATTGTCCTTATCCATGTGGCCAGGACCAGATACAGATAAGTGCATGAATAGCTGGTGGAAAGACTAAGAAAGACAGACTCCAAGGATGGTGACTCTCCTCTTAAAATGAAGGTAACCTTCAAGGTCACCTTCACCAGTACCACATTGGCCAAAACTAAATCACAGAGGCCCATTTAACGTCACGGGTCCTACTATCCTAGAGGGTAGGCTTGGATGGATGGCTAGAAGCTTCTATCACGTGGAACAAGAGGCAGATAAGATAAATGTCATGTAGTCACAATATATAACAAGCGTTTATTAAGTGCCTATTATGTACCAGATACTTTTTCTTAAATGTGTAAGAAAAATTTTAACATATTGTGAGTGAAATTAGACAACACTATTAATACATTTTTCTCCCTTTGCTCTTCCTTCAAATGATAGAAGGCAACTGGAAGGGAAAAAAAGGCAAGGTTTGTATTGTCAGATCACAGGAAAAATATTCGCACTTGTCAAATCCAAATAGCAGCAATGAATGTTGTTCGGTGCATAGCCACACACAGAATCCTCCTGGATGGATTCCAGCTTTTATTCTCTTAAATCATAACTTGCTTGTAGCATGATAAAGAAGCAGTTGTTTCTCACAAGATGATATTAGATCATTGAGATTAAATTCAACCTCAAAGGTGGGTTTCTGCTCCAAAATAATCAAGGCAACCATTATAGCGAATTTTGCAGTCATTCCCCTGATGAAATAAGTCACACCATCTTCAGGGCACGTGTACTCGAAGCAGTGCACAAGGAAGGAGTGGCCAGACTGAGAGAAGCGGCGAGAGTAGTAGACACGTGGAGATAGGAAATAGTCCAGGGGCACAAGGAACACATCCTTAACTTCATCAGGATTTGGCTGGGCCTCAAAGTTGTGGTCTACAAAACCCACCACAGGCGTGACCAAATTCTTTTTCTAAAAAGCAGAAAATAAAACACACGAATTAAGAAGCATGGTGAAATTGTTTCAAGTGTTAAAATCTTGCCAGTTCTCTGTAAAATACGATGGTAAACTACACTGGTCCATCACAGAAGGTGGGGAGTGAAGGGGGAAAGGTGTGCTTCCAAAGCAATCTCATATTTCCCCCATGTAGGGCCTACGTGAGCTGGTGTGCAGGAGATGACTGAGAATAAGAATCAGGTGTGAGTATGAACTGGCATGACCATCGGGATTAGCTGTGTGGTAACATTGTAAAAATATAATCCTTTTGAGCTAGGAATCGCATTTTTATGAGTGCATTTGTATCATAAATTCTTCCCAACAGGAAAAGCTACTCGTATAGGGTGGAAACATTATTTGCAGCTAAACTTGTCACTGGCCGACTGGTGGGTAACTCAGGCTAGACAAATTAAGGTTATAATCATATACTGGGATGCCACAGAACATTTAAAAGATGCAGTAGAGACCTTTGCCTCTTGGTAAAGACAGATGTGCTTCTTACAAACAGAAAGGTGACACTAGTTAAGGCATATTTCACCTTATATCCATATAATTTCATGTAAACTATTTTTCATAAAATATACATTTAAAGGGGAATTTCCACTTACAATCACAAATACTTGCAAATGATTTGAGGTTCTGATAGATAAAAGACCCCCTTTGTTCTACTGGGAATCTCCTGAGAAGGTTGGGCTGAGTCAAAGTCTCTGCTGAGTGACAGTGAGGGAGGCGCAACCTCTGATGAGAAAGTGAGGTGAACTTGGAGTTCCTGGCCTCACTAGAAACAAGGTGGGAAAAGCTAGAGGCAGGTGCTTGTGAGGTGCAGACCTAGAGGAGCTTGATGCAGGCCTACGGGCTGTTTTCTGAGGAAGACAGGCTCTGCTAAGGCGACCGTAAGAACAGAGACAGCACTGAGTGTTAACCGTGTTAATGATAAAGTCAACATGTGGAATGGGAAGGGACAGTGAGAACATACACCAGATGTCCTTAGGGCAGAACTCTGAGGCTACAAGTCACCGGAGGCCCTCAGGCCAGGCCTGGGACAGGGTAAGCAGCCTCTGAGGTCACGAAGTCCTCCCAGGTGGGTCAAGTGGGCCACAGTTGGCCTGGAAGGGTTCATATGGGAGGTGGGGAAAGAGCTAACAGCACCTCCCCCAGCTGTGACACCCAAAACATCTCTAGATAGCATCAAATGTGTTCCCTGAAGAGTAAACTGAGTCTAGGTTAAGAACCACTGAACTATATTATGTGTGTTAGTGATCAATGAATGGTGTTTTTCATAATACATTGTAAAAATTAGCAAAGGCCAAAACCCAAAACAATCTTCCCTTGCACTTTTAAGGGCTATATGCCTTCCTTAGAAACTCTGTTCATTCTGATTTGGCGATAATGTCACTGCAGAAATCTCCTGACCCGGGAATATGTGGCCCACAGAAATTTCCTGATGATTCAACCTCATCTTGTGCTGTAGTCTGGATCTGAAAAGCCCTCTAAGGGACTTACAAATTTTGTATTACTGGGAGATGTTGGAACCTTTAAGAAGTGGGGTCTCGTGGGAGGAAGTCAGGTCATTGGGAGAGTTCTGGAGGGGACTGTGGGAGTCCAGTCTCACTCACTCTTCCTGTCTCTGGTTCCCTATTCGCACAGTGTAAGGACCCTACTCCATGGCACACTCCCTCCAGGATGTGCTGCCTCCTACAGGCCCAGAAGCACATGGCCGATGGGCCGTGGACTGAACCTCCTAGAACTGAGAGCCACAATAAATCTTTTTTCATCCTGAGGCTTTTGTTTCAGTTAGAGCAAGCTAACATAGACTCTGAAGATTGCTCTGTTCCACTCACTTACACTGAGGACTCAGCTGCTCCTGGGAACCTTGGGAATGAAAGTTGCCACAATTTGGGAACTTTTAACCATAAAGTTCCAAAGTAGATTCCCGGAATGTGCTGAGGGATTTCCAAAACTCAACTGAAAGCAGCTACCATTAGGCTACACAATGGGAAAGGAAGTACTTGACACAATTTTTTCTAATCCTGTTTCTCCTTTCTCCTCTCTCTCTCTCTCTCTCTCTCTCTCTCTCTCTCTCTCTCTCTCTC
>NW_004524587.1:3933577-3940535 GCF_000260255.1 Octodon degus
AATGAATAGAAAGATTTGTTCTTTTTTGGTTGAATTGTTTTTTAGGGGAGGTTTATTTTTTGTTTATGGTGCCAAGGACTGAACCCAGGACTTCCAGCTTGTTAGGCAAGCATTCTACCACTGAGCCAAATCCCTAGCCCTGAAAGATTTGTTCTAATAGTGTTCGTAAACAGGATATCATGTCTGCATCTTGTACAATGAATAACCACTAAGACAACAATATGCAATGTATCAATTATTGAAACTGTCCTACTAATCGGATTTGAAACTGTCTCATTGCTATTTGTTTCTCAATAAAATTATGTAAAAAAGAAAAAAAAATTACCCCAAGCCCCGATACATCAAATATATAAAAAGTTTATATCTACCTATTATTATGGGATAAGGTTACTTTTCTATTGAGTTTGACCATGACAAAAATAATCAGACAACCTGAAACTGAGTGACATCCTGAAAAGTACCTGACCAATACACCTCAAAACTTTCAGTATCCTGAGAACAAGTGAAATCCAGGAAGCTGTAAGATGAGAGGATGAAGAAGACGTGACAAGCGGAGAAAAGTCAATGGAAATTGAATGTTAATGAACTAAACGGAAAGCATCTCTAGGGTTCCATGGTACCCAGTTTGAAAACTGATGACGTAGTTTAACCCTTTGGTTTCTGGATGGTGAAAGAGGGCTTTGCCCGAGGCTGCTGAGCTCACAAGCGGCAGAGGCCACACAAGGCCCAGTTCCTGGCTTTCTGTGCAGGATACTTCAGGGTTTGGTCTGGAGAAATATAGAACCCTGAAAACAGCAGACACCTGGATTTCTCCTGAGAGTCTATGGGACGCTTACTTCAATCAGAGAGGGCACCAGGCAGCAGATGACCTCCACTTGATGGGGGAGCAGCCCCACTTCCTCCTGGGCTTCCCGCAGTGCGGTGGCCACGTCATCCCTGTCTGTGGGTTCCCTTCTCCCTCCAGGGAAACAAACTTCTCCAGGCGCCCTTCTCAGCTAGACATCAAGAGAACAGAGAAATGATGCATGTTACAAATTTTGAACCATTTATTCCCTCAACAAATATTTACTATACTGTTGCTATGTGCCAGAGACTGTACTTAACTTGATAGTATGAAGCAATAAAAAAGACATAATTTTTTAGGGGAGAGGCGCAGTGCAGCACACCTGTAATCCTACTTATGTAGGGGACTGAGGCAGGAGGCTCACAAGCTTGGGTATAGCTGGGTAACTCAGAGACCCTTTTTCAAAATAAAGTTTAAAAAGAGGGCCAAGGATGTAGCTCAACAATAGTGTGCTTGCCTTGCATATACAAGGCCATGGATTCAAGCCTTAGCATTGAAAACATTTTTAAGAAATGAAAAAGATTTTCCTTGATTCATATTTTTAAAGTAAGCTTTGATAATCATCCCCCCTCCCAACTTTTCTCTGTGTGTCCCCAGGAGGTTCTATATGTTCACCCACAAATTAACTTCAAGGGGAGAAACAAAAGTAAAATAAAGGATAATATAAATGGTAATCTTTCAAATAGATCATTTTATTGAGCATTTTATTGAGCGCTTACCATGTCTGGGAATGCTGTTTTACAAAGATTTTTTTCCCCCTCTGAGTCCTCTGAACAGACCTATAATCTACTCTTTTCTAAAGTATTTTATTTGATAAGATGAAATTAACATCTCATTAACCATTTTAAAGTGAACAACTCAGTAATATGTCGTACATTCACATGTGGTCCACCCCTGCTACCTAGTTCTAGAAAATTCCATGACCCAATAAGGACAGCTGTATCCCCTAAGCAGTTAATCATCACCAACCTACCACCCTTGCTTTCTATTTCTATCCATGTCCCTAGGTTGCACATTCAATATACCCTAAATGGGATCACTGGCATGACATGACCTCTTGTGTCTTTCACATTGCACCAATGTTTTTGGAAATTCTTCCAGATTGTGCTTCATTCATTTCATGGCAGAAGAGTTTTCCAATGTTTATGTATATCAAAATTTGTCTATTCACCCATTCAATGATAAGCATATAAGCTACTATTATCCTAATATTATTTCCATTTTCACACAAGGGAGCTAGAGCTCAAATAGGTTAGAAAGTTTCATGAGGATCACACAACGGGTTGGCATGTAAGTCAGTGCTTAATTCTAAAGCTTGCAGTCCTAAGCAGCACACCACATATTAAGAGATGACTGAACCACAAAGATATGGTCCCTGCAGCCATCAGCATTGACCAGTGTCAGCCTTTCCATGTATCTTTGCAAGCAAAGGGAGAAGGGTTTCTCTTTTCCACCCATATTCTTGGTCCATTTCTTCCTGACTTAAGGAGAATATTAGGAGAGTCCTAAGCATTTCTCTATTCTTATGTTTCTAAAGCTATTTTTGTCTTCTAGCCAGAGCAGATGTAGAAAGGCACAACTCCTACCTCCTCAGCAAACTGCCCCTCATTCCTTTGAGTCCACCCCTGGGTACCAACTGTTCTTTCCACTGACCTGTCATGGAGGCCTCAGCTAAGCAAGACTCTTGGATCTTGCAATGTGTGTGGCCAACATTTATATGCTGAAATCCATACCACCAAGGTGATGATTTTGTGCAGTAGGGCCCTTGAGGTTGTCTTAGTTATTTTTTGCTGAGACAAAATATCTGATATGCACAAACTTAAGGAGGAAACGGTTGGCCTCCACTTTATAGACGTTTCAGTCCCCACTTGGCTGGCTCCAAGGCAGAGTGGCATGGCACAGGGGAAACAGTCAGTGGTGGAGCACACAGGAAGCAGCAAGGCAGTGGGGCAAGTCTTCCTTTCCCTTTTAGTCCATCCAGGCTAGAAGCCATTTACGTGGTGCCACCCGCACCCAGGGTGGGCCTTCCAATTATCTACACCTAGAACTGGGCTAAACCAATCAATGGGCTAATTCAGCACCATACACACTTAATCCCTGTGTCACATTTCCTAAATCCAACCAGCTCCAGAAAGCCTCACATGAGCCTTTAGGGTGACATCCAGACAGAAGCCACCACAGGAGCTGACTAGGTCGTGGGCAGAGCCCTCCTCAGAGCCCTAATGAAAGAGGGCTAAGGCCTTAGGCCTTCCAGCCTGTAAGGACACATTGGAAAATGGCCTCTCTTTGAGGAAGTAAGACTTCAGTAGACACTTAATTATATCTGGACTTCTCAGTCACTAGAGCCACGAGAAATAGATTTGTTACTTATAAGCCACCTCATCTAAGGCATTTTGTTACAGCAGCTTGAAGAAATCTAAGTGGCATAAGCAGCAACTGCCTGGCAAGCGCAAGGTCCTGAGCTCAATCCTGAGTACAAAATACGAATAATTTTTTTGGGGGGGTGCATTATAGATTTTAAAAACCTATGTGAGCACAGCATGTTTTGTTCTGTGCTGCCTTTATGGTTCTGGAGATTAACACAGGGCTTCACCATGCCGGGCAAGTGCTCTACAGTCCTGGGAAAGATTAAAAAAGAAATCTGAAAGTTCCTCTCTGCTAAGTCAGAAGCACACAGGAATTACTACCATAGCTACATTCTCCTATCGGTGGTGTCAAGACCGAGAGGCATGGAAGGCTGATGGGTGTGTTTCTAGGTCGCGAATATGCTCCACCCACTACAAGTGTGTCTCTCACAATGAATAAGAAGTAGGCCTGCCGCCTGGGCACTGTGGGGCATGCGTGTAATGAGACAGGAGGGCTGCAAAGTGGAGCCCAGACCCGGCAACGTAAAGAGCGTGAGATTTATCTAGGTATGTAAGAAGGATGCTTTGGACAACTGTACTGTGCATTTTTGCTGGTCTATGAAAAGGAGCAGCTAACACTTAATTTGTTTTGTCTCCTTTTTCCAATTGTTTGTACTTTTTCTCTTCTTTTTTTGTTTTGTTTTGTTTTGTGGAACCGGGGATTGAACTCAGGCCTTTGCGCTTGCCAGGGAAGTGCTTATTCTACTGAGCCATCTCCCAAGTCCCTTCTCTTCTTCTTATACATTTCTTTCTTTTGTTCTTTCTGCTTCCCATTTTACATGCATATATCTGGCAATATGAATAACTGGTTGGAAGACAACACTATGTATTACAACAAATAATGTAAATTCATATTACTTTGTTAAATGAAATTCTGTATCACTTCTAATTTTTTTCTGTTTTAATTCTAAGTAAACAATAAATAAATAAAGAGCTTAGTGAAATTCTGTCTCTCTCTCTCTCTTTTTTTTTTTGAATAAAGAAGGGGATTCTGGGGTTGTACCTCAGTGTAAACCAATGAGTCTAATGCCCAGTACTGAGAAACAAAGAAAGAGAATTATTATTAATGGTCACGTATAAAAAAGTATTTTGTCATTAGCACATTCAACTCCAAGGCAGTGGTAATACGCACATCTACAGAAATCAATATCCATTCTAAAGCAAGGGTGAAGATTTATACTACAACATTTATATTGATAAATGATGCTGTTACCCAAACAAATTTATATTAGTCACCCCTAAAGTCCATTACCACACCAAAAGTTGAACATATACCAAGTAAGATCTGGCTTTATCATCTCCAGTATTATATAAAATATATGGATCTGACTTAAAAATATACATTGAGGGCCGGGGAGATGGCTCAGTAGAGTAAGTGCTTGCCTGGCAAACACAAGGGCCTAAGTTCAATCCCCATTTCTGCTAAAAAAAAAAAAAATGTATGTTGAAAGCTGGGCATGGTTGTACATGCCTGTATTCCCAGCACTTGGGAGGCTGAGGCAGGAGGACTGCTGAGAGATTAAGGTCAGCTAGGTTGTCTAGTCAGTTCAAGGTCAGTTTATACCTATTCCAGTTAATAAGAAATAAAGACCATTATGGACTCAGAAGAATTCCACTCTTGAGAAAATGCTGCATTGTTTTGGTATAAAAGATGCTTTTCTAAAACTGAATCTTCACAAACTTCCAGTGTTAGAAAAAAAAATTCTAATTACAAAAGCTGATACTATTTTTTCTTCTGTATAAAATTACTGAGGTTGAAACCCACTGCACAGAACAGTTCCCTAAACCCAGCGCTCTGCAGCTAAAAGATCACAGCACCACAGTTAAGCGACTCGGGCCTAAAAGTACTTCAAATTACTGGTAAGTTAAATTCCTTATCTTCATTCTGAAACTCCCCACCCCCCAAAATGCTGCACCATCCTGTGACTCCTTGTACCCCTCCAGGACCACAGTGTGAAAGTCCATTTGAGAAGTGTCCTCAAACCATATGCAGGAGACAACAATTTCACTCAGTCTTCCAAGGTCCCAAGAGATGGTGGCAAAAGCCTCCTGTCACCTACCTTCTCAGACCGGACGGTGAAGAGCAGGTGGAGCTTTCCTTCTCTAGCCACCAGTGGTACGAGCACCGAGTATTTGTGATTCGACAAGTGAGAATATTTGGCACCAACATCGAGCTTTCTCAAGCGGGCTTTTGCGTCCTCAATCACACTGCAAACCAACCACACATTGTGATAACCACAGCTACAGCATAAGCTCCCAGTCCCGCTTGTATTTCTGCCTTTTCTGCATCTTGGGGCTTAAGATGTAGAAATTTCTGAGCCTCAGCATATCTTTGAATAGCATGGCAGAAGTAAGAGTACTTCAATAGCTTGGTTGGAGACCACCTCGACAGAGGCCCCAAACTGCTAAACATTATTTATTTCTTAACATATTTCGTTCTTGCAGGGTCTCACTATGCAGCTCAGACTCGTGGTGATCCTCCTGCTTTCAGCCTCCTCAGTGCTCGGATTACTGGCATGTGCCACTATGTCCAGACTCTGGCCAGCTCAGCCCACGCTGGGGGCGGAGCTGGCATGGCACGTGGCCCCAAGAATTGAACTGTGGCCCCTGCACTTGCTTAAGCAGGCGCTTTAGTCCGCTGAGCTATCTTGTCGGCCCCCTAAACATAATTTAGCAGGAGATGTGCTCAAAATATGGTGAATGTCTAAATTGAAGAAACCATTACAGTAAAAGACACACTGTCATTAATCCCCATTATGCCTTGTGCCTAGATGTCCCCCCAAGGACACATTTGGTCCTTGGTGGGACTTTCCAGAGGTGGCTGGGTCCAGTGGGTGGCACTGAGATTAAGTGTGTACGTGGGTTCATGGGCACATGATCACCCATTAGTCCACTGACTGGTATGGCGTAGCTCTGCATGTGGGTGACGGGAAGGCCCTTCCCGGGTGTGTGAGCTGAGCTAAGCGTGTGTGGCCTGGACGGAACAGAGGGGACAGAGGGGGGCGGCTACTGCTGCTGCTTCACCGCCTTCTGCTGCCATAAGCTGTTTCTCCTCTGTGATGCCCTCTGCGATGCCACTCGGGCTTGGAGCCAGCCAACTATGGACTGAAACCACCACAAACTATGAGCCAAAATAAGCTTTTCCTCTTTTAACTTGAGGCACTAGGGATTTTGGCTCAACAATGGGAAAAGTCACTAAGTAACTAAGATGTCCCCTCAGCACATTCACCTGCTCTTCAAATACACTTATGCCAACTTTTTTTTTTTTTTTTTTTTTTTTTTTGCCAACCTCTGAAGCTGTTCTGGAAGTGCTCTTTCCTAAGTATGTTTACCAAATGTGATTAAAAGAAATTGCTGTGAACGCTGCTGCTGGGCGCCATGCAACAGAGGTAGGGTTGTAAATACCATATGGCACGTCCTCATCCATCTTACTCAGCAGATCTGGCACCAAGTAACTTCCCTCAAAGGCCTAAGTGACCACAAAAAGTAAAACATTTTGAATTGATGTATTAAGATAGTTACACAGTACAACTAGAGACCCTCAGGGAAGAGGACTTCCGGAACTGCTTCAGAGAGCAGAAAGAATGATGGGTGTGTTCTGAACAAGGAGGAGGATTTTAAGGTGGATTAATATCAATATGGGTTGGGGAGATAGCTTAGTGGCACAAGCGTCTGCCAGGCAAGCACAAGGTCCTGAGTTCAATCCCCA
>NW_004524587.1:3940910-3945442 GCF_000260255.1 Octodon degus
ATATGGAAATACACAAGGAGAACTGCCCCCAGATAGCAGGCAAGTATCGAGCTTTGTAGTCACAAGTGGTGCGCCTTTGATTGGATTTGTGTAGGTCCTTTGAGCAGATGCATTTGGTGGCTGGCCTGTCGGGGGGGAGGGGGGGGCTGAGCAGTGCTTGCTGTAAAGTCATATGAACCTGGAACCTCAGAGTGTGACTTTGTTCAGACAGGAACTCTGCGGATGTAACCAGTGAGAATCATGAGGTGCCAGCACCTGGGTCGTGGCTGGGCCCGTTTCAGGGCCTCAGGGGAAGAGGAGAGGACACAGAAGGATGGACGTGTGGGAAGAAAGCCTGAGGAGACAGTGTCGCTCAATTAAGCAATGCTGTCACAAGCCCTGGGACTCAGAAGCCACCAGGACCAGGAAGAGGCAGGAAGTGTCACTGAAGATTTTGGATGGAACGCAGCCCTGTGGAACTTGATTTCGGACCTAGCCTTCAGAACCATGAGAATAAGTTTCTGTGGTTTCCAGCCACCTTGTTGCTGGCACTTTGTTACAGCACCTCCAGGCCATGAACACCTTGGTTTTCCAGCCTTCTGGAGGAAGGCTGTGTTGCATAGATTGCAACTTTGTACCCGCCGCGGTGGTTTCAAAAGCGCACTGCAGTGAATTTCAAACATGACCATCTGTCGTAAAAAAGTCACTAAATGCTAACTACGGAGCGCCCCCAGGGCGCCCCAAACCGTGTCCCGGAAAGCAAGCAGGCCGGCCCAGCCCGGGAATGGACCCTGCCGAGGGTGACTGTGGTAGGGGACAGCCCTCAGAACTGACCCGAGGAACCCGCAGGAGGAAAAGCGCAGTGACCTGTGCACTGTGAGTTCTCACTGAACGGCCTGGCGGGTGACAGCAGAACCGCGGAGGTTCCGGAAGCGCAGGCCGGAGGGTCGGAGAAGGGGCGCCCCGCTGGCCTGGGCGGAAAAGTGCAGAGATCCGCGGGCTACCCCGGGGGGCCTGCGCCGGCGGGGTCCCCGCTGCGACGGAGGCCGGCCTCAGCTGCCTCGGGTATGCGGCCCGAAGGCTTTACCTGTCTGGCTCCTGGAATTGACAAGCTCGCGACATGGCCCTGGAGGACATCGGTTGCCCTTCCGAGACTCCAGGGTGGCATCCCCAAGGAGCATGCGCGCAGCGGGTAGGGGAGGGGCGGGGATCGTGGCCGAGGCGGGGTAAGGGGCGGGGCTTCAAGGAGGGGCGGGCCTCGAGCTGGTAGGCACGGGAGCCCGCAGCGGCTGGGGGCGTGGCGAGGGGCGTGGCGAGGGGCGGGAGGAGTTGGCGGGTGGGCGGGGTCTGGGCGCGGCTGAACCTGAAGGCGGGGCCGGGAAGGTTTAGGGTCGGGGCTTCCCATTCCTTCAGCCTCTGCCCAGCTCCTTGCACTTCCAGAGGAGTCTTAGGCATAGGAGAAATGGAACAATCGTGCACAGTGCTTAAAGAGCAGTGCTGAGAGGCTTTCCTCACCCGCATGCCCTGCTGCTGCTGCTGCTGCTGCTGCTGCTGCTGCTGCTGCTGCTGCTGCTGCTGCTGCTGAACGTTCAAGGTGGTTCAGCCCAGCACCTGTCCACTGGGGTGCTCACCCTGCGGTCAGCGTGAAGACATGGAGTCGCAGCCCGGAGAGATAGTGATGGGCCCGAGGGTCCCACTGGGAGAGCGACTGGAGGCGACCCTAGGTCTGGGCTCGGTGGAGGGCAGCAGCACCGGCCCTGGCCTCTCCTTCCCCGGCCGATCTGGGGGCAAGCCCAGCATCTAGCCGCTGTGGTCTGTGGCCTCCTCTCTGAGGGGTGAATAGCAAGGGGCAGGGCAGACGGCTCTGGGGAAGTTAGCAGGGGGCCCAGAATGTACTGGAGAAGACGCTCAAGGAGGCTGTGGGGGGGCGGGCAGGGCAGACACTCCATTTGTTGCAAGAGGTACGGTGTCTGGGCTGCGATGTTTCAACTCTAATTTCTTTTAAAAGCAGCAGAAGAAAATAAACCCAGTTAGATTATATTCATCTTTATAACAATGCATTCGTAAAAGAGAATTCATTTGTTATTATCATTATTACTTTGTGGGTTACTGGAAGCTGAACCCTGAGCTATATTCCACCCCCCTCTCCCTCCCTCCTTTCTAAAAGACAAGCTCTTGCTAATTCGTTCAGGCTGTGCTCAACCTGCATTCCTCCTGCCTTGGCCTCCCAGGGTGCTGGGACTATATGCTATTATTAACTTACACGGAAGGAGGGATCCACAAAAGCACAAGTGCCAAGGACCCATGAAAGTCACTCTATGGTCTGGGGCCAATGGGATAGTTGGGCCACAGATTCCCAGAATCCTAAGCCCACGGAACCCAGACACCCACAGATGTATCAGGGCAGTCCTTGTCCAGTCTGGAAGAGACTGCATGGAAGGTTCTACTCACACGTGTGCACTTAACCCACCCAAATCCAGGATATAGGATTATTTCTGTAGAGGTAGGGCCAGCTTTGCTTTGTAAATCAGAAATAAAAATTATGCTTAAGGTCACAGCACATTCTGACCTCAGAGACCTTGCATTTCAATACCACCAGGCAGAGACAGTTGACCTGTGAATTATGTGGACCTGACTGTGAAAGAGGAGCAGATATGTTCACCCTTCACCCAGCTTTCATTGCGTGGCTGCCCTGTCCTGGACAAAGGGCAATGACAAGACATAGCCCTTTGGCCTAGTCTGATGGGGTCATAATAAACACAACTCTCAACTCTGGTACGTCACACTGCACTCCTGGCTGGGGTGAGAAGGGAGGGGAGAGTGGTTGGAGGACTGCGTTGGAGGCTGAGAACGACTCCCTGGGAGTTTGTTTTCTCTTTTTTAGACCTCCTCTGAATCCTCCTTTTGAAGATGAGTCCAGTGCTTTTCCTGTAACCACACAGCATATGGGAGGACAGATGTTGAACAGTCCTGTGACCCGCACTTGGTGCTCAGTCTGGGATTTGCGGGTTGGTGGGGTTTCAGGTGCCAAGGTGGGCCAGATGGCATTATAGGCAGAGGGCACAGTGGAGTCCAAGCTCGGGTGAGGATTCTTATTCAGGGTGGCAGGTTGTTCAGGGTTACTGGAGCCCAAAGGGCGTTTTGCAGAGTGGAGCTCTGGAAGTAGTTGAAAAGGCCATGGAAGCCATGGCTGGATACAAGTGGACCTTCACCTAGAGGAAGCAGGGAAAGAAATCCAGGCTTTAGGAAGAACGCTGTGGCACAGGGTGGACCGTGGCTTGGCAGTTGCAGGCACTGAAGACAGCTTGGGGCACTCCCACGTCACTCCAGCAACCAGGAAAAGATGCTTCACCTTGAAACCTCTTCCCCCATTCACCCCACCAGAGAGTCAGAGTACCCCAAAGTTTTTGACGGTCTACACACAAAAGGCAGCATCTCAAGCTGCCTTGTGATATTCCAAGCTATCTGCACAGTGCAGTTCTTCAAGCTTAGAAATACTGCTGTAAAAATACTCTGTAAAATATGTGTGTGTGTGTGTGTGTGTGTGTGTGTGCATGTGTGTATATTTTTGAAAGGCAACAGAGCTTCCAGTTTAATTGGCAGTATCTTTTAAGAGAAATTAACTCATTTCTATAGCATAGCACACAGCCTTGGTGGTAGTGACAAAACTCTTGGAAGATGGAGCAGGGAGAAAGCAAAGCTCTGTAAAGGTCAGGCTGGCTGGCAAAACCAACAGTCAAGGCCTGAATTTCTTACCGGAGATTCCCAGGAACAGGGCTGCTCTCTCCAACCACCCACTGGAGCTCTAATTGGTGCAGCATGGCAGGGTCAGGCTGGGAGATGCAGAGATAACGAAAACATCTTTCAGTCCTCTTGGGAAAATGCTACAGCAAACAATTAGCTGGAAAATTAATCAAGGGTTGGGGGCTGCTCTCTGGGAGGTGAGAAGCAGAGAAACAGGTTAATTTTGTCTCTGCAGTAGAGTCTGCAGGCTCTCTAGACACACACACACACACACACACACACACACACACACACACACACACACACATGCTCCTCTATTCCTTTCTCAGTTTGCCCAAGGATCTCTAAGCTCTAGGAGCTCTCAGCTCAGGTGCAAACTTTCAGATTAAGTCCCACATATCCAGTAGAGTACTGCACTGTTTATCACTTCAGGGATGAGCATCTGACAGTGATGACTCCCCCTCTCACCTCCTCTCACTAACCCTTCGCCTCCTAAATCAACAGGAGTTGTGCCTGTAATCCCAGCACTCTGGAAGGCTGAGGCAGGAGGATCACAGATTTGAGCTCAGCTTGAGCAATTTAGTAATTCAGTAAGATGCCATCTCTAAATTAAAAAGTGCTGGGGACATTTCAAGCCCCAGTACTGGCAGGGGGGACAGGGCCAAGTCCAGAAGAATGAGCTATGTAGATATTTCTCTATGAGTCAGGGGGTCCTCAGTATCAAAGTCCTCTGAAGGTGGGGTATTGTTTGGGCAACTCAGTACCTCAGTCCCCTCCTCTCCTCTCCTCTCCTCTCCTCTCCTCTCCTC
>NW_004524587.1:3947582-3965461 GCF_000260255.1 Octodon degus
ATTTTTGTTCTAAGATTTATACTGTATCTTTGACTTATAATTTATTTAAAAGACATTGTATGATATCTTCTCCTAGTATTAGAAACTTTAAAAAGAAAAAAATGCATTTGTAAGGAGCTTTTAGATGATTCTCTATAAAGACAGAAGATACTGGTTTAAGAGTTTCACTGGGAGCTATTCAATGTTGAGATGACATGGTCCCTTTCTCTAATACTCGGTGATGTGGCAGCCCCTGAAGGGAGAGGAAAGAATGCCTAGTAAGGGTCAGGAGGTGCCATTCCTGGTAGCACGAGAACTAGGAATTTATTTTCTGGTCTTGGGACCTGTCAATGTGTGTGTATGTGTGTGTGTGGTGAGGTCCAGGGGAACCTCGAATGACATGGAATGTACCTCTTTGTACCCAGTGGTTGGGGTGGACATCTCTTTATTCCTGGTACTCATGCATCTTGAAAGCTCCTCTTTCTATCCCCAAATCTGGTGGGTCCAGGTCACCAACTCTGGTGAGTGCTGATCCTTGGCCAGGCATCTCTTTGGGTAATGGAGATACAGCAAGGAGGTAGCTGGCCTTGCCCTCAAGGGACTTGGTGTCCACCTCAGAATCCCCGGGTGCTGATTTAACTCTTCAGGTATATGGACTACAGCTTAGGAGGACCAGTGACACAGTGGGGTATAAGCATTTACCACTAGACCCTTGAGTAATTCTGCTGAGTCTTGGCTTTGAAGAGGGAAAAGCAGAACCAGAGGCACTATAGGAGAAAGCACTTCTGTAATGGCCACTGGGTCACAAAATGCAAATGTCTCTGCTTTGGGGACTTCTTGGGACCCTGTCCAGGAGCAGTTCTACCTATAAGAAACTGGTAACCCTACCCTAGTTCAATTCTTTGACCTTCATAGCTAGTGAAGGGAGACAGCAACACACATATGACCTTGGATGTTGTGAGTGAGAGTTCATGTTCAACTTTGTGGTGTTACAATAACACAGCCCCATGCTTGCATATCAAGTTGCCTTAAATCTCTCTGAGTTTCCATCAGCCAGGTCTGCCCAATGCAGGACGAGTACAGGGAGAGCATCATACACACATTTATGGTTCTTGTCACGGGTACCTTCCGAAACAAGATAAAGGTTATATTTGATTCTTTCACTATGGTGTCACCTTTGTGTGAGGGAACAATCTAGGCAGCCTCATTACCAGTGACGATGATGCTGGCTAGTCTCTGATCTAATTGAAGGCTCGGCCTAGGGGGCACATCCTGGCATAACAATGTCTCACAATGAGAAACAGTCAGCTCGCAATTAGCATGAACATTAATTGTGAAATTGACGTAAGATTTTCCAGTGCACGCAAGCAGCTCTATGTCTGCAGAAGGAACAGGCTCTGCTCCACAGGGAATTCACCCTCTGTGGCCTCACCCTGGCCTTGGCTCTGAGGAAGAGTAGAAGAAATAAATACAAAGGACACATCACAAATTGCAATATTCAAAATGTATTTTTGGAGAAAAACTGCAGCTTCTGGACACAAAAGTATTTAAGCTTTCTATTTTATTTTCTCTTATTGGAATAATTCTAAAGGAACTTAGAGGCAATGATCCTATCAATGGGAACCCTAGGTCTTTCACCTATAAATTGTGCTCCCCTCAATAACTCATCTTGAGGGTATTAGATGACCCATTTAGGGACAGCTCCAAGTCCCCTTCTGTGCATGGAAGTTAGCAAATCTGCACCCCACCCCATGGATGGGGTGAGTCAGGCTCCTCTGCTTTGAAGACCTCTCAGGACCCTGTCCAGGAACAGGTCTACCTATGAGAAACTGGTAACTCTACCCTAGTTCAATTCTTTGGCCTTCATAGCTAGTGAAGGGAGACAGCAACACACATATGTCCCTATATTCAGCCCTCGTTGCTGAGCGGGCATGGAGCTTCATCGTGTTCATACTCTGCCACTACAGTAGTGACGTCACCACCTGTGCTCTGAGGAATTACCCATGAAATGCAACCACTCTTGGTGTAGCTGTGACAGTGAACAGTGTGGCATGGGCAGACCGCTGAGGAAAGAATACCATCGTTTTGCTGCTGGTCTCTGGGTTCCTATGTGTTCTGTAGCTTGTTATCTCAGGCACAAGTGAGCCTTGCCAGGGAAGGACCTCAGTGGCCGCTGTTTGAAGTCTTCAGAGGAAATCTAGCTTCTGTGTTGTCCTGGTGTCACCCTAAGAGTGTGATAGTGTAGATAATATTTTAACCTAAAATTCCAGCGTAACTGTACAATGGTAGATGTGCTGTACACCGGCACTAGTATGTCAGCCACTAGCCACACATAGCTTCTGAGAGCTGCAAATGTGGCCAGTGTGACTATGCAACTAAATTCTGTTGATGTTTAATTAAAATTTAAAGAGCCAAAGGGCTGGCGAGATAGCTCAGTGGACTAAGCATCTGCTTAGGCAAGTGCAGGGACAGGAGTTTGATCCCCAGCTCCACATGCTGCACTGGTCCCACCCCCAGGCACCTGAGCCAGGCACTGAGACCAAGCATGGTAGAGCAGGCCTGCAATCCCAGCACCAAGGAGGCTGAAAACAAGAGGATCAATACGAGTCTGAGCTGTATGGTGAGACCCTGCACTAAATACATTAAAAAACAAAACAACTAAATAGCCATATCTGACTATTGGCTCCCGTAGTAGGACAACCTAAGGGTTGTCTTTCTAAATTTCCTGTCCTGAAGCCCTCTGGCAAACAGAAAACAAGGTATGAGTTCTCTACAAAAAGCATTGTACCTGTCAGGCTATACTCAGGCTTGGGAAAGTTCCTAAAGGTGTCTCCCAGGGTATTTTGGAAGGACGGAGTCCTCACGATGTGCCACCACTCCTGGCATAACTGTGACAGTAAGCAGCACTGTGTGAGCAGCCAGCTTCAAATCCTCCCCCAGCACCACAAAGACTCCCTGTTCCTCTCCATTATCTATCATATCAATGAGGGATTTAGAATTTAAAATAAGGGCTGATGAGGAGTACGTTGGACACAGGATTAGATGTCATGCTGTTATGGGGTGAAGCACAGCCACCTCGGGTTAAGACATCCTGGACTACGATCAACTTTAGCTGGCCTAAGCTGCATTGCACTCCCTCCTTCCTATGTATGTGGCAGGTCATTCTAGCCCAAGAGAGGACACAATAGAAAGAGCTGACAGACCTCACCCTGCTATACAAATTTCCCTGCACTGACACATCCCAAGCCAAATAAGGAAATATTTTTGCCTTTCCCAGTGCCTGGAACCTGGACCCTATAAAATCTGTAGTTGTAGCTCTTCTCTGGGTCGACATTGCGAACTCCATGTTGGATGTCATCTGCTGACTAAAGCTTGTGTATCTCTCCTCAGGCTCTGTGGGTAAACCTTTGGGCTCTGTTTTTTACTACAACAATACCAATGTCAAGAGTTCATATTCTGACAAGAATAATGCAGTGTTTCTCAAAATGTGTTTCAAACAGCCTTCAACCTGTGGAAGAATTTGTGGAGGGAGTAGTGGTCAAGTCATCTGGGACAAGGCACATTCAATAGCTCTGCTTTGGGTATGTGTTCTGTATTCACATGCAAACACTGAAAAATCCAGCTGTTAAGGAATCATCTTGACTTTGGTTGCCCAACTTTCCTCTGAGGGTTGGCCACAGATTTCTTTTGGCTTCAATGATGTCTGTGGTCTGCACTGGGGGAGATTCCAGGTACTCAAGGCCCTTTGAATGGAGCTGCCTGGGAGCCACAGGTAGGGACACAAGGGAAGGATGACTTTTGCCTCCAAGGATAAAGGAGAATTTCATGGAGAAGCCTGATGCTCCTGCCCAAGACAGCATCTAAAATCCAGATGGTCTCTGAATTAACCATGGGTCAATTTACCATGTTTTGTTTTCATGTTGGTGTGAAAGCCATGTGTGCTCAGAAGAAACCATACTCTGAAGTGTAATCTTTTGCTGGGCCTCTGATAACAGATTCACGGCTCTCACCGCTGGGCAGTAGCACAAGCCACAGCTCTCCAGCAGCTGCACCACTGAGGCAAAAAGCTGATTCTCTACATCAGATGTGTTGTGAGGCCATGGTGTTCGGTGAATCAGGAGCATCAAATACACTGTGACTTGTGATAATTTCCATTCATGATGAGTTCTCAGGCTACAATTCCGTCATGAGTCAAGTGAAGTAAATCAGACACGCATGTGTAAATATTGCGTTGTCTCTCTGGCGGGAGAAACTGAAAGTGTAAGTAGGAACCAAAATGCACAATAGATATTGTGAAGTAAGAAGAAATTGTTTAAAAGGAAACGGGAACATGGGGAGGGGGTGGGGAGGAAAGGAGAGAAGGGAGAAGAGAAAAATGAGAAAAGAAAGATAAAATGGAAACAAAGTTTTGTAAGAAATTAGGAGAGAAAGAGGGGTTGATGGCAGGGGAGGGGAATGGAAAAACAGGACTCAAGATATATCATGTACAGGTACAAATTGTCTAAAATGCATATGATCATTATATATTTATATATTTAAATTGTAACAATAATCATATATATATATATATATATATATATATATATATATATATTAAGGACTATCTGTGTCGCTATTTCTTTCTTTTTCACCAGCTTTATGTTTCCTGTTTGCACTCATGACTGGATAATATATTATGTACTTAATTTTACTTAATCTCCTGCTTCCCCTCACTAAAATCTTTTTCTCCCAACACTGTAGCCTCAGTCCTCAGATACCCAGTGCCTAATTGTTAACTGAATAGAAAACGAAGAAACATCTCAAGTGGGACTCAAGCAGGAAGAATTTTCACAGCCCTCAGAGAGTGATCATCCTAGGAAGAAGGAGAAGAATAGAAGAATAAGAGCCCTGGGTGGGTCATGCAGGAGATGGATTTGGTTGAAGAAAGGTGTGAGAGAGTGATGGGAGATACTGCTACAGGGAAAAGTTGGAAAGATGGAGGAGAGCAGACCCGTTACTAGAGTAAATCTAAGATGAGTAAGTTAGTGGAGGCCCTTTGAGGTCTCTGAAGGGTACTGATTTCTCTTATGGGGGAAGAGGGTTACTTTCTATTTGCTGAGTTCTGGCCAGATTACACATCCACAAATATTAAGCATATCGACACATGTGTATTTACACACAGAGGCTCTGTGTACGGCCTCTTCTTTTATGAGCCTTTGTACAGCTGGGCCTACAAAGTGAACTTATTTCAGGGCCATCCACATAGAGCCAAAACCTGGAGCATGAAGCATACGCTTAAGCAGATGCCCTCAAAGGACCTGGTCCTTCCCGACAGGCCTCGGAGGTGGGATGTTCAGAGTGGAGCTGAGTCATATTGCCTGGAAAGAGCTCTGCTTGTCGAATTGGATTTCCGGTCAGCTTTGTTGTCCAGAACACAGACGGACGCTAGAGGCAGAAATGAAAAGCAGAACACTTTTCTTTGAATGTTATTTGTCTTTCCATATAGTTCAAAGTAACATTTTGTTCCTGAAATAGATGCTGGGCAGCAATTAGGCTAATTTGTTTACCCCTGCAGGGAATGAGATTATTTCTACTTTCTATAACCTGAGCCCCCTCCAACCTTGCCTGGCAGCTAAATGTGAGTCCTATTTCACGCAAGTAGAAATGTGTTTCTGATAGCATCCTTTTCCACCCAGGTTGCTAGTTTTCCTTCCTCCAACCTTCAGCAAAAGTCACCTCATGCCAGATTCCTGACACTAAGTGAATGATGAGGATAATAACACCACAGTACCAAAAGCAGTTAACTTATGCTCAAGGACCTGAGCGGTAGGCGTCACAGGATGTTATGTGGATTGTTTTTGTATGGCTGTGTTCGTTTAATCCTCCTAACCACGCTCTGAAGTAATTGCTACTGTTTGTTATTTGTTTTTGCAGATGAGCATGCAGAGACAAAGAACTGAGAAGCAACTCTGAATAAAAACCATTTCACTCCAATGTCAGGATCCATGCTATGATAGGTGCACCTTACTCAATGTGCATTTTGTGCTTTTTAATAACTACTTTTGTTAAGTATATTAGACCAGTAATTAATTATGGTGCTGGGAGTGAGATTGTAACTGGCCTTGGTTCTTTGTATCCTCAACAAAAAGTTGAGTGGGACACACAAGAGGAGAAATGAAAGCATTGTTTATTAGCAAGGATTCCCGCATCAGCCCAGGAGTGGGTCAGAGCTAAGAGCTCATGACCCCAAAGAAGCCAGCATCAGAGCCTGTTGTAGATTTTACAGGGAGGGAGCAGCACTCTGAATTGGAGGGTCAATTCATCCTAACCAATGTCAAGTCTCCTTTCTGTTGTGGGGGGGAGTGTTGTCTTCATATGGACCTTTGAGGAGCTGTCATGGCACCCAAAGACCAAAGAAGGTGAGGGAAGGGGGTTAAAATCACAATGCAGAAGAGATTATGAGCTATAATTGAGTTGGGGGGTTATTTTTCTTGTTTAATCTATTCAATAGCCTAGGATAGGAATCCCTAGTTATGGCTTAGTTGTCAGAAATAGATACTTTTGTCATTACCAGCTGTGGGCTAGGTGCCAGACCGACACATTCTCTGTGCATTTTGGAAAGCCAACTTCCTGTCTTTCCTTCTGCCCTTCAGGTCCCCTCCTTCCAGGAATTTCTTACCTCTACCTCCTCCCTTGGCCAGACGTTAGGAGGCTTGAGAGTCAAAAGTAGGGTAGGATGATCCAAGTTGTGTGCTTTGTGGTTAAGAAACAAACATCTCATTTTAGAATACATTTATAATTATATATTAGGTTTAAGACCCAAAGACATGCTGTCCATATTTCTAGAACAAGTCATACAGCATTCCTGGCTGCCATAGCCTGCAGCCCAGCGATATCAGGAAAGGAAATATTCTTCAAAAAAACCTCCTGCTGAGGGCTGGGGTTGGTTTAAATGAAGAGCTTTACCTTCATAACTTTCTTTCATAATTTTCTCATGTGATTAAAGCCCTTGAGGAAACAGTGACCATCTAAAAGGACAGGAAGACATTTTGGAATGTGAAAGTATCTTCTAAGTGAAATGTGAATGAGCATCATAATTAACCTATGTCCCTGGAGGTCCAGGAGTACCTTTTTTGTGCCTAAGAAGATATCCAGACTCAGTTTCTGACACTATCCACCGTCTTGTCTGAAGGCACAACTGTACATCTATTTTCCAACAAGAATTACCTGTACTTGTGCATGACAACCTTTGTATCTGAATGAATTATTTCATCAAAGGCACAAAAGAATGAAAGGCCAAGAATCCTTGCTCACTATATCAGAATCCAGCTTGCTTGTGACAAGTACCCACTGGATTAGTGTGTGTGTGTGTGTGTGTGTGTGTGTGTGTGTGTGTGTGTTTAAGGAAACATATACTCAGGGAATGGAGCCTACAGAGTCTGTGCTGCCTGAATTTCTGCACCTAATTCAGGTCAATGGGGAAAGGCCTGAAGAGATCGCTGTCCAGCCTTGCTAAATAGGGTACCTAGGAAGTCCACAGAAAGACAACACACAGCCAGGGGGAACTCTGAATAAATGAGAGGACTGGCATTGCTTTGGAGGAGTACTGTACAGGGTTGGCGCTGAGTACTCTAGAACCAGATGGAGCTGTGTTTAAGTCCTGTTACAGATCTTGCCTGCAGGTTAAGCTGGCTGATTAAATAATAGAACTAACTTATTAGGCTATTTTAGTAGCAGCTAAGATGATGTACATATGCAACATGAGATAGTACCTGGTACATAATAAATAATCCATGAATAGCAGCATATATAACATACATATTGATAAATAGAAATCTTATTGATCTCACCTTTATACCTTATTATGCAGATTCAAATGCAACATATTTCATTTGCATGTGAAAATGATAATATTGCTCCTTAATATCTTGGATTCTTTTCCTGGACATAGAGATGACTCTGCCTTGCTTCCCTTGCAGCTAGTTGGAGAAGGTAGAACCAGAGACTTGTCCTGGCCAAAAAAGGTGAGGCTGAGAGGGTAAAAAGCTGTCTTTCAGAGTGTCTTTTTTTCTCTGCCACAGTATCCTGAATTTGCAGGTCAAGGATACGGTGTTCCAAGGTAATTGAACTCAGTTGGCCTTGGCTTCTGAGCATCTAAGTGGAACAGAACACGGCCCCTCATTATTGCCCCACCCCCAGGCCCTCACATACTGTGAAGGACATGTAATGTGAGCCTGAAATGAAAATAAGCTGCTGATAATTACTGCTTGTGTATTTATTGCTTAGCCTATTCTATCTTGACTAGCACTGCAATTTAGTCAACAGATTCCAAGTATCCAGAGGCAAATTTGATATAATGGAAACAAATATCTCAATCACTACTGAAATTAAAGTTAGGGCTCATAAAATTATGATAATAACCTTGCCTGCAATATTATTGAGAAATTATAACCTTCCATCTAACAAACACAGAGCTCTTGTTAATCAAACAGTAAAGTATTTTCATATAATGGTATATGTTCAGCAGATTTGATTTTTATTATGCTGTTACATTTAGATTCTAGAAGTGTTTATTGGAGTTAAGACTGTGTTTTACACAGAAAATCATGTATTAAGTATATAGTGCGTATATCTCATATACTTGACAACTTTATAGCTTAAACTAAAGATCAATCTGTGTCAGGTTCTAGAGCCTGCACTTCTAATAAGCGCACAGGTAATACTGGTGCTGTTGTCCAAGCGTGGTGTTTGGACCCAAGGCATCAGCATCATCTGGGAGCTTGGGGGGACACGCAGAAGCTCAGGCCCCCATCCAGATCCACTGAGCCAGACTCTGCCCTTTACCAGCATTCCTGGAGGACACTTGCAGGGACGTCAGAGAAACACCTCACGGGGGTGGAGGGGGGGGAAGAAAAGTGTTTTCCAACACAGTGTGAGCTTTAGAGGTCTCAGCAGCCACCAATGGTTCAGTTTCCCTTGTTCCTACTGTGGTCAGCCACTGCTCATTTAGATTTTACAATAATGCTACATGAAGGGCCGGGGAGATGGCTCAATAGAATAAGTGCCTCCCTGGAAAGCACAAGGGCCTGAGTTCAATCCCTGGTTCTGCAAAAAAAAAAAAAAAAAAAAAAAAAAAAAAAAAAAAAAAAAAAAAAAAAAAAAAAAAAAAAAAAAAAAAGGCTACATGAGTTTTCTAATGTTCTTCTGATCTCCAGACGGAAGCAAACACTCTGACCCGATGGCCCATTGTGAGTGACCCTTCCGCAGGGTCCTCCAGGAGAAGCCACAGTGCCTCCAAGGCGCACTGTACAGGGTAGCTAGTGTGAACCAGCTCTGAGTTCAGTGCTAGCATCACTCCTTCATTTCCTTATGATTTTGAACAAGATAATCTTTCTAAGTGTCCTTTTAAAAGGAGCCTATTGCACACATACTGTGCCTCCTAGGACTGTTGTTCATGTCTATAAAGTTCTTGGAACATAAGCCATGTATGGGAGCACATGTCTACAAACCCAGAATTCAGGAGGTTGAGGCAGGAGGATCTCAAGTTCAAGCTCAGCTTGTGCCACCAAGTGAGTAGTGAGACTAGTCAGGACTAATTACTGAGGCCCAGTCTCAAGAAGGCAAAGAAAACAAACCCAAAGCAACCAAACACAATACACAAACACTCTAAAATAAATGACAAAAAATTTCTTAGCACACTTTTGGGTAAATAGTATTCCTTAAAAATAGTCACGCTCTTCCAAGCCTCTCAGGCCTCTCTCAGGACTTCTTCTGTGCTGTTCTCTCCACTCCCGTAAGCTAGTTCTCCACTATACAGTGCAAGAGTCAAGGCACTGGCTGAATCTCAGTGCCACATCAGGGGAAGAGGACACTCCCAAAATGCAACATCCAGGGAGAAAGAGACAGCCATCAAGAGAGATGGCAAGCTGAGGCCAAACCCCAGCCCTGTGGTGGCCACCTCCAGTCCCCTCCAAGGTTGAGCAGATTATGTCCAGTGGGTCCTGGAACTCACTGCTCACGAAGGCTGCCATGGTTCCTGGCCTCTTTTCTCTCTCCACTGATATCTCCTCCATCTTCTACTACTTGATCAAATACAAATGAGAGAGAGAGAGAGAGAGAGAGACAGAGAGAGAGAGAGAGACAGAGACAGAGAGAGAGACAGAGAGAGACACACACAGAGAGACAGAGACAGAGAGAGAAGCAAGCCATCTCATCAGGCAGGCTCTGCAGTAGTACCATAGATGTCTGTCACTTTATCTTGATTCAAAGAACTGCCTACCTGGTTCACTTCAGGACCTACGGAGCTCCTGCTGGGTCAAGTTAGGCAGGCTCCTCTTCTTCTGCAGGCCTTGCCCTGGAATCCATCGCTGTCTTTTGCACACCCAGCTGCATTTTGGCTGAGTTGTTTTAGCAGGATTTCCCACTCTCAGTTTCCCACTGCTCAGCCTCTGTGGCTCCCGGCTGACTTGGCCAAATCTGGAGTGGAGCCTGCTCTCCTCACTACTGCAGCGGCTCATCGCAGTCCTCCCTGCCACACCGACACATCAGCATAGTTCTGTAAAACAGTCCCCAGCACATACCTGTAACCCCCAAACTCTGGGAGGATCACAAGTTTGAACCCAGACTGAGTAACTTGGTGACGTAGCATGACCTTGTCTCAAAACCAAAAACAAATATAGGGCTGGGGGTGTAGATCATTGCAAAGATCTTAGAATTGATCCCAAAGGAAGAAAGCAATCCCAGACACAAGCACAGGTGGAGGGGCAGCTGCCATAGCTTTGTGATGTGTAGGTGCTGCCCATCACCCATGTGTAGGTCTGATGCAATCTGTGAACTTTTGGTGCCCTGCCACCTTTGGTTTAGTTAAAACATGCAGTGCATTGTTATACAACCGCTTGCTCTTCATCTTACTAATGAAACACCAGGAGCTCCCCAGCTGTTGCCTGTTATAAAACCTAGTGGTCTACCTGAGTAGACCCCATGTGCATGTGATTTTCTTACACCAGCCAATCTGCCACCCCAGGAGGAAGTTGGACGCATAAGCCCTAGAAAGGGCACCGCTCCCAGGTCTCCAGTCTCCCTACCCACCCACTGGCCAAGCTCCCTGCAGCTTCCTGCTGCCAACCCTGGCTCGCTGGTCCTGTAAGTAACCCACATCCTGTTTCCTGCAGCTGGGGTTCACCTGCTCACTTGCTGACCTGATGGACTCATGTGAGCAGAACTCTCCGTCTGGGGTCTGGTCCCTTCCAGACCCCAGGCCCTCTATCTATCTATCTCTAGACCTGTTTTCTAGACCTATCCATCTTCTAAAGAAGAGCTGCTCTCCTTCCATCCTACCTTTTCCAGAGAAAAGCTTCACAACTGAATGAGAGGAAATAGGGACAGAGGCTGTCCTGCCTGAGGACAAAGGCAGCATAGACAGTGTTTGGGTTGGGGCGCTGTGCCCTGTCCTAGCTACATGACTCTGGAGAGGATTACTTAAACTTTCAGAACTATAACTTCCCCATCTGGAAAATGGATATACCTTTTTTTTTTTTTTTTTTTGGAACCGGGGATTGAATTCAGGCCCTTGTGCTTGCCAGGCAAGTGCTTATTCTACTGAGCCATCTCCCCAGCCTGATATACCTATCTTGAGGGTTTGGTGGTTTGGTTTTTTTTTTTATGTGTTTGCTATGTGGTATAGGGTCTCCCTACACCTCAGACTTGTAGTGTTCCTCCTGTTTTCAGCCTCCCCAGTGCTGGAATTATAAGCATGTGCCACTGCTCCTGGTCTTGGTGGTTAGCTCAGCGTGCCTGAGGGTGGGGCTGGTGCTGGGGCTCGAACCCCGGTCCCTGTGCTTGCCATTCAGGTGCTTAGTCTGCTGAGCTGTCTCACAGGCCCTGGTGGGGCTTTTTTTGAGGGTTAAATAATGAATGAAATGAAACACATGTGACACTAAGCCTGGCACCAATTTAAAAATATTTAAAGAGAAAACCACGGTTTTCAAGTCGTATGTGAATTTATATTCCATCTATTACGTATTAGCTGCACCATCTCCGGCTAATTGTATCTCCTCTTTGAACTGGTGTGCTCTTTTTTTATCTTTTTTTGTTTTTAAAAATAGAAGGATCTATGCCTAGTCAAGGTGTACAGAGGAATACCGGAAATGGTCCACAAAATGGGCGGTTGTATATACATGCTCATTCATAAATATAAGCCGAGTGCCAGCTTCATGAGGGACACTGAAGGTCTGCTGGTGACCAAACATGGGCTTCCTCACCCTCACTCAGCTGACATCCTTACGGTGGAGACTCATGCTGACTGTCACAGAAACAGCTTCTTACTGGTCCACAGGGTCTTAGGAGGAGCTGTGACAAGGCAGGAGGAGGTGGCTGAACCCGTGTCTTGTTGCCGTCTTGGATGGGGAGGTTTGCTTGGACTCAGGCAGCCCAAAGAAAAGACGCCAAGCAGTGGAAATGTCTGAACGTGCCTTTATTCTCAGCTGCCCAGGCTTGTAGCTTGCCCAGGCTCCTGGAGATCCTCGGCGACTTAGTCCACACTTGTGGTCACGTGCCAGGGAGGACCTTGCCTGCCCAAGTCAGTCGCCCTGGACAGTGCTGATCTTGCATATCAGTCATTTATACAGAGCCTGATGAGATGAGCTTGTATTGAAAGCTTGTTGATTTGGACCTTGTGTCAACCAGAAGTCACCGCCCACACTCCTGACACATATGCCCAGAGCAAAAGCAAAGCCATCGTGTGCTTTCATGTTTCCCTGCAATAGGTTGATGGATTCTAAGAAAGGAGAAATCAAACCAAATTTTCTGAGTGAAGGTGGAGTGCAGCCCGTGTGAAGCTGAGGACCCCAGAGAGGAGGGGCAGATGCAGGCAGGGACGGGCAGGGTGCAGGGCAGGGCCAAGCTTTGCAAGGCTTCCATGATTCACTAAGGAATTTGGGATTTCCGTTTTCAAGTTTCCACCATAGTAGAGTAGGCATCAAAAACATCCCCTGGAGACCTTTCCTTAAACTAAGTTTGCCACATTTTTGAAACTATTTATGCTGCAGCTGCTGTCCTGAAGCTTTGTGTTTTGTGATTTTTTTTTTTTTTGTCTCACTAACAGCTGTCTGTTCCTTGAAGAACTCTGTTTACCTAATTGGGTTAGTCTGGTACACAGACAAATGGCTTTGATATGATAAATGGTCCATGAAAGCAAAAGGGAGAGGCACAAGCCACTAATTTCCATTCTGTCCAGAAATAAAGAGAAAGGGTTGCCCACTGCGCAAGCCATGCCTGACAAGCCAGGCTCTGATTGTCAGCCTGCTGGGAGAGACTGCTGTCAGTGGGACCTGCCCAAGTAGTAATAATGTGCAATTACATATCAGCCTTTGTCTTAGGATGCATACATACTTTCTAGATATTTCCCTAAACTCGGAGAGGCACAGATGTTGACCTGTGATCATTTTGCAATTAAAAAGTCATCTTAGAAGAACTGCTTCAATATTCTTCCTTGTGGTGTAAGATTGGAAAGTTTCTCGGGGCCTTGCCTGGCATGACTTGGATCTACCCTGGCCTGTTACATGGTGCACAGTCTGAAACAAGAGTTGTTTCAGCTTCCTGTTAAATGTTAGGAAAAATGCCACCTCACCCAGGCTTCCTCCAGAAGCAGCAGTGCTTTCTGGAGCCCTAAAGGTCAAGGGGAATAATGGCAACCAGTCTCTAGTCACTCTGAGCATTCCAGCATCCTCTCCTGAAGAGTGACTCTTGCCAATGACCCTCTGAGCCCAGGGTCCCCTTTTCCTATCTCAAAAGTCTTCCCAGAGCTGGACCCAGGCATGCCCACCACCAGTGAAAGCCAAGTAAGTCTCGGTGCCAGAGTGCAGGTAACGGCGCTCTGGGGAGCCCTGAGAAACATGGGCTCTAATGTAGCTTTCCAAGGCCATCGAACCTACCCACATTTGGGAAAACCATTTAGTCTCTGTGAAACCTTTTCTCCCCTTCCTCTAAAATGTCTGTCCTCTGGGAATGTCAAAAACTTAAGTAAAAGCAGCCCATAAAGTGATACACACATGCAGGGAGAGGTTGCAACATTCTTTGGGGCCAACATCATACCTTCTGACCTCTTTTCTGTACTGACTCAGAAATGAATGTTGTGGATGCTCCTTGTCTTCCCCTCAACCCTCACACCATGGGAATAAATGGATAAATTGCGAGGGATGAGTTTGAATCTGTGATCCTACTGCCTCAGCCTCCTGGACTACTGGGATTATAGGCAGGCACCACCATGCTGGGTTGCAAACTGTGTTTTGCTTGAGTGTTTTAACCACTGGAAAGGGTGCCTTGGGAAGAGTTCTGGAGGTCTAGATACACAGTGTATACCCTTGATAGACTTCAAATGGACATGGTCTGTACCACTTCTGGGCTAAAGCATGGAACCCTCCAGCACCTCCCCCCATTTCTGGAAAGGTTGCAAGTTCCATGCGGGTACAGGTAGCAAAGTCATTACTGTCTCAGCTTCCTGTGGGCACCCAGGGCTACCTCACCTACAGCAGCTTAACTAGCAACAGTTTATCTTGTAGTCGGGAAGTGAGCAGACCAAGCCCAAGACCCAAGCGTTGGCAGGCTTGATTCTTGCTGATGATGGTGTGGGAGGGGCTTCTCTCTCAGCTCCCTGTGGCTGGCTGTCAGCCTTTGTGGCATTCCTTGGCTTGCAGAACCTTCAGCCTGACTGTACCTTCATCCGCACATGGCACTTCTGTGTGCATCTGTCTCCAAACTTCCCCTTTGTAAGGACACTGGTTGTATTGGGGGAGGGTCCACCCTAATCGATTCAGTTGGCACCATCGTAGTTAATAGCATCTGCAATGGCTTCATATGCGAGCAAGGTCACATTCTGAGTTATTTGGGGCTTGGGCTGCAATATGTGCACTTTGGGAGGACACAGTTCAGCTCACCCGAGACAGTGTTCTCCCATGCTGGACATGTGGCGTGAGTGAGAAGCACTCTGGCTTTAAGCAACTTACTCTTGGGGCTGTTTGTAACGTCGGCACTGTCACCACTGACCTAATTCGCAGCAACAGTTTTTTGGGATTTTTAGCAACAGTTTTAAGTAACGTGAATGAATTAAGCCATCAGCTTTTTCAGAGGTGGGTGTGAAGCTGACAGCGGTGCTTCTTCCTGCAGCTGGATTCTCCCAGATGTGAGCCCCTTGTCAGTTGTTGGTGCAAATTTGCTCAGTGATAGCTACCTGATTGGCTGCCCAAAGGACTTATTCCTCAGCGACTTAATTTTCTGTGTTAGTCTGCTTTCTGGGGCTGATATCAGAACACCTGGACTGGATAAATTACAGGGAAAATACAGGAAATCTTTCAGCTCACAGTCCCAGGGCAGAGTGGCACATCTGGGGATGGCCTTGTTTTTTGCTGGTAGAATTCCAAGGAGAGGCAGAGGCAGAGGCAGAGGCAGAGGCAGAGGCAGAGGCAGAGGCAGAGGCAGAGGCAGAGGCAGAGGCAGAGACAGGCTCTCCCTCATCTCAAAAGCCACCAGTATTCAGTCAGGGGTTGACCTTTATCTCAATGGATTTATATACTCCAAATCACCTCCCAAAGGCCCAGCTCTAAACACCATAGTGAGATTTAATGTCCAACTTCTTACACCCTAAGGTGGAGTAAACTGCAGTGTGACTTTGGGAGGGGACACCCCATATCCCTGCTGCAGCTCTCACTCAGAAGCATCACAGGATAAGAAAGGGAACAAAGCGAACCCTCTTCTTGGATGTAGTTGGTAGATAATTCATTTGTCAGCTCCAGTGGGTCAAAGAAAGGTCTTTAAGATCTTGTCTAAGTAAAAATTCTACTGCTGGCAAATTGAGGAATTTGACAAGTGGAAGAGCCCTGTCCAAGTTCACACTGCTTAATTCTAGGAAGATCTTGGGTATGACCCCACACCTGTTAATTTAAGTTTTAAGGGTAGCATCTGCAATGGCTTCATATGTGAGCAAGGTCACATTCTGAGTTATCTGGGTCTTGGGCTGCAATATGTGAGGTTTGGGAGGACACAGTTCAGCTCACCCGAGACAGTGTTTGATAACAGTCAAACACACTGACTTTGAGCAGCTTAAATGCCAGCAATGAAAACTAGCGTAAATAGAATTTGCACAAGACTGTTTGTGAAAGAATTCTCTCGCAATAATCAAAAGGAAGCATTTGAAATAGAGCTGGCATGAATCTGGGTAGGCTGTCAGTGTAAAATGCATACAAATTGTTGAAGTCTTAAAAAATCTGTGATTTTGTTGATAATTGTATGTTGAAATGATAGACATGAGGTGAAATAAAATGTATTGCTAACATTTCTCGGTTTTGCTTTTTAATGGGTCAACTGGAATATTAGAATGTTAGATTTTGATGGCACAGCGCTGACCTAAGGATGGGTAATGAAGACTCCGAAGGCCTGCTCCAGACCACGCAACTGGACTTAAAGTCTGGGGATTTTAAGCTTTTGTTCTGCACAGAGAAAGATGAAGATTGGAACATGGCAGCAGCTAGCTGAAGGTGTCTGGTGGCTTCCGGCTGAGATCTCTGCCATCTGACCTTTCCCTCAGTGTCCTCCACACACTCATGTCTGGGACATTCCTGGCCATCTACTGCAAGACAAATGTCAGCACTAGTAAGAGTGGATAAAGATTAGCTTAAAATATTTTGACTTACCTATGTCTCAAACTTTTTTGGGGGAGAAAGGAATTTTCTTTATTTCTGTCAGTACTCTTTCCTATTATTCTGAGAGCAGAATCCTTTACTTGCTTGCTAGGCACTGTGTGGGAATGCGAGGATACGATCCAGGCTGCTTCATCAAGGTGAACTGGTGGTGCTGGTAGTGGGGCCGCCTACTCCTATGGCTGTGAGTATGTCTTGGACCAGTATCCAGTGGTCCCCAGACCTCAGACCCTACTGTGGCTCTGTGAAAACTCCTGGATGGTAACTATACTCACAATCTCAAGTATTTTCTTTTCTTTTTGTATTTTAGGGAAGAGTCTACAGGGTGTTCAGGGTCTCACCACTAGATCAGACTCATAGTGTTTTGCCTGTTTACAGCCTCCCAAGTACTGGGATTACAGGTGTGCACCACCATGCCCACTCTCAGTCACTATCTCAGCATGCCCCAGGTGCGGGGCCAGCACAGCAGGCCTGGGGATCAAGCCCCCAGCCCCTGCACCTGCTTGCAGGTGCTTTACTCTGCTAAGCTATTTGGCCAGCCCTTCAAGTATTTTCAAGGATGCTTTAAATTAAGATTTCACTGAAGCCCTCTGAAGATTGGCCAAGATATTCCAGTTTGAACATCACAAAATTAAAAATGGGTGCATTGTTATTTATTTTAAATAATGCTTAAAATACAATCTAGGCAATACTTCTGAATGTATTCTTAGCAGTAAATTACAGACAAAATAAGTTTCATGTGCTACATTTGATTTAGGAATATCTTAGTTCTGGTCCATAGACACTATTCATCACCTCCAGGAGTACCTGGGGGAAGTCTTGCTTTGGGATGTTAGGAATTTCCACCTGGAAGAAACACTGTCTTTGTTTAGTGATCTAACTAGGTCACTATCCCTAATGCCATGGGAGCCTTGGATGTGAAACTGACAGGTGTGATTAGATTATAATATATCAGTTAGATCCCAGGTGGTAATGCTGTGTTGCAAATGTTAAGGGTCTGTATTTTTTGTTGTTGTGCAAGCCATTACCACATACTTTCTGGCTTAAAATGGTCTACATTATCATCATGGTTGCCAGGGTCAGAAGAGACGGCACAACCCTCTGGCTCCCTGCTTAGAGCCCAGAAAGCTGCGGTCACTAGCTGTGGAAACGGGCTCCTCTGGAGATTAGTCAAGGTGCAGAGTGTTGAAGGGCCCCATTGTTTTTTCTTTCTTTCTTTTTTTTTTTTTT
>NW_004524587.1:3965976-4021787 GCF_000260255.1 Octodon degus
TGTCTCCCACCATGAAGAGGGGGTGATGAAATGTGTGCATGCTCGGTACAAGGATCTTTGAACTCTAGCTGCCTTGGTCTGTCCTCTTGCCCCTAGACAGAAACCTGTCACTCCCTCCCATGGTTCCCAAGCGTCTCATCCCCTTGTCACACCATTTCTAAGTCCAAGGTCAGGGTCCAAGATGTCATTATGTAAACCAGAGTGATAACATCCAGTTCCTCTCGCCAGCTTCACTGTGCCCATAGCTCCTGCACAGCCGTGTGCAGAAGGAGTTGGGACCCGTGGCTGCGGTACAAGCAGGCCTATTATCATAGCGCACGTGGCTAGGGCTTTAAAAATGAATCCGAAGTCATTCTTGCCTGCGATGCCCACATCCTGGAATACGAGATGATTCCTGCCAGGCTTAGGCAGCCAAACCAACACTCACCAGCTTCATCTTCAGGTGACTGAACTTTTTGCCTCCTGCTCCCAAAACTGATCTGAGAGACTCAGAATCACGCTGGCACCAGCCTTGTCAGGGCTTCATGGGAGGGACTGAGCGGATGGAGGCACTCTCATCCAGGCCGAGGCTGCTGGACCTGCAGGACTCGCTGGATCCTGATGACAAATCCTGCCTCCTCCCAGCGAGAGAGAGAAGGCCTGATCTGGCAGACACTTGGCACCTCGGGTAATAGCCACAAAGCCCATTCCTATCCCCCCATCAGTCTTACCTGGAAGGTGAGAGATTCTAGTTTTTATTTTTCCTGTTTGCTAGGGTCCCTCCCTCTCCTCTTCCACACTGGACTTCTGGGTAAAGGAGAGAAAGCCTTTAAGGTATGTTTACATTTTTCTCATTATGTTTGTGACTCCAGGTAAAAGTCATTCATCTAAGGGACAAAGGCCTATTTCACTCTCTCTGGGCCCATGAAAGGCTCTTCTATCATGTTGATAAAGTTGCAGTTTCGATGTAATCAAGTGGAAATATGCTTGCTATTTCTTGATTCTCCAATATATCACATGAATTTATATGCATGTAAAAATAATCTGTAACATCCGTATACTTTTGGTTTGACTTTCAATAGTATGCATGTAGATGTGTGTGTAGGTTTTGAGATTAAAGCTTTCCCCACAGAGGAATACTATAATCCTTCTAGAAACCTTGGAAAATAAAAGATTCTTAAAGGTGAAAATAGAGGTAATCCCAATCAAGCATGGTCACACAGGAATAACTACAGTATTTATATACTTTTGTAACTTAAAAAAACTTGAACACTTTAGAAAGCCTTTTCTGATGTGCAAACTGAAATGTGCCCTGGTATACACAGAGCTCTGCACCTGGTGTGGTCACTAAACAGTGTTTTGCATATTGGGAAAGACTCATGGACGTTGGCCACAAACAAAGACACACGGACACTTAATGGAAGCAAAGCGAGGGCTGGAGCAAAAAGGCTGCCGCCCCGCCTTTGGTCTTTATTTTTATATATCTTGATTGTCATTCTTTGGGTTACTTTAGGTGAACACAACAAGATCCCATCATATGTGTCCAAGATTAATGTCTAGGCTATACTATACCATACGTGAGAAGCTGCGAGGCTTCGGGGAGCAAGGAAACAAAAACGGGGTGTCCTTGAGTCCCAAGTGTTCTTGGTTACTCCCTCAGCTGCTGCTGCCCTGTTTTCTTTTCCGTCCTCCCACATACCCTGCAGGTTATTTAGCAAGTCTCTATATTAACACTTTCTTATCCCAATATTTGTGGCTCGACTTTTGTGGACTCACTGTTCTGTGGGTTTTCAAAAAATATTAATCTTAATTATTTATTGTGGATTTTTTTGCTATATCGTGAGATTTTGCGGTAGTGTACAGTACACATATATTGTTAAAGTCATATAGGTTTACGAGCTTAGAAAATGGCTAAGAATGTTAGAAGTGTTTTTAAAAGTGTGGGAAAGGTTTACAAGAGTGTAGGAAGTGTTTACAAAGTCTTGAAATAGATATCAATATTAAAATAAATGTAATGTTGCTACTTCAATAAGTGATTTTCACTTATCGTGGAGGTGTCTGGAACGTAATCTCCACGATAAGTGAAAGGCCACTATATATTGTAAAAGTTTCTCCAGACCACTTTTTTCCTAAAAAATTACTTGAAATTGTTAAGTGAAAGTTGTGTTTTAGTGGAGGGAAGCTCACATTGGTTTGTGTTTACTATTGAAAGCTGGGATTATGTCATTAAACTTATTTAACATGATGATAATAAAAGCAATGACACTAATTATAAACCTCTAAAAGAAATTACCCTTTCTCCTTACTGTAATTTGTAGGGATCTTCGTGGGTGAGTCGGTGCTGACTTTTTCAGTGTGTTTAGCATGGAATTTGCAGGAAGAGAGGGAATTTATGCTGATGCTTTCTGTGTGTGTTATCTAAGCTCCAAGGAAGTTGCATAAAAAGAGGATTTTCCAGTGTAAACACCAGGGATTTGACTTCCAATTTCTATTTGTGTCCTGTGTAGCTTGTTTTTCATTGGTAAAATGTGTGTAAAACCGTGATTGTCTCATAGGGTGGATTAAATGTAATGACATCAAACAACTTAGATATGGTCTAGGCAGAACATCATAAATCACCATTTCTTTTTTTTTTTTACTTGTATCTATCTCCTTTCTTCCCAGTACAGAAACTGATCAAAAAGCAAAAATTGCACTGACATACAGATCCTGTATTATCTTTGCTTAGCGTAGTGCAATGGTTGAACTGCATTACTAAGCTGACTTTGGGGACTTCAGTGGTATACTGGTGCTCATCATTAATTGGATCTGGGAAGTGTGACAGTCCCGATCAAGTAGTTGTGGGTGGAAAAGGTAGCACGTCACGAGGCAGTTGACACCAATGTATTGTAGCTTTGGTTTGAATACCAAACCAAATGTTCATGTCAAGAGCATCAAATCCGAATTTGGTAAGTTTCAAAACAGTTGAGAACCAAGGGACTACGGCAGGTACATCCGGCCTCTGGCTCCATTCCCTTGCTCTGCTTCTTTGCCTGCAGGAAGAGAACAGCTTTGCTCCACTCACATTTCACACAGTCACCCTACCTGAGAGCAAACTCACCTCAGACTAAGCCTCTGCAACCATGAACCAGTGAGTACTCTGCTCCTGTAATTTGTGGGTGTCAGGTATTTTGTCCTGGTGACACCTAGTATTGTATCCTTAGTTGTGGTTGCTCAATAGACATTCTCATAAGTCTCCCACTTGATCAGAACATGATAACTATCTTTACTCTAAAAATATTTCATTTACTGCTGCAAGGATAAGAACTATTTTGTGCACAATAGTTGTATAGTTACACTACTAAATCACAAAGTTATTGCTCAAGTATATTGATTAAGCTATTTTATCAATCTGCCATTTACTCTTCTGATATGAGAGGGCTGAGCTGAATACTGACAGGTTCCTGTGATGCCCAGGGAGCCCAAAGCCTAGCATACTTTTTGTGTTTGTGATGTATTCAGCATTTACCCTTCCTTCCTTCCTCGCTCTTCTTGTACTGGGATTTGAAGCCCAGACCTTGTACATGCTGGGAAAGTGCTTTGTCACTGAGCTACATCTCTGAACTTTCCGCCTTTTTTTAATTCAGAGAAGGAGTCAGGCTAAATTGTCCAAGATAACCTCAAACTTGCAATCCTCCTGCCTCAGATTCCCTAATAGGAAATAGCCCACTAGGTGCCAACATCTTAGAACATAAGCCTTCTCAAGCCTGGACCCCTGAAGACTTCTGATCTCAGCTTTGAGGGACAGGAGGGACCTCCAAATCTGGGAGGTGCTGAAACCCTCTGGTTACCAGGGAAGTTGCAGGGCACTGATGAGCTTTGTCTGATAAGTGAAGGGCTTTAGAAAGCCTATAGCTTCGACTATGTTTCCTGCTAGGCACGTAGACCCCAACATGGGAGGTGAGGAAGAAGAGGGAAAGGTAGCCCAGGCCGTATCCCAGCCTAACACGTGGGGTTGGTATTGGGAGCTCCCATGATTAGCTCCAGGGACTGTGCAGAGCCACAGAGCCTAGTGCTGTGAGTTCAGTCTTTAGTCACTCCCACATGTCATTACACTTGTCTTATCTTCATCTGTGTACTGTCTTTTGCTTTAAAAAAAATTGTTCTAAGTTTTTTGTTGTTGTTGATACGGGGTCTCACTATGCAGCTCGAATTCATAGTCATCCTCCTCTCTCAACATCCTCAGTGCTGGGATTACAGCTGTGTGCTACCATGCCTGGTTTGGGAGCCAGCACAGCATGCAGGACTGGGGATTGAATTTGGGACCTTGTGCTTGCCAGGCAGGTGATAAGAACTCCGAGCTATATCCCTGGCCATGTCTTTTGCTTTTTAAGAGTTAAATCGGGGCTGGTGACACTGCTCAGGGACTGAGCACGTGCCTAGCCTGAGTACGGCCTGGGTTCCATCCCAAGCACTTCCAAAAATGTTCTGATTAAGAATGTTGTGAGATACGTGCATGCTAGTTAAGTGTAAATCAATCTGTCGCCTGTAATTGTAATGGTAATTGCCATCATGTGACTCTACCACAGTTTACTTCTCATTTTTCTTGTTATGGACACTTAAGACTTCAGTTTTTGCTATTATAAAAAGCTACACAGGAGCATCCTTATGTCTGCGTGAAAGTCTATGAGTGTGAGTGAAAATTTACCTAGGATTGATTCAAAGAAATTTCAGAGATCTATCTACTTAATTTACCTACTTGTTTTTGGCTTGTAAACCTACAGACAGAGAAGAAGTGCTTTTCTGTTTTTACCAATTTTAGTAAAATCTGAGTGCAAAGTAAAAAATTAGTTGGAGATTAAACATTCTACGCAAATGTGGCTCAGGCATGTTTGTTGAGAGTGAATTTCTTGGCCTAACTGGAGTTGCTCCTTTTTCCTTCCTTTTGTGGACATAAAGGGAAAGGGTACCAGGTGCTGCTGGGTAACAGGCTGCCACCAAGCCTGGTGTGGTGGGACCCCTGGGATCCCAGGAGGGTGAGGCAAGAGGATCTCAAGTTCAAGACTTTCTGCGCAATTCAGTGAAATCCTGACTTAGAATTAAAATATCTGAGTACTGGCACCCCACAAGGCTATTAGGTTGGTGCTCAAATGGGGCCTGCTGGTGCCTTTCCTGTCCACTTCCCTCCCTCTGCCCCTGTCTCTTTGTTTTTGGTCTTATGTCCACCTTCCTTTTACTAAACCCAAAGGCATTCTAGCCAGGTGTGATGGTGGTGCACACCTGTAACGGTAGCTAGGCAAGAGGCTGAGGCGGGAGGCTCAGGAGTTCAATGCCAGCCTGGCCAATGTGACCAGACTCTATTTACAAATAAGTATGAAGAACGGCTGGGTATAGATCAGTGGTAGACTGTGTGGAAAGTTCTGGGTTCAATCCCCAGCACTGCAGGGATTAAAAGCATTCCCCTTAGCTCCATTTACCTCTTTGATGGAAAAACAGAGAACAGCGGAAGGACAAGGACCTGTGACAAAGCCCTGGGCAGTTACTGCTTGCTATGTCAAACACATAATTAACACCTGTTACTCAATTAGTTTCAATGATGGATTGAAACTACAAATTCAGAGGCCAGGAACTTCACCCTAAGGTAGGAATCTGTAATCCTCATCTGTGTCCAGCCTAGGGCTACCCAAGATTGAGGTCTGTTCTACCCTTTAAGGTTGCCTTGTGGGTCCTATTTCTATCACTAGGACAGCAAACCAGAGCGGAGGCTTGGAGGAAGTTCACAGCCCTGTCCCAGGCAGTTCCTAGTCTATCACAACTCAGGGAACATTTGTTGACTGAATATCTGTGTAAGAACTACTTATCCATAATGCAAGACGTAGGGGCCAGAGAGATGGCTCAGTAGAATAAGCACTTCCCTGGCAAGCGCAAGGGCCTGAGTTCAATTCCCAGTTCTGCAAAAAAAAAAAAAAAAAAAAAAAAGATTTCCATAATGCAAGACGTAGACTGCGTGCTGCCTGTCAGCCCCTTCTGGAGATAGAAATGGCACAAGCTATGAAAACAGAACCATAGAAATGGCACAAAAGCAACCCTCAGACACAAAGGGGTGCTACTTTCTCAGCATCTTGCACACAGCCCCTCAAAAGCCCATGAAGTCCTACTTGAAAAACACATCTTGAACCCTCTTCAGGCCTAATGCCCAAGTCCAGCCCGACTGCACCATTTCCGTCCACCTCTCTTGGGATTTCCCAGCTGTCGTCTTCACCCAGTGTCCCTGGGACTCAGCACAGGGCTATTAACTGAGCACTTAAGTGGGCACTGGTTTTCTTTTCCTTTTGTTCCTTTAACAGCTTGCAGTGAACAATGGCTTAATACAACAATTATCCTTTTATAGTTCCTGGGGGTCAGGAGTCTCACAGGGGCCTCACCAGGCCAGAGTAAGGGCGTCTGCATTGCCAGAGGCTAGGGGGGCGCCAAGGGTGCACCTTGCTCTCTTTATCGTTGTGCTGTGGCCCGGGTCTCTCCTCTCTCCCTTCAAAGCCAGCAGTGTCACAGCTCCACCCTTTTCTCTCCTAGTCTTAGAACCTTCTGAGTCTCCAGTCTCCGCCTGCACATTAGGGGCGCTTGTGATTACACTGGACCCTCCTGTATAACCCAGGCTAATCTCGCTTTATCTTGAAGCCTGTGGATTTGTACTCCTAATTCCATCTTCAACTTTAATTCCCCTTTGCCATGTAGTTAAACACATTCACAAATGCTGGGGATTAGGAGGTGGACATCTGGGGAGGCCATTATTCTGCCTTTCTAAATATTTATGGAATATTTGAATAAATAAGCAGCCAACCAGCTTGGGAGTCCTACAGTTCTTTTTGTGGCTTTCTGGGACTGTGCAAGCCAGGTCACTATTCAGGCTTTATAATTACTCTAATGGGCACTTTCAGCTTCCCCGAGGAGAACATAGGATTTAGGGCTCAGTGTTTGCTTTAATTATCAGCCTCAAAAGAGGACCTAAAGACCCTGAAGATACTAGGTGAAGAGCATCCTCAAGATCTAATTAAATAGCTAATATTCTTCGGAAGGCTTGAGATTTATAGCTGGTGCCACCGTAATTGGCATGGGCTCTCCCAGAGTGATAAATGGTGGCATGGGGAGTGTGTGCACCCCAGGTGATTCGAGCCAGGCTGATTAATTACTGCAAGGTTAATACAAGGAAGCTGAAGGCCATGTATTGCAATCGAGCAGAGAGCATTTGTTGCAGCCTGGATCAAGTTCCAGGGATAGAGTGGAGGAAAGATGAGGAGCTAGGTACACCCTGTGTCTATGAACAGTGGCCCCCTCTCCTGCAGCTGTGTGTACTGAGAAAAGCTGCACAAGCCCAGCACCCTCTAATCTTACACTTCCCCAAGGACAACACGGGAAAGACATGCAGTTGTGCAAAATGCATTTTCCTTTTCAGAAGAGATGTCGTGTGTATCTGTCATATCTCAGGCTATTTTTAGTGGCAATGCTTTCAAAACTTAAGGAGCCTATCTCCTCTCACCAGGCTCAAGCACCAGGTTGCTATGCAACAGGATCGGCTCCCTGGTGGTTCTCACCCTCCTCTCTCTAGATATTCAGCGCACTGGACCTTGGCAGAAACCAAACATTCAAGGAAGGCCAGCTCATGCGAAGAAAGAGCAACGGCTTTGGAATCTCCCTTTCAGAGTTCTCACTTGGCCTGCTCCTGGTTGTGCTACCTTGGGTGAATCTCTATGTCCTTGGGCCTCAGTTTTACTAGATGTGAAATGGGGATGCTATTAGTATTTTACTCATGAGTTTCTATGCGGAGGAAGTGTGATTGTCTATGTAGAACATGTTGTAATTTCTCCAAACAGTTCCTCTAATTTGCACAAAATGAGTGTTACACAATTCAGTGGAAAGTTGTGAGAATCCTGTCCACACATCGGCGCCACTTTACCTCTCGTGTTGATGAGAATTGATTGCAAGATAGCTCTCTGTGAAGCTGAAAAGAGCAGCCACCCTTCATCACAGTTAAATTTTGTAAGCAGAAGAAGGCAGGTGCTCAAAGTTAGCATTTACAAAGTGCTGTGGGTTACTGGCTTTGCCTAGAAGGGACGTCCTAAGGGCCCAAATGCCCCTGAATTTGTTTCAGGGCAAATGCTCTGGAAGTTTGGGGCATGCTTCTTGAGCCCAGGGCAATGCCACTAATCCCCATCTAGGGCTCCTGGCCTGGTGTCTCCACAGAGCACTTCTGTTTGTGACTTCTTTCCCACAGTGAAAGGCTTACTGATTGCTTTCTGGGTGCCTACAGAGGGCCTCTTGTGCTTAAAATGTAATAACATTTTATGGGCATAGGCACCTCATGGGAGAGCTACTTCCACTCTAGGGAGGACAAGATACTTACCCAAGTTCCTCTGCTAAGACTTGCAAACCACAGACCTGGTTCTTGGATTTGCTTATTCCAGAGGCTGTTCTCTTAGCCAAGCCAGCCCCTTACTTGTCACAGTCTCAGAAACGCCACCCCATGGACAAAGATGGTGAGGTGGGTTGTTTGTCCCACCCATTTTCCTGCGTCAGAGGCTAAGACCCAATGCAATGGTAATCACAAGGGGGATTAGAGCCCTTACCAAAGAGGCCCAGGGGAATTTTTCTGTTCCTTATAAATTACTTTGTCTTGAGCCAAGCATGGTGATACATGTCTCTAATCTCAACATTCAAGCGGCAGAAACAGGAGGATCATGAGTTCAAGGCCATCTTAGATTACATAGAGAGACCCTATTTGAAACAAACAAATAAATAAACAAACACAGTTTGGAGTATTTTTTATAGCAGTCTGAATAAACAAAGGCAAAGTAATATTAATTTTTTTAATCAGAGGAAACTGAGCCTTAGAGAAAGAAAGTGGTCTGAAATAGGCTACAATTAGAAGTCAAACTTTGGACATCGCGAATGGTTTTTCTTTTGTTTTTTCTTCCTGCTCCGTTAAAGCCCTGGGAAGGGAGCATTTGAAACTCTTTATGACCCAAAAAGGGATGTCCTGTGTACTTTGATGTACATGTCATTTACACTTTGGTAAGATGGTTGCAGTAATATTTCCTGACCAGCAGGGACGCTGTCACCACAAGAGCTTTGGAGGATGCAAATCTCCCAGGGAAACTGCTCAATGAAGATGGCTATTCTAGAGAAAACATTCTCTCAGGCTTTCACAGAGAGCACACTGGCCAAGCAATGACTGTGACAGTATCTCAGGATAAATCCTGAGGGGATTTCACTGAGCTTATCAGATCCAAAAACTACAACTCTTGTTGCATAGGTCTTGCTTTATCTTGGTCTTAACTATCCAGCAGAAAAGTATAAAAATGAAGTTTAAGAAGTAAAGCCATGCTGTTATGTTGAGCTATAGGGGACTCAGGTCAACAATTTCTGACATTGCCAATGAAGCAGGAGACCCAATACTATTATGGACTACTGGACTCTTTTAGAATATTTTGCTGAGTTTACACACCTATAATATTCAAATGATGGAACTAAACAAAAAAGGGATACAGATGAATGTCCATTTTGTATCTGTGTATTCAAAATGGTTAGAATAGATATATAGTTACATTCTCTTAATGAATAGAGGATTTGCTCTAATAGTGTTTGTAAATAGGATATCATGTCCGCATCTTGTACAGCAAATAGCCACTAGGAAGAATGTATGCAATGTGTTAATTATTGAAAGTGTCCTAGCAATTTGATTTGAAACTGTCTCATTGCTATTTGCTTCTCAATAAAATTATGGAAAATAAATAAATAAATAAATATGGCTATTCTCTGAGTTCCAGAAAGACCTCAATGGCGGATCGCCATCAATATCCTTGCTGCTCATTTTGGTCTACAGTTTGAGCAGAAACATTTTAGAGGTCAAAAACATTTTTTGTGGATTGTCCAACAAACTAGAATTTAAAGTCTCAGATTTTCATTTTCCTTTCCCGTTTTTCTACTGTGGGAAAAAACAAAATTGTGATTCTGAGGTTTGAATGGCTACTCAACCTCAGAAGGGGGTCTCTGAAATGACAGTTGTTCAGACAGTTATGAGAAAAGAACCTAAAAGCTCTAGAACTAAGCGATTTTATTAGGAATGTAGTGGTAGAAGGGAGAGGCAGGACCAAGCTGCTCACGTAGGCAGCCTGGAAGCAGAGCAGGGGAAAAGAGACCCCAGGAGAGCGACCCCACAGGTCGTGTGCGCAGGGCTCCCCCCCTCTGCTTACCTCCCGGCAGCACGTTCCTCTATGAAATTAGTGATTGATCTTAATCCAGCCAGTCCTCCAGGAGTCTCTTTCCAGTCAAGCTGACAACTAAGAGTCGTTTGCCCAGAGGCCATGGCTAGAGTTTTCTTTTTTTAGGAGGTTGGGTCCTTTCCTAGAATAAACGCAGTTATGGAAATAACACCAGCAAGCATGGCCAAAGATCCTGGTTCTTGTCCTGGTTTTGCCAGTGGTGCTGTGGTCTTCAGGACATATTCCAGCTTGTCTGGCATGACTGACCTGTGTTAAATCACAGTCCTTCAGCTCTCATTGGGATCAGATCACCTCTCCCTAAGATGAACAAACGCCTTCCATTTTCTGAAACAATCTGCGTTTTAATACCCTGCTGTGGTGTCCAGCTGTGAGCTCAAATCTGTGCCTCAACTTTTGATTTTAAAAGATACTGTCATTGCAATTTTGCTCCAGCAGGAGTATTTAAATAGCTGTTTTGTCTTATTGATACCCTGCATGTGTCAGTAATCCTTAATCTTTGTAGGCTTGGGTGTGTGTGTGTGTGTGTGTGCATGCAAATGCGTGCATATGTGTGTGCATGTGAAATGGGCCTGAGAGAATTTAGTGAAAGTTACGAATCATCGCAGAGTGGCTGTCTCCATCTGCTGTGGCTCCTGTGTGTGGCTGGATTTGGGTGTGTTCTAAACACATGCAATCCCATTTCGTTTCTTCGAGTCATAATTTTCTACTTTATATAGCAAGACCTTCTGCTCCAAAGACTTATATACGCTCAACATGTGAGTTACTCTTAGGAAGAAAAGAAAGAAAGAGTGAGAGAGAAAGACAAGGGAAGGAGGAAAGAGAAAGAGAAGAGTGGAGAGAATATATGAATTCAGATTTTGGAAGCCTTCGTCCTTATCCAGGTTTAATCATATTTTCTTCATTATTTTCCCTGAAAGCGATATGAGTGCTATAATTAATATCAATTTATTATTATATGCATGAAACTTGCTGAGAGTAGATTTTAAGTGTTTTTACTAGCAAAAAATAATGTGTGCGATAACATGGATTAGTTTGTCTGTTATTTTATCAATGTTATCCCAGCACTGTGGGAGGCTGAAGCAGATGGATTGCAAGTTTGAGCCAGGCCTGGGCAATTTGATGAGACATTGTCTGAAAGTAAGAAATAGGGAAATTTAAAAAATTAAAAAGGTGGGAGGGGCCTGCCAGTTAGCGCAGTTGTTTAAATGTCTGCTCATACAAATGCAGTCAGGCGCAGGATACCGCGGTTTGATCCCCACCACTCCCTGCCTTAGCACACCTACCCTTGAGGCAGCCTGAGCCAGCCAAAAAATAATAATAATAAAAAAATTAAAAATTAAAAAGGGCTGGTGCAAAAATCCTGGGTTCAATTCCAGGTATCATGAAAAGAAAAAAAAACTATATAGACAGATAGATAGATGGATGGATAGATATAGAGAGAGACAGACAGAGACAGAGAGATAGAACAAAATCATGTTCTATATCATAAATATATCCAATTTTATTTGGTCAATTAAAAACTAAAAAATAAAATTAGAAATAATTTGATGTGGAATAACAATTGCAATGTTAAACAAAAAAACCCTCAAATGCTGCGTCTTCTCAAACATTTCATTTGCAAATGCAATTTTATACTCCTTGGAGAATATCTGTACAAACAAATAGATGGAGAATCTGAGACACTGAGAAAGTAAGTGGCATGCAAACAGCCCAGAGGTAGAAAGTAGAAGAACTCAACCAGATCCCGAAGTTTCCTATCATTTCTTATGCCATCGCTACTCTTGGTTTGTTTGTTTGTTTATCATACTGGGGATTGAACTCAGGACCTTGCCCTTGCCAGGCAGGTACTTAAGCCACTGAACCATCTCCTGGCTCTCTTGTTGCTTTAGATCCCTTTCCCTTTCTTCTCTTCTCCCTTTCTTCCCTTCTCTCCCCACTTCTTTCTTTTCCTTTCCTTTCCCAGGGTTGAACCCGGGGCTTTCTTCATGCTGGGTAAGACCTCTGGCGCTGAACTACATCTCAGACCCTTCTTGAAGATGTCATGTTCTGGACTCTGTTAAGGTGCTGGTTGCCTCTGAGTGTGTGAACTGACTGCTGACTTCAGACACTCGGGCAGGACCCACGGTGGAAGTCTCAGCACTTTGGGATTCACAGGTCCGCGGGGAGTCACCTGGAGCGACAGTTCCCCTTGCTTTTAAGACCTTAAGAACAGAACCCATAGCTTTTAACAGACAAGGTTTCTAGAACTAGAGGTGACCTTTGGGAACATCTCATCTGCGGGTATAAATGCTAAAGCCTCCACCCGAGGCCGACAGCAGTGACGGGTGGAGCAGCGACCCCGAGCGAGCTTCCCTAAGGACTCGCTTTGTGTGCATCCAACGCGCTCCGAGGCAGTCACTGGTCCACAAGAACACGCGCTCTCTGCTGCTTTTACTAAAGCAGATCGCTTTATCATCTGTCTGCTGCTGCACATATTTTTTTTTTCTACCACCAGTAGGAAAAGGCAATAGCTCCTTGTTACAAGAGATGACAGTGTTCTATGAATGTAAGTGAAAACAACCGCCTAATGTGAGGGACCAGTGGAAGGAGTGTGGGGTTTGTGGCGTGCTGGATTGCAAAGGAAACGTGAGGAGAGGGCAGCAGCTCTAAGAACTGTGCCTGTGAAGCTGTATGTGACCATATTTGCCGACTTTTTCTCCTTGTTTGGAAAAGCTGACAACTTGGAGACTGATCAGAAATCTCTTGACTTAAAAAACAGTGCTGTCCCACTGACCTTGTCAGACACAAATGTTACATTTTTTTGTTATATAGGTCTTGTTTTATGTTGGCCTTAACCATCATGCAGAAAAGTATAAACACGAGATATAAAAAGTAAAGCCATATTAACATGCTGAGCTGTAAAAGGCTCAGGTCAACAACTTCTGACATTGCCAGTCCTGCGGATAACCCACTACTATTATGGACTACTGGAGTATATTGGATTATTTTGCTGAATTCCCACACCTACTATATTTGAATGGCAGTGGAATACCCATCTCTGACAAAACTGAACACAAAGGGAGATATAAATGAAGGTCCATTTTGTAGTGAAAAAAATATATATATTTGTATATACAAAATAAGATAAATATACAGCTACTGTCTCTTAGTTCAATGAGAAGAAAGATTTATACTAATAGTGTTTAGACAATATATCATGTCAGTATCTTGTACTCTGAATACTACAAAGACAACTATATTCGATGTATTAATTATTGTAACTATCCTACTAATCTGTTTTGAAACTGTCTTACTGCTATTTCTTTCTCAATAAAATTAATCAAATACTGAAAAAAAATGATAAAAATGGAACAATAATGTTTTGAAAATGAACAAACCATAACAACAACAAAAAAAACCCACCAATGCTTGCGGTGGTCAGATAGCTCAGCAGATTAAAGCACCTGATTAGGCATGTGCAGGGAGAAGGGTTTGATCTCCATGGTGCTGTGTCAGCCCTGCCCCCACCCTAGGGTGTGCTGAGACATGACTAAAACTGGGTGTGGTGGTGCGTGCCTATAATCCCAGCGCTGGGGAGGCTGAAAACAGGAGGATCACTACAAGCCTGATTTGTGCAGGGAGACCCTAGAGACCCTGTACTAAATACTTACAAAACAAAACCAATGTTAGCTATTTTCTTTGCATTACTGATGATTGAGCTCAAGACCTTTTACACTGAGTTACTCGTCCAGCCCTGTTAGGTTATTATTATTATTATATTTTTGGAAGAAGGGTTTCACTAAGTCATTCAGTTGCTCAGGCGGGGCTCACGCTTGCTGTCCTCTTACCTCCACCTTGTAGATTGCTGGGATTACAGATTGGTTTTACCATGTTCCACTTAGGATTTTTTTTAAAAACACTGTACATTGAAGGGATTTTCACCTGGAGGCCACATTCTTCCAGGTGAGCTGCTGATTTGTGATTTTGGATCTAGCCCAGCTACCTGATTTTTATAGGCCAGTGGGCTAAGAAGAAGAAGGACATGTGCGTGTACTTAGGCAGTGGGAGCCAGGCTTCCTGGGTTTGGTTTCTTCCTTCTCCAACATACTGTTTTGTTCCTTTTATCCTCTAACCATTTTCACTTAGCATGGAAGGCAAGTGTCATCTTTAAATTTATGCTACTTGCAGGAGAGGTGAGCTCTGGAGACATTCTTCAATCAAATGCCAAAGGCTCAAGTAGCTCTTAGGTGGAATGTAAGTGCTTAGCAATCACCAAGCACTCACTATTCCTAGCTGTGAGAACCAGCACCAGCACTGCTCCACGTGGCCGTCCTCCATAATCAACCACCGCACACCATTCTCTGCAGATAATTTGCCTTAGGACATACTGTGTTTGCCAAGTCATTAAGGCATAAGTCAATTATTTCTCATCCTATACTGGATGTATCCAGATAAAATAGTTCCAGTCACCAGAAAGCAGAAGCTTTTGCAAGCAGCACAATTCTATTATGGTGGGAAACTTATAAAGTGGCTCTTTAGCCTGATAAAATCCATGACAATGGGAAAGGACTTGTCAGTATTTTGATTTAGGGCTTTAATGTGGTTCAGGAAATTGATGGAGTGAACATAACTCTCTTTAGGGACACTCGGAACACAATGTATTGATTTTTCATATCCTGCACAAAGCTGGCCAGGCCACCAGTCCTGGGAGCAAAAACACAAAATGAAGATTGTAAAGAACATCACTTTCGAACATTGGGAGGCAAGAGGAACTCATGCAAGAATTATGGTAAAAGGGAGCTTACCCAGAGCTTGTATTCTCAGGAGATGGATGACGTAGGGCTGATGGGACCCTGACACTAGAAACCAGTGGAAAGACTCCCTTTCTGAATAGTTTGTGAACTCTAATGTCCCTGGAATCAGGATGATGTGTAACTACTCCACTGATGTAGTCCCAGCCCTCAGCATCGGAGTGGTATACAGCAAGTGCCCGGAATACATCCTATGCCTTTTTTTTTTTTGCTCATTTAATAAGTGATAGCTATGTGTTAAGAGCAAGGAAAAACATTCACACACATATTCTAAAGAACCTGTTTAGGTGGTTGTAATTGTTGATCTCATTTTGTAGCTTTCAAAGTGGAAGTGGGGAAGCTACAAAGATCACCAAGGTCACAAGGATCACAGAGGTCAAATAACAGGTGGACTGGATGGGGGACTGCACAGTCAGCCTGACTCTCATGTGAGGCTCCACTGTGCTTCTTAGGGAAGAGAGTATGAATGCTTTCAGATTGTGTCACGGAATCCAGGGATGAGCTCATTGTGTCTGGTGGTCTAGGGGACTTGAGTTTAGCAGGAATTAATGAATCTCAGGTGAGTTGCCACTGCTTGGGAAACAAAGCTGGTATCACACTGTCCAGAAGCTCAAATGCCCTGTTAATGGGTTTCTCTGTAAGAGCTTAGCTTTCTGGTCCTGGAGCTAAGTATAACCCAGATAGTGCTTAGAATTCATTGTAGTCTTTAGGAGGCCACTTAAATGCCCCAACCCTCAGATTGTTAATTTAACAAGGGAGATGTTTTATGTAATGGCTATGGCTATCATATAAGGTAATATTTGAAAAGTTCCTGGCACAGTGCCAGGGGCAGGGACACAGTAGCCATGTGTGGTTAGTGTTTACCCAAAGGATACAGGGGAGAGGAAGTACCCTAACTTTGGGAACTATCAGGAGAGTGTTGGTTCTGTTGCTGAACCAACTCTGGAAGTTAGGGTCTTGTTCCTCCTCTTTGGGGGTCTCCTGATGCTCTGTAATTTCTGGTTCCTTGATCCAGAAATTACAGAAGTATAGAGTTACCATAGGATGTCTTGGGTGAGGGAGGAGACCCTGCAGGAACATTCTGAGAAGCTTGAATCCCACCTCCCTGGCCTGGAGACAGTGAAGTTCTCTGCTGTTTTCTCCCAGCAGCCTGCTCCTAGGTGGAGCGTCGGTCTCACAACTTTTGTGCCTCTATATTCTGGGGACATCCTGCACCCTCTCTGTATCCTCACTAGGTTATGCAATGAGGTTGAAATACATCATCACTCTCAATCCTTCTCTTGCCATGTTGATAGATTTTGCCAAAAGGAAGTCCCGAGAGGCCAGGGGAAGGGATGAGAAAGAAGGAGAAGAGTGTAGTGAGGGCTATTTATTTGTTTAGTGCTGGGGACTGAACTGAACCAGACCCTCATGCCTGCTAAGCAAGCAGTCTACCATGCAGTTACAACTAGAGCCCAAAGCTACTTATTTTTTATTTTTAAATCAATTCAGAGCATATGTGTACCATTGAACGACTTTTACCAGGAAACCAGCCACCGGCACCTCATGCCGGGAAGAGGAAATTAGCAGCGCCCTGGGCCTCCTCCTTGAGCTGTTGTTTCTCTGTATTCCTTGCTGCAAGTACACTTCAGACTGCCGCTGATATCTAGCCGCAGTCTTTATTCCCTGCAAAGGACTTCTCCCTGGATCTTTCCCTCTGCTTTCTGCAAAGCATTCATTCTCTGGTCTCTTCCGGCTTGGGGCTTGGCTGGTACTAACCTTTATGTTCACCCTGTACCCACCCACAGTTTCGACAAATGGGTGCTGTGGTGAACTTTGCCCCTGGTTTGAATGTGCTATCTTCCTGGTCTGAGACTTTAATCGATAAGTGAGGCAAGAATCTTGTCCTTGGCCGGATCACGGCTCTGCTAACAACCACACTGGGAAAGCCCAGGGAGTGACGCTAGTGTCTGCTCAATATCTTTCACACATCTTAAAATTAACACAGCAGTGTAATTAATTAATTAATTTATTTATATTGGATACAGAGTCTCAGTATGCAGTTCAGGCTCAGAGCGATCCTCCTGTCTCAACCTCCCCAGTGCCAGGATTACAGGTGTGCACGACCACGCCTGGTTGTGGGGCCAGTATGGTGAGCCTGAAAAGCACTCCAGGGCTGGCATGGCATGCAGCGCCAGGTATGGAACCTGGGTTCTTGCACCTGTTAAGCAGGTGCTTCGACCACTGAGCTATCTCCCCAGCCCAACGTGGCAGTTTTAAATGACATCTCCTGAGAAATCAAAATATGGGTAGACATCTTCTTTGGAAGTGATGACACTTATTATGAGAAGTGATGATATACAGCTTAATGGTGACTGAGACATCCCAAGCTGGATATTATAGAGGAAAAGTGGGAGTAGGGTAGTGTTGGTGGACATAGAAATGCGTGGGCTCTACAGATCCTTAGGTGCTTGGAATGTGTTGTACTTACGGTGGATGGAACTTGAGAAGAAAGCAAGGACTCCTCCAAGTTTCTGGCGTGTGCCACTGATTGGAAGGTGGCATCATTTACTGAGCTTGGGAACCACGGAGGAGGAGTTTTTAGTGGCAGAAATTTCAGGAGTTCTGTTCTGGGGACACTGAGACTGATGTCTAAATGGAGATGCCAAGTTGTGTCCTCACATGCGTGAAAGTTATAAAGCCAGCGAAATCTGGATTGAGAGGATGAGTTCCGGTACATTGCTGTAGAGACTGAAGTTCAAGCTGTGGGTGTGGGTGGGTTCACTGAGTTTGAGGCTGTAAAGATGATCCAGCATGAGGGTTCTCTCCCCTTGCACTGTGGATGTGCAGGGAGGCTAAGCCGTGGGGGTCTGTCCTGTGGGCTGTAGGATGGCCAGTAGCATCCCGAGCTCTACACAAGAGATGCCAGTGTGCTTCCCAACTGTGCCAACCACAGCATCTTCTGATGTTCCCAACTGCTCCCTCAGGACCAAGGTGGCCCCTGTTGAGAACCCCTGGAATAGGACAGTGGTGCTGAGAAGAGGTAGACGGTGCGGTGTGCTACACCTGAGGCTTTATCCAGGCCGTGCCCCTGCCTGATGGCGAGACCCTGGTGAGCACACTATTGAGCTTCTCAACATCTGTTTCCTGTCTGTGTCATAGAGACAATAGTAGGAGGTAGATCCTCACTTCCTCAGGAAAGAGAGGCAAGAAAGCTTGAGAACTTTTGCTTTGAACACCATCTGACTCCAGCAAATGTTTGCTGTTGTCATGTTCTCAGAGTGGCCCTTTGTTGGGAAAGAGATTGGGATGAAGGAGTGAGCCTTAGGAGATGCCACCATTCATGATTAAGAAGAATGGGAGGAGGCAGAGACCTGGCTTGAGTAGCTGGAGCAAGGAGGAGGAGAGATGAGCAAAGAAGAGCGACTTGCAGGACAGAGGGAGGCAGAGCCAGTGGTCACAGGCACATTGGGCTTCTCACCTGGTCAGGGCTCAGTGTTCCTAACCCATTCTCCTTCACACACGCATGCACACACACATGCACACATATACACCACCCGGGGCGGGGAGAAACCAACTCAGAGCATATTATTGAGGCAAAAATGCTTTAAAATGACTGTTAAATTTACTAGAGCTTAGAACCTATCTAAGAATGATGACTTTAGTGTTCTTACATGGTACTCAGAAGGTGTTTATAATATTTTGGTTAGGAATTCTCTCCCTCTCCCAGACTGATTGCATTTAAAAACAACATTACAAGGTTAGTGAAGACAGCAAGCCAGTGATAAGGAGCAAGCCCAGAGGAGGATCCAGCATGCTGTGCAGGCAGAAGCCATTGGACCCTGTCCCTCTGGCCTGGGTACAAGTGAGGGCTCAGGGGACTGAGGTATTCTGCAATCACCTGGATGGAAACTGTGTTTATCAGCAAGATTGCTTTATTTATCCAGTTCAACATCTTTCATTCTGCTTCTGTAAGATAAAGAAAAGATGCCCTATACTTATCCTCCTCCTCTACCCCAATTGATCTAATACATCAGTTAATTCTCAATTTCCGGAGCACAGTTCCTCTCTAAGACAATGAATGGATGTGGGCGGGAGAAAGGGAGAGGAGGCATAGAAATCATGACTGTGTTCTTTCCCCCCGCCCTCCCTCACTTCCGTTTCCTCTCTCCCACTCTTCCATCCTCCACATGCATGTTATGTTCTTATTGGTTGCAGATTCTGAACTAGGTGCTGGGGGAGGGTGTTGGAGAAGAGTCTCTGAATACATGGTCCTTATTTTTAAAGAAGTGAGCAAATATCTTAAAAGACAGAAACTTATAGAATGATCACGAAAGATCTAGAATGGGTTGATGAGTGAATGAAGAGGCATTGTTATTCTACAAGGTGACCAGGAAGGAAAGGCCAGCTCCAGGTTGAAAGGTTCTGCACACTTTGAGGTAGGGGAGCCGTGTGACGGGGTTGCAGAGGACCCAGAGGATGCAGCCAGACTGCCACTTCAGAGGACTGCAGAGCTTGTGTTAGGAGCAAGGGAGGGGGCAGGACTGGATGAGGAGGCGGAACAGATGTGACCTGCTCAGCTTGGTGGCCAGGGTACCTGGACCTGTGATGCAGCTGGGGTGAGGACACTATTGTGCAGCTTTGAGGAACATTAGTTCTCCTCTGGGTGTGCCTGTACTCACTATTAGTGCTCAGGCAGCTCCAGTGCCTCATATGACATCTCGTCTTATTTCTTGAAATTCTAAAAAGTTTCTCTCTCTCTCTCTCTCTCTCTCTCTCTCTCTCTCTCTCTCTCTCTCTCTCTCTCATCCTTCATCTGAGAGACACGCTTCCTGTTAAATACCACTCTGGGCATTCCTGTTGATCTGTGAATGAATATTGAATGTGCCTTAGTGCCTCCTTCAAAAAGCTCTTTGGGGTCCACAACATCTTTGGGGGAGGGAGAGGGGGACTTTGGTGAGGGGATGGGAGGGAAAAGGGTCACTGCAAAAATTGTTCATTTGTCCAGCAAATGTTTCCTAAGAGCGGCTGTGTACAGGTTAAGTGAGGCAGCCCTTGATGTACTGGTCGCAGCCTAGTTGTAAAGTCTGTATCTGTCAAGACTGTCAGGAGATTTTATGTTGAAGAGAACGTGTGGTAAAAATGGCAGGTGGCAAAGTAGGGAGGTAGGGGAAGGAAGCCTCTACGTTGTTGGTGGGAATGTAAACTGGTACAACCACTGTGGAAATCAGAGTGGGGACTCCTCAAAAAACTGTCACTAGAAAGTCCATTTAGCCCAGCCATTCCCCTTGTAGGTATCTTCCCCAAAGAGTTGAGACATCATATTGCAGCAATCCGTGCATATCCATGCTTATGGCAGAATAATTCCTAATAGCTAAATATTGGAAGGTCATATGCGTCCATCAGCAGATAGGTGGGTACAGAACATGTGGTGTTTACACACAACACACCATTGCTCTGCCATAAAGGATATGTTTGAGTCATTTATAGGAAAACAGATGCTTGAGAACAGAACACTAAGTGGAATAAAAACACACAAAAACTTAAATGTCACATGGCTTGTCCTACAAGAAAAACCTAAAATATAAAGAAAGAGGAAAATAAAAGACAATAGGAAATGGCACAATAGCTCTTGAGTGTTTGGGAAGGGAACCAAGAGAAGGAAAGAGGAAGGGAAGGAAAAAGAGATGAAAAAGAGGGGGAGCTGTGATGCGCTGTATGCCCAGCTCCCCGGGAGGAATGTGGTCATCAAGTACCATGAACATAGAAAATGGGGGGGGGGAGGAGAGGGGGAGAAGAGGAGGGAGAGAGAGGAGGGGAAAGGGAGGCGGAAGGATGAAGGGAAGCAGGGGAGGAAGGAGGAAGGGAAGAGGGGGAGGGGGAGAGATCCAAGAGATGAAGCAAGGGTGGGGGGAGAGGTAAGAAAATGAGTCAAGCTATGTCATGTAGATGTTCCAAGTCTTCATGATGAATGTATAATGATAGTAATGAATGTATAATGATAGTATAATCATTCTATACTTTAAATAGGCACCAGTAAAAAAAAAAATTGGGCAACAAAAAGAATGGGGAGTTGGTCATGCCCTTCAAGGCTGAGGAGAGTTCCCAGGACAGATGATAGCTGAACTGGGCTGCAAGTGTAAATGGTGGTTCAGCAGGTGCAAGGTGAACAAAAGGATGCTGGCTGCAGGGAAATGGTGCACACAAAGGCTTTGTAGCATAAAGGAGCATGTAGGTGTTTGGCAAGCTGAGGCATATTGGGAGAAATCTGGTGTTCAGCAGCAGTGCACGAACTAGAGAAGAGTGGGTGTGGTGGATTTCTAACTGGTGGTCAACTTACTACACCCAGCTGAATTAAACTAGCATGGTGCTAGGTGTGGGAGGCCCACCTGAGGGTTGTTGCCAGCAGCATAAAGGCAGAGAAGCTGTCAGAATGCTGTTAGGGATGCTGTTTCAAGAAGCTGTAGGAGCTGTTGGAAGCTGCTAGTTTTCTTGGGCTGTTCTGTGGGAGGGCCTTGTCATGCTGGCCTTCCCAAAGAATTTTGGAGGAGTTTTGGTCCTCATGCTGAACATCTCTTCCTGGAGGGGAAGATGGTGCATTGCTCAGCCTCATGGAGAAGCTCATCCCATTGGTTTTCTGGATGGGAACTTGGCTTTCCTCATAACTGGAGGAGCTCGGGACCTCGCTGTTGCTGAGGATGGCTGTGGCACCTTTGGGGGAGCTCTGGTGCTTGCCTTGAGCATTGCTTCCTGGCTCCAGCTCAGATCCCTCAGCCTGCTGGCACAGATCCCTCATCCCTTAGCACAAACTTCCTAGCTTCCACCACTGACCTTTGGGCTTTTCCGGCACAGATCCATGAAGTAGGATCCAGGCCCTCGGCTGGATTCTTTAGTATTTAGTGCGTGGATAGATTTCCTGCACTTGTATATGATTCTTGGGTGATTCCTTATAAACTAATATTATAAAATGTGTCCCGTATTATATTGTTTCCCTTGCAAGAACCTCCAATCATGACGGTGGGCTGACTGATATCTAAGGTAGTCCAGCAGTGCAGACATTCATCCGTAGGTCAGTGTGTCTGAGTCCCTTTTGTTCATTCAACTACAGTTTTTGTTATATAATACAGGTTTAAATTATATACCATCTACTTGTTTTCTTTGAATTGCTTTATGTTGTTTAGTTAGATGTACAGAGGAAAGAAACTTTTCAACATTGTTTTATAAAGAAACTATATTTTCACTGAAATTAGGAGTTCAAGATGTCAAGTGACTTTTTTTTTTTTTTTTTTTTTTTTTTTTCTGGTACCGGGGTTTGAACTCAGGATCTTGCACTTGCTAGGCAAGTGCTTATTCTATTAAGCTATCTCTCCGGCCCCCAAGTGACATTTTCACACGATGCAGTCACCCTTTAGTGTCTATGGGGAGCTTATTCTAAGGGCCCTTTAGGATATCAAAATCTAAGATTCTTGCATAGAATGTATACTATTTGCATATAACCTGCGCACACCCCCCCATATATTTTTAATTATCTCTTGATGACTTATAATACCTACTACAATGTAAATACTATGGAAATAGTTGCTCTACTGTATTAAGGAAGAAGGACAAGAAAAAGGCTATCTATATGAACTCAGCAGAGAGGCATTTTTTCCTGAACATTTTATATCTGCAATTCGTTGAGTCTGTGGATGAGGAACCCACAGAGACAAAGGGCAAACTGTACATACTTAATCAAATACTTGACTACTGCAAGTTAGGAGGCTTCTCTGCACGCTGCCCGCCTCCCCCAGCACGTGCTGTAAGTCACTCTGTCAACAAAGCTGCAGGCGACTGGGAATGAGTGTGCATGCCTGACATTACCACTTCTGGATTGGAGTAGCACTGCTCAAGTGGCAGAGTGGAAAGGCGAGGAGAAAGAGAATCAGATTTTGAAAACACTTTGTTTTCATTGTCTGCCAAGTTCACATAATCATACAAACAAGGAACCACCTATGTTCTGTGGCAATGCACAGAGGAGGAAAATCGTAGCATTGAGAGTATCTGTTGTTAACCTCAACCAGCTCTCCCTTCTTCCCAATGCCCTGAGATTCTTTGATGGATTCTGCCTCATCTCCTTAGCCTTGGGGATGAATGCAAGATTCAGGAGGCTTTATGACAGGAAGTTCTGTCCTTTCACTGGAAGACAATGTGACTGTGGAGGAGAGGCACACTGAATGAGACGCTGTAGTTCCTGAAGAACCTTGGTAATAGATCAATGGGGCCATCTGCAGGAAATGCTGTGAGCCTTAGTGGAATATTTTGGCCATCTCCCTTTTAATTTAGGTAATGGAAGACCACAGTGGGTTCAAGGCATTATTACTTGACATGGAATTTAGGTAGAATAAAGCCTTTACAGAGCTTCTGAAGCCAGGTGAGACATACAGATGTTTCAGAGACCCACAAGATACTTGAGATGAATGAGTCAAAGTGGTCAAGCTAAAAAATCCAACCCATTTGAAGGGGTGAATACCTGCTCAGCAATACCCAGGGATTAATAAACATCAAGGGGCATGGTCTTAGTGTCTTTAGATGTCTCTGTTTCAAGAAATCTGGACATTTTTGATGTCATCTCAAATTTGTTGACTATCTCTTCTTCCTCCCCACCCCTCTAATGAGGCAAACACTGCAACCAAATCCAAACTATAGTTCATATATCATAATCTCTGAACTAGTTTATATTCCTATATGGTTTTATAAACCCCCTTCTGACATAGCATTGGTTTCTGATTGATCACCTCTAGAGCCGGAAAACTCACTACTTCACAAATCAATCTGCTGTGCTGTCAGACAGGACATGTCTATATTCAAGGGAAAAGCCTTAGAAAAATCCCCGCATGTCTTAATCTGGAGTGGGAGGTCTACTCCTGCCTCACTCTGGGGCACCCCTTGGAAGTTACCCCATGCTCTTGAGATCAGCAGATCAGCGTCTCTTGTGTTTACCATCTGCCTCCCCAATGTTGAGGTTTTGCTGAAAGCTTGTCATGTCTACAGGCCCCTGGGCTTTGCTCTTTGATGTGCAAAGTTCAATGGCCCATTTTAAAAAGCTATCAAAGTCATGTCGGCAAAAGCAGGACACTTCATAAAAAAGGCAAACTGTATATTTTGAATATGGTTAGAAAAGGCCCTCAAGCCAAGCCTGCCCATTTGAACACTACAAGTTAAAAGCACAGTGCGCTTAAAGAAGAATTATGAAATGGCAAAATGAAATTTATATGTGATTTTCGTGTGTGTGTGTGTGTGTGTGTGTGTGTGTGTATTTCTCAGTAAGTTAGCTGAAGTTTAGATTTGTGGGAAGGAAAGAGAAGGTGAGAAATGCTAAAAATATTTCTGGTATTGGAAAAATATTTCCATGAATTTTTCATCACCATTTCTGGAACTTTCTCCTGGAGGGGTTCATGAAGCGTGTGTTCTGAATGGCAGAGTGCAACACACATTCTATTATCATCAGTCCTTCTGGAATCCCATGCAGACATCACTAGTGGAACACAGAACTTTTGCCGCCAGAACAAGGGCTCCACTGGGCAAGAGCCATGTCTTTCTTAGTTGATCAGTATATTACTACATCTAGGACAGTGACTGGCATGTTGTACTTATTAATAAAAATCCTCATAGAGAATTTCCATCCATTGAGGGAAGACTCATTCTCAACATCCTCCCCAGCATATTTCTCTACATACCTTAAACCAATTAATTGGTGTGTGATTGGCAAGTCTGACTTTAAGATTTCTTTTAGGCACCTGGAATCATGGGAGGTGGGGTAAATTCCATTTCCAGGGGGCTGCATTAAAAGTCGAATGGGAGGTGGAGTGGGATGGAGGAGGGCTTTGGACTTATGTGAATAATCTCTTCAACTTCCCTAGAAAACTTCCATAGTGTAGTAAAGGTTACGTTATTTGAAGGATGAAAGGAGGCTTCCAAGATGACAGATGCTGTGCTTTGCACACTTTGCCGTCACAGGTGGTGAGCTCGTCCAGTGCTCTGGGTCTCCTTTCCCTGTAGGTGCCACATGGATCTAAGGCTGCGGGAGCTGTCCCCTCATGTATTGTTCCCCTTTCCCATGAGGACTCACACTGTCTGACCATGTCCCTTGACTTCTCAAGTTATAGTTTTGCTTTCTCCTTCTGATGCCCTTGTGCCCTTTTTGGGAAAAGAGATAAGCTTGTGCAGACTTGTGTTCCTCATTTAAAGCCTTGGAGTAGGACAGAAGTGATAGAGGGAGGTAGAAAGTAGAGAGGAAAAATCATAATTTAAAAATTGCACTTTTAGCACAGCAATTTCAGGACATAATGAAAATAACTCAAGGTTATACCTGGGCCTGTTTATGCTTCTCTCCTTCCAAGCTCATCACATTCAAAATCTTTTAAAGATGCTTTAAATCCATACAATAGCTTTGTTGATAAGGTAAAGGGGAGAAACTTGACCTAAAGAAATGACACAGACTGGACCTCTCTCTTTCTCCTGTGAAATCGGTGTTATGGGTTGTATCTAGATGTCCCCCCAAAGCCTCATATGCTCTTAAGTGGGGCATTGGGAAGGTAGTTGGATATGGGTAGGTGCTGCCCATTACTGGATTCATCCATTGGTGAGTTTATCACTGCACGTATTGTTTGGAGATGGCACCTCATCAGAGGAGGTAGGTCACTGGGGAGTGGGCTGGAAGGGCCTCTCCCTTTCTTTCTCCCACCAAGCTTTGCCTCCTGATTGCCCTGTGGTGAAGAAACCCCCTCTGCTTTACTCCTCTGCCACACTGCCCTGTCTTGGAGCCAGCTGACTATGAAATGAAAGCTCTGCAAGTTGTAGGCCAGGATAAACCTCTCCTTTAATTTGTGACAGGCTCAACTATGGAGAAAGTAGCCAAGCCAATGGGCTATGCTTTCACCTGTGAAATGATGAGTCATTATCTCTGGGCAGGGCATGGCTTTGCTCCTGTGAATCAAGCACCAGCCTTTCCATAAATTTCCACAGGCTTCCACCACCAGAAGCACATAAAGAGTCCCTGCCTCAGACTATAGTGTACCTTTTTCTTGACACCTTATGCTCTTTCTTTTTGAGTATGCACTTTAAATTCTGACTAAGAATTCTCTTTATGCCCCTTACTGACGCATCATGAACATTTTTTTTTCTGGGACAGAAGTCATTGACTTTGCAACCTGTCATGTGGGTGGGGTCAGGCAGCATGCTCTATCTCTCCTCTGGGGACCTCCTTGGAACCTGCCCAGTGACAGCCCAACTTAGATTTCTTTACCTTACAAACACTTTCCCTGACAGCTGCTATACATCCCAGTCTTGTTCTTTCTCTGTGCTCCTCCTAGCCTCTCCCTCTTGATAGCTCCTTCCAAAACATCATATTTTGGCAAAAACATTTGGTTGTTTGAGGAGCACTTGAGGCTGCCCAGTGCTTTTTACCCTTATCTTTGTGCCTCACAGACTATGAGAGGGATAATTGGCCTAAACAGCCTGTGCTGAAGAAGGAGTCACTGTTCTTTCCACTCCCACTGGATTTGGCCACTAGGCCTGAGCTCTGCCAAGATTCTCTTCCTCTGTCACTTTGGGCTTCCCCAATTCCTTCAAGAACAAAAGCACCTAGGGCTGCATGACCCAGAATTTCCTTCAGCTCATTTCTGAAAAGAAGCAAAGAAGCACTGTAGATCAAACAGGAGCATTCATATTTTTTGAAGCCATTTGTGTGTGTGTGTGTGTGTGTGTGTGTGTGTGTGTACAATTCTGACTCCCACTGCTTTACATTTGTCAGGCTCCTCAGACTCCAAAGCAGGTTGTAAAGCATCTTTTGTTTTCATGAAGCCAGAGGAACACGTGGTTGTGTTTCCATTCATAATGGGTAAAGCCTGGGCTTTTGGACATGCAGTCTGTGAATATCCTCTCTCCTCAGGTCAGATTGACCTCGGGAAACTTTGCATGTGGCTGGGTGATCCTGAGGGAGCTGGGAGTGCAAGTACTATATCAGGGAAAAGTGAACCTTGGAAACAGGAAGACAGGATATTGGTTGCAGAGACAACCAGGGCATAGCAGATTCAATTTACCCATTAGAGGTTTTTCCTATAATTAACTAATAATATATTTAAGTGCTATTAGAATAGAATTAGATGAAAAAATGGACAGAAATCCTAAAGCAAGTGAAAGAAAAACATTTCAAGTACTCTTACTAAATTATCCTCTGTCAGACAAGGTTCCACTTTAGACAAGACTGGAAGAAAAGAAAGATCACCAGTAATCATCAGTGTCACCACATATTGCTAAAAATCCGTAGATGGAAAGACAGTGCCAGGGATAGGACCAGAAGCAACTCTACTCTCAGCCCAGGCTCTGCCCTAAGCCTCTCTCCAAACCTGGGCAAGATGCTGACTTTGTGTGTCCCTCTTCTGCTCCAGCTGAGGCCTCAGAGCTCTTCCTCTTTGTCACTCTTTTTAGGGACATGAACTCATGACCTTAAATATTTGATGTATAATTAAATTCTTTTCATATAGAATATATGAAAAGAATTTTTATAGGATTTACTTATGTATGGTAGTAGATGTTGGCTGTGTATAATGATTACATTGATCATGGAGAGTTGGTCCATGTACAGATCCCAGACAGTGAGTGCGTTGAGAGGAAAGGAGAAGACACCAAAGGAGAACTCAACAACTGTAGTAATTGGAACTTGAGTCCAGGGAGTAGAGAAGAGTAAGTGAGCCTGGGAGTAAGTGAATGGAAATAGAGCCTGGGAGTAAGTGAATGGAAGTAAATTGGACAGTTCAGATAAGGGGAAGGTTTTAAAGGCAAAGACAAGGGGGCTGAGTACGGTGGCACAAGGCAGTAGAGACAGCCAGAACCAGCAGGCTGAATGTGGTGATGCAAACCCAGGAGAAGTGGGTGAGGCCTGCGGCTGGACACAGTGAGCTGAGGCATACTGCCGGGCCCAGTGGGATCTCGACTGAGGACCAGGCCTACCTGGAGCATCCTCATGGCACAGAGGTGGCAGGAAGTAACTTAGATGAACTCGTCTGCCTGGAAGACTCCAGGTACGTGAAGGGGAAATGACCAGACAGAATTCGAGGGGACCAGTGTACATATAAATTCCCAATTTAGGATCAGCTTTGTTATATAGATATAGTGTTAGCTCCTGTGGTCTAAAATAAAAAAAAATTAGTTACCAAATTTGTCATCTTCTAAAGTTCACTCGCTATTAGTATTGCTAACTGAACTACTGTAACTAGGATACCATATCTGCCTTGACCACATGTTCTCCCTTAGGTAGTAATATCAGGATGCACTTGGGTAATAACCTCACCAAAGCCCTATACTGAAGGATGGAGGACAGTGACAAGTGGAAACCAACATCCCATTTTCAATCAATAGAGAAGACAAGCTTGGGAGACACACAAAGCAAGGATTTCTGACAAAAAAGAGATACCTAAAGAACAGTCTCTTTACAGAGGGGCTATGATTGCATAGCTATAGCTACCTACTGTCAAGCTTTCACAAAAATGTATCATAGAAACCAAGACAAAGAGTTCTTTTAGAAATAGAAATGACAAAGTGACAGTGCAAAATGCAATCTCAGGCCCAGAGCCCACACAGAATAAACCCGGGAGACATCAGCATAGAAAAAAATGGAAGTCATACACCTGCAATCTTTGAAATAATGGCAACTGAAGTAAAGAAACAACTGTAGAAGGGTGTAGAGGAAATCAGATCAGGAATACTCTCTCAAGTTTTTTAAAAAAAGAAATGGCTTTTATGCTGGTGGACACCACGGAAGAAGCATTGACAGGCTCTCTTCCGACTGCCGTCACGTCTAAGTCAGAGTCTCCCAAGGAGACCAAACAGCTACGGAAGCTCTTCATTGGAGGGCTGAGCTTTGAAACAACTGGTGAGAGTCTGAGGAGCCATTTTGAGCAATGGAACACTCACAGACTGTGAGGTAATGAGAGACCTGAACACCAAGCGTTCCAGGGATTTTGGGTTTGTCACTTATGCCGCTGTGGAGGAGGTAGGTGCAGCCATGAATGCAAGGCCACACAAAGTGGATGGAAGAGTTGTGGAACCAAAGAGAGCTGTCTCAAGAGAAGATTCTCAAAGACCAGGTGCCCACTTAATGGTGAAGAAGATACTTGTTGGTGGCATTAAAGAAGATACTGAAGAACACCACCTATGAGATTATTTTGAACAATATGGAAAAATCAAAGTGATTGAAATTATGACTGACCAAGGCAGTGGAAAAAAGGGGCTTTGATTTCATAACCTTTGATGACCATGATTCTGTGGATAAGGTTGTCATTCAAAAATACCACACTGGGAACATCCACAACTGTGAAGTGAGGAAAGCCCTGTTGAAGCAGGAGATGGCGAGTGCTTCATCTAGCCAAAGAGGTTGAAGTGGTTCTGGAAATTTTGGTGGTGGTCATGGAGGTGGTTTTGGTGACAATGACAGTTTCAGTCACAGAGGAAACTTCAGTGGTCGAGGTGGCTTTGGTGGCAGCCATGGTGGGGGTGGATATGGTGGCAGTGGAGATGGCTACAATGGATTTGGTAATGATGGAAGTAATTATGGAGGTGGTTGGAGCTATAATGAATTTGTCAGTTATATCAATCAGTCTTCAAATTTTGGACTCATGAAGGAAGAAACTTTGGAGGCAGGAGCTCTGGGCCCTTTGGTGGTGGAGGCCAATATTTTACCAAACCATGAAATCAAGGTGGCTATGGTGGCTCCAGCAGCAGCAGTAGCTATGGCAGTGGCAGAAGGCTTTAAGCACTTCCAGGAAACAAAGCTTAGCACGAGAGGAGAGCCAGAGAAGTGACAGGGAAGCTACAGGTTACAACAGATTTGTGAACTCAGCCAAGCACAGTGGTGGCAGGGCCTAGCTGCCACAAAGAAGACATGTTTTAGACAATACTCATGCATATGGGCAAAAAACTCAAGAACTGTATTTGTGACTAATTGTATAACAGGTTATTTCAATTTCTTTTTTGAAAGTATAAAGCATTCCAACAAAGAGTTTTAATGTAGACTTGTTTTTGCACCCATGCTGTTGATTGCTAAATGTAATAGTCTGATCATGATGCTGAATAAATGTGTCTTTTTTTAAATGTGCTGTGTAAAGTTAGTCTACTCTGAAGCCATCTTGGTTAACATCCCCAACAGTGTGAAGTTAGAATTCCTTCAGGGTGATGCCAGGTTCCATTTAACATTTCTTTACAATTGCTTGGTTAAAGAAGTTGTTGTCTTCAGAAACCTTGGTGCAGTTGAACTGACAGTTACTGTTGTGACCTCTGAATTTGACCATTGAAAAGGTCACCCAAGCAAACAGTCAGCTACATGGTTATAAAAATGATTGTTGGCACATCCTATATATCTAAATTGAATAATGGTACCAGATACAATGATAGATGGAGTTGAAGCTGTGTATCATCCATTATCATGTGTAATCAGTAAATGATTTAATTCTCTTGAAAAAAAAGAAATGAGAACTATAATGAATGAATTACTAAGCATTTATAAAGAAGATAAAAAATAGAGGAGAATAGAAAAAATGATAGAAACCTTGAATAATCAATGTAGGAAAGAAATAGAATGCATGAAGCAGATTAAAAAAGATATACAGGAAATTTTAAAAAACTCCATCAAATATTAGCAAAACTGTTTAAATGAAAATGAAGATAGATTTTTAGACCTTGAAGACTTACTTGCAGCTAGTGACCAGGAAAGGAAATATCTCTTAAAATCCAGAAAGGATCCAGGAAATAATAATTCAAAAGCTGCAAGATGATGCAAAAATGAACAAGGTACGTCTAATTGGCATCAATGCGAAAGAAGGAGCCAATACAAATGACATAAAAAGAATATAGGCAGACATAATAGCAGAAAACTTCCCAAATATGGGGAACAATCTGACATTCAAATAACAGAAGCACATAGAACTCCAAATAATATCAACCAAAATAAATCTTTAGCCAGACATATAATCAAGATTCCAGAAATTCAGCACAAAGCTACATACTAAAAGCCACAAGAGAAAAGAAACAGATCACATTTAAAGGAAAACCCATCAGAATAACAGCAGATTTCTCATCACAAACCATCAAGTCAAGAGAATGGAGTGAAGTATTTCAATCATATAAGAAAACAAATTCCAACCTAGACTGATATACTCTGCAAAATTCTCTTTCGAGTTTAATGGAGAAGTAAAATACTTCCATGACAAAGAACAACTAAAAAATTTCATGGTGACCAAACCAACCCTACACAAAGTACTAAAAGACATTCTAGAAAGGGATAAAAATGACTACAACTCCAATAATGACCACAGAAAGAACCTACCAAGCAGGATAAACAATTAAACACAGGAAAAGTAGAGAACCAACAGCAGGAAAATAGTATGACAAATGTAAGTCAATATATAACCATTGATGTAAATGGACTCAAGTCACCAATTAAAAGAAATATCTTGGCATAGTTGATTAAGAAACAAAATCCAATGATATGTTGTGTACTAGAAACACATTTAGCCCAAAAAGAAATTCATAGACTGAAAATAACAGGATAGAAAACAATACTACATGCTCCAAGAACTCGGAAAAAAAGCAGGGGTAGCTATCCTGTTTGCAGACAATCTGAACTTCAAATCAAGAATGATCAAATGAGATAAAGAGGGTCATTACATACTGATTAGGGGAAAACCTCAAGAGGAAGTGATAACAGTCATAAATATGTATGCACCAAGGAGCCTGGGCCTAGCTCAGTCCTTTAAGTGGCTGCTTCCACAAAGCTGTCAGCCTCAGGTGGCTGGAGTTCGAACCTCACAACTCTCCCGCTGGCCAACGTGCCCTGAAGGCATGCGAAGACAAAAGAAAAAAAAATCCCTAATATGTATGCACCAAATATGGGAGCACCCAACTACATAAAACAAATTTTAAAAGACATGAAAAATCTGATAACCAATAACATACTCTTAACAGGGGACCGTAATACTCCCTTATCTCAAAAAGATAGGTCAAGTGGGCAAAAAATTAACAAAGAAGTATCAGAACTGAATCAAAACTGATTCAAACCTTTGAGCAAATGGACTTAGTGGGAATTTATAGAGTGTTCCACATAGCAACATCTGACTACACATTCTTTTCACCTGCACATGGGACATTCTCTAAAATAGACCACATACTAGTCCATAGATCATGTTTAAGTTTCAGTGTAAGAAAGGAGAAATTATCTCATGTGTATTATCTGACCACAGTGCAATCAAACTGGAAATTAACAATAAAAGAAACTGCAAAACCCCCATAAACACTAAAAATTAAATAACACCCTCCTTAGCAACCAATGGGTTACAGAAGAAATTAAGAAGTTAAACAATACCTACAAGTCAACAAAAATTCAAACACAACTTACCAGAATTTGCGGGATGCAATGAAAGCAGTTCTAAGAGGAAAATTTATAGTGGTGAACTCACACATTGGGAAAACAGAGGGAGAACAAACAAGCACTCTAATGCTGCACTTTAAGCTTCTATAAAAAGAAGAGCAAACCAAGCCCAAAGCCCAAGGAATGCAGGAAATTATAAATGTTAGGGCAGAAATTATGCAATTGAGACAAAGAAAACAATACAAACAATGATTCAAAAAGCTGGTTCTTTGAAAGATTAAATAAAATTGATAAAGCACTAGCCAACATCATCACAAAGAAGGAAAAGGGGCTGGCCAGATAGCTCAGTGGACTAAAGCACCTGCTTAGGTAGACACAGGGATGGAAGTTTGATCCCTGGCATGCTATCCTGACCCTGTCCCCAGAGCACGCTGAAATAGTGACTGAGACTGGGCATGGTGGCACGTGCCTATAATCCCAATGCTTGGGAGGATGAAAATAGGAGGATCGCTATGAGTCTAATTTTTGCTACAGGTCCTGTAGAAACACAGAAGATTGTCAATAGCTACTATGAAAAGATTTACTCTCACAGAATGGAAATTACAGAAGAAATGGACAGTTTCCTAGATAGGTACAAATTACCAAAACTGAATCAACAAGATATAAAACTTCTGAATAACCCAGTATCAGCCAGTGAAATTGAAAATGTAATAAAACATTTACCAACAAAGAGAATCCCAGGTCCTGATGTATTCACAGCTGAATTATACAACAAATTTAGAGAAGATTTAATTCCAATGCTCCTGAATCTCTTCAATGAAGTTGACTAGGAAGCAATACTACCTTAATCATTTCTGAAGGCAAGTATTACACTGATAACCAAACTGGAGAAACTCAAGTAAAAAGAATTATAGACCAATCTCTCTCATGAACATACATGCAAAAATCTTCCATAATAGCAAATAGAATACAACAAATCATCAGGATGATTATACATCACAATCAGGTAGGATTCATCGCAGGGATGCAAGAATGGTTTGGCTAGAGCTGGGGAGATGGCTCAGTAGAATAAGCGCTTCCTTGGCAAGCACAAGGGTCTGAGTTCAATTCCCGGTTCCGGTGTGGGGGGGGGGGAAGAATGGTTCAGCATATTCAAATCTATAAATGTAATACACTTTATCAGTAGAGCAAAAAAGAGAAGGCACACTATCCTCTCAATAGACACAGAAAAAGCTTTTGACAAAATCCAACACTCTTTCATGATTAAAGTTCTACAAAAAATTGGAATAGAAGACCTATACCTCAAACTGATAAAAGCCATCTATGACAAACCAACAGCCAACATCATCCTAAATGGAGAAAAATTAAAATATTTTTTTCTGAAATCAGGTACAAGACAAGGATGTCCACTATCACCATTCCTATTCAACAGTTCTGAAAACATTAGCCAGAGCCATTAGACAAGAGAGAAAAATTAAAGGAATAAGCATAGGCAAAGAAGAAGTTAAACTATCATTATTTGCAGACGACATGATACTCTACATGGAAGTTCCAAGATCTTCACCAAGAAGCTCCCAGAATTAATACACAAATTCAGTAGCATAGCAGGATACAAAGTCAGCACCCCACAATCAATAGCATTCCTCTACACAGATACCAAACTCACTGAGAGAGAAATTAGACAAACAATACCCTTCACAATAGCACCCAAAAAGAAAAGAAATTCTTAGGAATTAATCTAACAAAGGAAGTAAAAGTTCTGTACAATGAAAATTGCAATATTCTGAAAAAAAAAAAGAAAATGAAATACCTTGGAATTAATCTAACTAAAGAAGTCAAAGATCTTTTCAAAGAAAATTACCGTACTCTCAAAAAAGAGATCGTAGAGGATTTCAGAAATTGGAAAGATATTTCTTGGTTCTGGATAGGAAGAAACAACATTGAGAAAATGGCCATACTCCCAAAATTGTTATACAGATTTAATGCAATTCCTATCAAAATGCCATCAACATAACTCACAGATCTAGAGAAACATTCCTAAAATTCATTTGAAATGAGAAATGACCTAGAATAGCAGAGCTGATCCCGATCAACAAAGGCAAGGAAGGAGACATTACAATACCAGACTTGAAATTATACTACAAAAGTACTATGATAAAATCAGCATGGTTCTGTTAAAAAGCAGACCTGAGTATCAGTGGAACAGATTTGAAGATGCAGATACAACTACAAATACACTCAGCCACCTTATATTTGACAAAGGGACCAAACATGTTCACAGGATGAAAGATAGACTCTTTAACAAATGGTGCTGAAAAAATTGGTTCTCCACATTCCAAAAACTAAAGCAAGATCCAGGTTTATTACCACGCACTAAACTAAAGTCAAAATGGATTAAAGATCTAAATATTAGAACTGAAACACTAGATCTACTGAAAGAGAAAGTAGGTGGAAATCTTGAAGACATGGGTGTAGGCAGACAGTTCATGAACAAAAACCAAAGTTCATGGGAAATACTTCAAAGAATCAACAAGTGGGATCTCATCTTATTGAGAAGTTTCTACATGTCAAAAGAAAGCACCAATAAAGTGAAAAGGCAACCCACGAACTGGGAAAAATGTATGACCAATCACTCAGACAAAAGTTTTCTATTTAGAATATATAAAGAATGAAAAAAAAATTAAGGCTCCCAAAATTCAAAGACCCAATCCAAAAAAGGGCATCTAAGATGAATGCACACTTCTCAGAAGAAGAAATACAGCTGGAAAATAAATACATGAAAAATTGTTCCACAGTACTAGTCATCTGAGAAATGCAAACTGAAACAACATTGAGATACCATTTCACTCCAGAAAGGACAGCTATCATAATGAAATCAACTAATAACAAATGCTGGAGAGGCTGTGGGGAAAAAGAAACCCTTCTCCAATGTTGGTGCAATTGTAGACTTGTACAACCACTGTGGAAATCAGTATGAAGAAGTCACAAAGATCTAGGATTGAAAGTCAACTGAACTATTCCTCTTCTGAGTATTTTTCCAAAAGAACTGAGAATATCATACTGCAGTGATATATGTGTAACCATGTTTATAGCAGCCCAACTTGTCATAGCCAAATCTTGGAAACAACCAAAATGTCCATCACCTGAGGAATGGATAAAAAGGATGTAGTATTTTTATACAATAGAGTATCACTCAGCTATAAAGAAAGACACACTTGAGGCCTTTAAAAGTTAGTGGATACAACTAGAGGCTATATTCATAAGTGAAATAAATCAACCCTACATGTGTGAATATTGTACTGTCTCATTAGTGTAAGAATATGAAAGTATAAATAAAATCTTAAAGGAATAATAGATATTTTTACAATGTAAAGAAACTGAACATAAAGAACGAACAATAAAGATGAAGTAAAGGGAAAAACGATAGGAAAAAAAGTAAGGGGAAAAATCATGCAAGTATATATTCAGGATAGCTGAGATGATTGTACTACTCATTTACATAAGTTTTTTGAAAGTAGCAGTTAATGTTCAAAATTTTCATGTTGATTAACTTTATATGCTATTATCTATATTTTTAGCAACTATATCAAAGACAGCAAAGTGAAATACAAAAAAACGCAGTTGAAAAAAAAAAACACAGTTGAATACCTCTCATCTTGTTCCTCTAAATGTGCACCATTTCTAATGTCTTATAAATTAGTATTCTTTCTTTAAAATAAATTTAGGGGCCGGGGAGGTGGTTGGGGCCAGGAGACAGCTCAGTAGAATAAGTGCCTGCCTGGCAAGCACAGGGTCCTGAGTTCAATCTCCGGTACTGCAAAATTAAAATAAAATAAAATAAAATAAAATATTTAAAAACAAAGTAAAAAAGGACAAAGAAAAAATTAAAATTTCTTGAAAGTAAGCATTACTGTTTAATTATTTGACCAGTTTTGCATAACTATATCTTTTAATCTGAAAAACAGATTTGATGAAGAAAATATGCAATAAGACAACCATTGTTAATTTTTTTTTTTTTTTTTCAGAACTGGGGATTGAACTCAGGCCCTCGTGCTTGCCAGGGAAGTGCTTATTCTACTGAGCCATCTCCCCAGGCCCCAACCATTGTTAATTTTTTCTTGTTTCAAAACTCTGTACCATTTGTACTGTTGCTTGTTACTCTGTTTTTGTCTTTGTTTCTATTTGTTTTTACTCTTTAAGATAAAATTTTTTAAAAAGGCAAAGACAAGGAGTTGATGTAATGGCTTGAAAGCCCAATTCTTTAGCCGTGGAAGCTTGCTGCAGGATTTGAAACTAGCTCCCTGTGATGACAGCTCTGGGTAGACTGTTGTTCTTGGCATGGTTTATCTGCCATGCAGTCAGAGGTCACCAGAGAAGCACATTTAATGTAAGATTATACATATGCATTTATGTATATGTGCACTTATATTTGGACTCAGAAGGTAGGCTCACAGTGGCCACCCACAGCATCAAGTGTGGAAAATCCCAAGAGGTCTGTCTGCATGCTGGAACTCCTAAGGGGCCTGCCAAGAGTCACAGGCCTGGAGCTCACTGTAATCCTGTGCACCTTTGATTAGGAAGCTGACCGGTCTACACTGGAAGCTGAGGAGTCTACACTGGAAGGCAGGAGACAGATGTCCAAGGCAAAGTCAAAGACTGTAGCTCCTGGGAAGAAGAAGAAAACCTTCCTTCATTTTCCCTTTCTTATTTGTTGGAGGCTACAGACTCGCTGCGTAGAGAAAGGTACTAGGTGGCTTCAGCCAATCCTCGGATATTGGGTGCAGCCAGTGGAAGACGCAGGCACAGCAGGGCAGAGATGAGCTGTTCCTTCTCCACTGAGGCGACAGTCAGCAGAAAGCAAAGGGACATGGTTTCAGTTCTTCAAGGTTTGGAGTCGTGTGCTACGCATCATAAACAGCTGCCTCATCTACGCGCACTGTTGACACTGAAGGTGAGATGTGAACACTCACCCCCTTGGTCTGACCCTTTGCTTCAGTCTGAGTTTCTCTTTCTGAATGCTTGCCTCCATGTTCTGGTAGCAAGGTGGGTAGCTGCACTGAAATCCCGAAGACCATATAAGACAGAGAGTATCTGGAAGTAGCTGGCGTCGGGCAAATTCCCACCAAAGCGCCTAAAAAGTAGAAATCCGCCTCTTACAAGAATCTCTTAAGTAAGTAGCTTCATTGACTCAAAGGAGTTTGGTAAGACTGAGTGTCCAAGGTGTGTAGCTTGGGTGGGGACTTAGAGTGCTGGATGTGGATTACTTTCACGGATTTGAAGCTTTTCACCCAGCATTTATTTTCCAACTGAGGGAGAATTCCAAGTGTGTCTATCAACATTGCAAGTTGGCGGCTGGTGATATAGCTCAGTGGAGTAAGCACTTGCTTAGGTAAGTGCAGAGACCAGGGTTTGATCCCTGGCACCACATGCCATGCTGGCTCTGCCCCCGGGCGTGCTGACCCAGTGATGGAGTCAGGTGTGGTGATGCACACCCGTAATTCTAGCACTAGGGAGGCAGAAATCAGAAAGATCACTGTGAGTCTGAGCTGCACAGTGAGACCTTGCACCCCCGCAAAAACAACAACAACAACAACAAAAAAACCTTAACCTCCCCCCCCCAAAAAAAAATATTGCAAGTTGGATGAAGTTGAGACCAGGGAGAATCCTTGCTGTTAAAACCTTTCCTTTACATAGTATGGGAAGAGTAAGCGTGCTTCCCCAGAGCACATGGAGCATATATCACTAGCGTGCGACTGATGAGTGGTCTCTTGTTTTATCTGATGGTTTCTGAGCTTTTGATTAAAGTGATGGAGCACTCTCTAGAAGGTGCAGGCATGTGCACAGAAACAGTACTCTCTATACACTCGACACTGGATCACGGGCTCCAGCAGGCCGTTCCTGTGTTGAGAATTCCTGACCTGAAGAAGGCTCTTGCATTTTGCTAATATCTTGTTTCTTGATAGAGCAGTTCTCAGCATCAGTTTCAGCGTTGTCTGATTTGCCTGCTTGGAACATGCCGCAGAACAGTCCTTTCTCCTCGCTGGGCCACCCCGATTTTCAGTATGGAGTTAAAGTTGTTGAGGCAACTTGAACAAGCTTTTGTACGGAGCGGTCATGAGAAGCGGTTAGGCTGATGCGTTACCTTCTTATGTGCATTTCTCTTGGAGACTTTGGGATCTTGCTCCATTTAGGAAAATTATACTCAACAGATTTACGAGAGCATCCTCTGGTGAGGATACCTCATCTCTGGGTTGAAATCAGCTAAGCAAACTCTCTTCCAACCACTCTGATTGCAGAATGCAGCGCATAATTAAGTGTTTACTAAAAAAGCTGGCGAACAGGCCCTGGGGGAATATGTCAGAGCAGCTTTTGTCTCCATGGCAACTTCCAATGAGCCTTCCAGAATGATGAGAGCGTTCTCAGGACCACTGATGCAAAATAAAGTGGCAACTAACAAGAACACAGAATACACCGCATCGTTCTGTTCCCAGTATTAAATATTTAATATCTCAGCTTTGTATGTTTGCATTCAATGGTCCTCATTCATTTTTTGTCCTTTCAGAGGAGGACAGCTGACATCTGTTGAGCACATGCAAGACTGTGCGTATCGCTATTAGTTACACAATGTCATAGAATACATTTTATAAGCAATTAAGAAAATGTAGTCTTAAGAATTCATGAAAGCAGAGAGTCATTAGCCGTAGCACCAGGCTAGCCCTACCCATTGCCAAGTACTTATTGTACTCTGAAATGAAAAGGACACTCCAGAGCATGCTGGACAACTTTTCTCTGTGAGAAGTTTCTCTGTGACTTCACAGCCTTGGGATCCAGTACGTGGAGTTGGGCAGCCACCACTTTTATAAGGGTGTAGTGGAATTTCACTTGCTAGGAACCTTGGAGCCAGGACCTGGTTCAGGCACTTGATGCTAGGGGTTTCTCAGCTGCCAGTAGAGGGCCATCTTTCTCTCTGTCTGTTTATCTCTCTCTGTCCCTCTTCCTCTTCCTCTCTGTCTCTCTCTGCTTGACTGTCTGTCTCTCTCTGTCTGTGTCTGTGTCTGTCTGTCTGTCTGTCTGTCTATCTGTCTGTCTGTCTCTCTCTCTATCTCTCTATCTCTCTATCTCTCTTTCTCTGTCTGTCTGTCTGTCTGTCTGTCTCTCTTATTTTGGTGCTGGAGAAGATTGTGCCCCGAAACTCCCATGTTCTGGGCAAGTGCTCTGCCACTGAACTATATTCCTAACTCCCTAACACTTCTGCCCATTGATTGGCCTTCTGGGTATCGACGCATGTGAATATCCACATGAGCTGAGTGGCAGTAAGTCAGAGCAAATAGGAGGAATGGTGTGAAAGAAACTGTCCAAATTAAATGGAGACAAAGGATCTAAAAAAAAAAGTCTTCACTTTTGCTTTCCCATCCCTATCTATGTTCAGAAAATTTATACTTTGGGTTCCATAATTATAAATACATTGATGAGGGCCGTGGACATAGCTCAGTAGCATAAGCGCCTGCCTGGCAAGCGCAGGGTCCTGAGTTCTATCCCTGGTACTGCAAAAAAAAAAAAAAAAAAAAAATACATTGATGAATAATTGGTGTAGCCTAATGACATGTTTGTGTGTATAAAGCTGTTGATGTACACGTTGTGGAAAACTCAGACCTATGACTCAGTGAGGGACCACGATGTGCCGTGCATGTCGCTGGACTATTTCCCACTGACTGTATTTGATCATCATAACACTCAGTGGTGTGTTTCATCCTCATTTCCAGATGACTAAGATTCAGAAAATCTAAATGACTTGTCTGAAGCTAACAAGTGGTAGGTGAGGATTTTCATTAAAATTTTCTTCTAAAGATGATGCTTTGATATGATATAAGTGTGTGTGTGTGTGTGTGTGTGTGTGTGTGTGAGAGAGAGAGAGAGAGAGGAGAGAGAGAGAGAGAGCCTGTGACATGTCAGGTGGAGCACAGCAAAGCCATTTCTCACAGCTGGATGATGGATGACGCGCGTCATCCCAATACCCAGATGTCTCGCAGCTCAGCAACCCCGGGGTTATCGGCTGGTGCATGCGTATCTGCAGCACTGGTTTATATTTGCAGTCAGATTCCGAAGCACTTTTCCTGTGGAGTTCATTCCTTCCCTTTGGAAAGCCACAGGAGTCGGGTAGCGGCCACTGACGCTGCAGGAGGCAGCTAGAGCTTGCCAGGCTGCACAGGCCCAGGCTGCTGAGAGAGTCTGGAGCCTCAGCTGAAACAGACCTTCCTGGATGAGGTCACCTGAGCGCAGGTGCTGAGGCCACAGGGCTGCGCTGCGATCAGAATGAGAGGAGAGTGCTTGTGTGTGTGCTTGTGCGTGCATCATCACGAATTTCCTTTGGCTTTTAAGATCTTGTGGTGGTTGATTGTGTCAACTGGAGAAGCTTAGAAGCGTCACTGAGTCAGCTCAGCCATTCCATACTCTCGGATGTGGAGGCACCTCTGAAAGGCTACACAAGGGAAATGAGGAAGCACGGAGGGTTCCATGCTTTCAGAGGAGCCTCAGTCTTCAGGGTCGGCATGGACACCACCTCCTGGCTTCTAGCCCAGACTCTTTGGCCTCTGCCTTGGATCCTTCAGCCTTCCGGTGTAGACTCATCAGCCTTCTGTCGCAGACCTATCAGCCTCCTGATAGGGACCTGCACAGAGCCCTGCTGAGAGCTCCAGCCCTTGGGCTGGATCCTTCAGTCCCCAGTGTGCAGACACCCTCTGCACGCTTCCTCACCCGACTCTGCGGCTGACTGTCGTAAGCCAATCTTATAATGTCTTGTACATTTGTACATCTTGTGTTATGTCTGTTTCTCTAGTAAGACCTTCACTGATACAGATCTCATATTTTAGAGTCTCTCAAACCATGCGTAATTCAGAGGTGATGACCTCCAAGGGTCATGTGGACCTAAGCCAAAGCTCTCTACTGAGGTGACCTGTGTCATCCTTTCCTGACACTGCCCAGAGCTGGAAATACTGCATATCTAAGCAGGACACATCTGCCCCTGCACGCGCATTCGGTATTATTTTGGTAAAGAGTCAATAAACAACAATAGGGTAACAGAATAATAACTAAGGGCTCTTAGCAAAAATTAAATGACAAGATCAGGACCAGAAAGCTGATGAGAGGGGGACAGGCAACTTCACTGGAGAGGTCACAGATCAAATTCATAGTTAGTTTGGGAGAAACTCAGAAATTACCTAGAGATTTGAGTCGTTTATAAAATATTTCTGATGTATGAAATTAACACCTCAATGATACACTTAACAGGGCGTGTTCTGTCAGTAGTCTGCGGGATATCATTAAGCACGGGTAATGAAAGAGTGGGTTCCTGAGTATGAAGGAGACAAAGGTAGGCAGCACAGAGGCCTCCAGAGAGGCTGTGAAGTTCCGTAGCAATGAGAGTCCTACGCAAAGTGTTTTGGGAACAGCAGCAGCGGTGAGATGGCTTTTCTGTTAGGGGCTGGGGTGTATGGCTGTAGCCTGGATCCCATAAGGGAAGCCGAGATGCTGTCTTAAGGGACAAGGAAGAGTTCGCCAGGGAACTGGGCCAGGGCGGTATAGGGTGATCATTGAAATATAGAATTAATTACTGGGTTTTGCTAAAAGGTTGGACATTATCTTCTTGATTTCTTCCCAACCATGATGACAAAGTCTGAGGTGGCTGAAAACCCTGAAAGATTCCGGTGGACTACAGGTATTGGGCTCCTGGCCCCAGAGTAGTCCCAGGGTGCTATTTTTTTTTCGGGGGGGGAGGAGGAGGGAGTCTTGTTTCTTTTCCTGAGAAAATCCTTTGACCTACTGAAAATGACCATCCATGTATGGTAGCCCAAGCCTCTAATTTCAGTACTCAGGAGGCTGAGGCAGGAGAGATTGCCACAAGTTTGAGGCCAGCCTGGGCTACATAGTGAACTCAAGGCCAGTCTGGACTACACAGCAAGACCCTGGCTCAAAAACAAACAAACAAACAAGTAGGACCAGCATGGGACTATAAAATAGTGCACTACCTCAGAAAGCAAGCAGTCCCATAAAAAGTTAACACAGAGCAGGGTGTGGTGATACAAGGCTGTGATCCCAGCACTCCAGATAGATGAGGCAGGAGAATCACAAGCCTGAGCCCAGCCTGACAACTTGGAAACTTAGCCAGACCCTGTCTCAAAAATAAAAAAATAAATGCTGACCAAATAGTTCAGTGGATTAAAGTGCCTGCAAACAGGTTCAGGGGCCGGGGGTTTGATCCCTGGGCCTGCCTTGCCACCCAGCCCCCAGGACAAGCTGAGATGACAATTGAGACTGGGCATGGTGGTACGTGCCTGTAATCCCAGTTCTTGAGAGGCTATAAACAGGCGGATCATTATGAGCCTGATCTAGTGGTGAGACCCTGAACACCCTGTAGACTCTTCCCTAAAATTAAAAATATATAAAAAATAAACAAATAAAAATAGGGCTGGGGATGTAGTTCAGTGCAAAGGCACTGGGTTCAATCTCAGTACCAAAGATAAAGGAAGGAAAAAAGATAGAAACAGAGTGAGAAAAAAAGTTAGGGGCCTGCCCCTTAGCTTAGTTGTTTAAGTGGCTGCTTCAACAAAGCAGTCAGCCTCAGGTTGCTGTGGTTCGATCCCCACAACTCCAGCTGGCTCAGTAGGATAAGCGCTTGACTGGCAAACGCAAGGATCTGAGTTCAATCCCCGGTTCCACAAAAAAAAGTTAAATTTAAATTTCCTGTATGATCCAGCAGTGCTCCGCCTAGATACCTACAAGCAAAGCGTATGTCCACAAGAAGACTTGGACATCCGTGTCCAGAGCAACATGATTGACATTAGTGAAAGAAACTGGAGACAACCCAAATGTCTACTCTCCCATACATGAGTGAACAAAATGTACTCTGTCTACAAGTGGAATACTATACAGCAATACAAAAGGAACACAGAGTCCAATGGCATGCTACACCTAAGTGGAAGAAGCCAGATTTCATACACATTTTGTCCCCTTTATATGAGATTCCAAGGAGGGTAGAGCTTAAGAGACAGATAGGAGATTGGAGGCTACCTGGGACTAGAGTTAGCAATGAGTTGTAGAACTGCAAGCTGCTACAAGGGATGTCACTGCGCTGGCACGAATGTTCTGAATTATAGTGACTGATTATAATGCAACTTTGGAAATTGACTAAAAGACAGTGTGTAGTATACTTTAAACATTACCGAGCATACATACCAGCTTTAGTGACGCTAATGTTAATAACGTTTGGTAAGTCACTGCCATTGGATCAGCCTACACAGTATATAAATTGTACCTTTAAAAACTTTTTAAAAATCATGAATAGCCTACTGAACTTTTTGCTTAGGTTAAATGGAATAGCTGAGATCTCATTAAAAGTAATTTTTATCTTCATCACTAAATTACTCAGGTTGGGCTTGAACTGGGGATCCTCCCGCCTCAGCCTGCCAGAGTGCCTGGCTGACTGGTACGCGCCACGCGCCTGGCACAGACGTGTCATTTTAAACAGCAAGCACCGCAGTAGTCCTCCTGGGAAACAGTCTTAAGCGTGGCTCTTAAATCTGTTTTATTCTTTGTCTTTAGGAAAGATAAGAACATGTGACTAAAATAGCTCAGGGGTTTACTAAAGTCACTGAAGCTGAAACCGCACCACGCTAGCTGGAATGAACGGATTTGGGGGTTGGAGACGTCTTCCAGCTGGCGGTCTGGACCCCTTGTCAGCTTTGCCAGTGCTAGAGAGGGTCTGGGAGTGGGAAGCAGTGACAAGTGCTCATGGTCCCTTTGCATCACTGGGCTACTCAGACCCTGGCCTGGGAAATAAGTAATGTCGCTTGATTCGTCACAACGAGGCTGCCAACAGCAGAGCACTGTGGGCCTTTTCTTTTTTCCTTTGGAGGGCATATATATCAAATTAGCATTTCATAACTCGATTTGAAGAGCTCCGTACCCGAAGTTATGGAAGGCATTTGTAGGGATATAGCTCGCTTGCACTCCAGTCCCGGCCAACTTTTCTTGGCTAAATACGGAAAAGTCAATGGAAATGTTTAAATCTAAGAAGGGGATTTTCAGAACATCTCGAAGTGTTTGCCAGGATCCAGGCAGGGAAAACCTAATGTTTCCGATGTCAACTTTCAGTCCCTAGGTGAGTTGGGTTTCCTCCTCGGGCCTTCTGGCGAGATGCTTGTGGGTGGATTCTGGTTCTGCTAAAAAAACAAAAACAAACAAAAAGCCCTGAATCTTCTTATTTTGAGCACGGCAAGGTCTTGCTATGTAGCCCAGGCTGGCCTGGAACTCCTAGCAATCTTTCTACCCCACTCTCCCAAATGCTGGGAATACAGTCAGGTGCCCCATAACTGGTAGTAACAGAACCTTTCTAACTTTCGATCTTTCCTTCTGTAAAGTGGGAACAAGTATGGAATTTGCTCTAGAGAATTATAGTGAAGATTATAAAAATAATTCACAGGTAGAACCTGGCTCAAATAAATTAGATGTCCCAAAACATAGGTGACGAGTAACATTAGTGGCGATATCTTATGCCATGGATACAATTATGCACTAGTAAAATGGAGCTGACCACAGACCAGCAGACCTGGCCCAGCACCAGCTGAAGCGTTCAGTCACCCACAGCTCTCCTCAGTAAAGGTGCACAGGTGCCTGCTACGGCCAGGCACTGCCCCAAACTCTGGAATCCACACATGCGTATATTATATGCATATATTTAAAAGGAAGCTCTGTTACTTCTATATATTAATTACAGGATATATTTCAGAGGTGGCCCAAGGCAGTTGCTCTTCCCTTCGTGTGGCCCAGACAGGCCTGGAGTGTCCTACCTATTTCCTGAAGGCTGGACACCCTGTACGAGGATGTGAACTCAGCAGAGAAATTGTCTCCTTCCGTGTCCCCAGCATTAAGCACGGTGCCAACTGACAGCTGTTGCCCAGTGCAAGTGCCTGGACTTTTGCACCAAACAGCAACTGATTTTGCACTGGGGGGAAGCGCAGGGCTTCTCTATGGCTCTCCCAGGCCGCACAGGTGGTGAGTGGCAGAGCTGGGCGGGTCGCAGCACTCCCAGTCATGGCCCATTAGGAGCCTGGAGCGAGGACTGGGTTGGAAAAGAGACAGAAGTGGTGGTGGTGGTGGTGGAGAATTATAAAATACTGGCCATACTGTCCCTCAGGCAGGACCTCTTGTATTTAGCCAGACCTCGTGGTTGATTGTCTGATCCAATCACTGCCTCCTTAGATGTTCTCACTCCTGGAAACGTAACTCCAGGCAATGTCCAGTCCTCCCTGCACCCCATTCCTTCCCCCCAGCGTCTGCCATTGCAAATGCGTGGATTCCAGGGTTTGCTGCAGTGCCTGGTTGTAGCAGGTGCTTGCGCACAGTTACTGAGGAGAGCTGTGGGTGGCCGAATGATCCTCCTGGTCCTGGGCCAGGTCTGGTTGTCTGTGGTCAGCTCCTCTTCTATCCCCAAAGTCCGGGCAAACAACTTAAGAAGGTGGTTCTGAGTTTGAATTCTTTTTCTAAATTCATTTTAGTGAGAAAAAAATAGATAAAATAGCAATGAAACAGTTTTGAAATAGGTTAGTAGGACCGTCATAATAATTAAAACATTGCATATTGTTGTCTTCGTAGTGGTTATTCAAAGGACAAGATGCAGACATGATATCTTATCTAAACAATATCAGTACAAACCTTTCTTCTCAATGAACTAAGAGAAAGTAGCTGTAGAGCTATCCTAATCCTAAGGGGACTTGACTGGCCTTGTCAGATAGGGAACATTACATTTTTAGTTGTATAGGTCTTGCTTTATCTTGGTCTTAATCATCCAGCAGAAAAGTGTAGTCATGACATATAAAAAGTAAAGCTATATAAATATGCTGAGCCGTAAAAGGCTCAAGTCAACACCTTTGAACTGTTGGCAGTTGTGCTGATAACTCACTACCATTACGGCCTATTGGACTGTATCTGAGCTTGAATTCTGACTGAATTGCTTTTGGTCAGCTTAATCCTTGGTTAATTGGCGTCATCTCTTTTGACTTTGTGTTTTCCTTTGGAAATGGGGGTACCAGAATTCACCTCACTGAGTTAGTGGGAGGATAATGTTAATTCATTCAAATTCAAGGGTTCACTGGCTTACACCTTCACCATACAGCTGGGGAAATCCAGGCTTATAGAGCACGGTGATTCATAGACCGACTTGACGGGCCATCACTATTGACTCCTAGTGATACAGAACCGGTACCGAACCAAATGTAACACGCTCTGCACCGCGGAGAAGGAAGGCAACCAACGCTATGACGCCCGCGGCTGGTGGGGGGTCGCCCCGAATCGTCGGCCCAGACCGGGCTTTGGACTTAGGTTATACAGGTTTTAAAGCAAGCTGGAGAAGCAAAAACTAAAAGCGTGGTGCCTTAGAACTGGGCAGGATCCGTTATTCTTCAGTGCTGAGCAGAGTCCTTGAAACCAGTTAGCAATCAGGTGTGTTTGGGGGAGAGAAGGTCCAGGCTGTGCAGTGCGGCGGGTGCGGTCACACGGTCACACCGAGCCCGCCACGTTAGGTCTGGTTTGTATCTCGATGTACTTTGCAAAAGCTGAGTCTTTTAACAGGGGAGCTAAGTGAAGGGCTGCGCGGTCTCATTTTGTCTTACATGGTGTCGGGCTACTGGTTGGCTTTTAAATTTTTAAAAAATTGCCCTCACAGCAGATCCACCTCTTTCTCGTGCTGGCACCTCTAGGCACTGGTGCTGGGCCACAATCTGCGGCCCCTGCGACGCTGTGGCATCATCGCCTCTGAGGGAGCAGCCGGATGCCGAGTGTGTTGTGTAATCCTGACCTCTGGTGGCAGCAACGCAGATTGCAGCCAGAGAAATGCACAGATGTTGCCGTGAGCCTTTTACAGCTCAGCATATTAATATGGCTTTACTTTTTATACCTCGTCTTTAAGGATAACCCACTAATATTATGGATTAGTGGACTATATTGGATTATTTTGCTGAATTCAGGCACCTACTTTATTTAAGTGGCAATGGAATACCCATCTCTGACGAAACTAAACAAAATAAAGGGGGATATAAATGAAGGACCCTTTTGTATCTGTACATACAAAATAGTTAAGATAGATATACAGCTACTTTCTCCTTAATTCAATGGGAAGAAAGATTTGTACTAATAGTGTTTGGACAGGATATCATGTCTGCATTTTATACTATGAATAACCACTACGAAGACAACAATATGTAATGTATTGATTATTGTAACTGTCCTACTAACCTGTTTTGAAACTGTCTCATGGCTATTTGTTTCTCAATAAAATTAATAAAAAAAATTTTAAAAAGGAATGCACCAATAAATGAGGAAGGCCAATGTTGGCTACCCAGCGAGCTGTAGGAGCCGTTCGTGGAACTCTAGTGCTGGGCAGGAGGCAAATCTTGTATTAAAGGAGCAGGGGTTTGAGGCAGAGGGTGTTAGTGTTTCACACCGGTTTTATTTTTCTAGGCAGAGAGGAAGTGCTACTATCTCAGCCTCCACCTAACTGTTGTTCTCTTACTAGTTCTCAATTCCTGGAACATGACGGAGGGGTGTTGGCGGGAATCCTGGTTTTCTCTAGCGTGTGAGTTTGCATATACTTAGAAATTGGTTCCCAAAGACCTAGAAAGGGTAGATGTAAAGTACACAGAAGGCACTTAGAAAGACCACCCAAGTTATCGGTTTCAAGTACTAGGTGAAGTCAGGCTGGGACGAAGTATACCTGAGCGTGCACTGTTGTCACACACAGTGGCGCCTGTCACTCTCTGCGGTTGCATTTGTCTGGCTCATAGAGTTCTTGGTGTTTCCTGTCAGGCTGCAGAGAAAACCATGAGGGCAGGGATCGTGTTCAGTTTCCTTGCTGTGATGTCCTCCGAATCTGGAACAGAGCCTGGTACTCAGGAGGCACTTGGTCAGTTACTCTTGCTTTACCCGCTGAAAACTGTCTCCAGTCTGAGTCATGTTGATAGTTCATGGGTGGAAAGACCTTCCTTTGTCCCTCCTTCCTTTTCCCATTTCTCTCTATCTCTCCTTCCCTCCCTTTTTCTCCATCTCTCCCTCTCTCTTCTCTCTCACTCTTTCTCTTATACTTGTTGGAGGCCATTAACCGGTATCCATTCTATTCCTCTGCTGAGTCAAGTTTATGGCCCTTCTCACCTTGCCCATTCCCTGGGAATCACGTGCTATGCCCCAGGGGTTGCACCCTCCCCGTTGCCTAGATACCTGCTGACCCCAAGAGCCGAGACTTCCTCATTCCATCACCCCCTATATATACCCAGAACCTCCCCTAAATAAACGAGGCTTGATCAGAACCTTTGTCTTGCCTCCATTTCTCGCGTCTCCTGTCCTTTGTCCCCTCTTCAATTCCCCGCTCCTCCCCCAGGTGACCTTCGTTGACTGACCCGCTGGTTCGGGACATATACTAGTGATGAAACTCACAAATGCTCTACTACTGAGTTATAGCCCAACTCTTTAAAGACACTTGTATATTTTGTTGGATACAGGGTCTTGCTAAGTTGTCCAGGTAGCTGTGGAACTTGTTACCCTCCTGCCTCAGCCTCCTGAGTAGCTGAGGTTTTTAAGGTGTGCCACTGGGCCAGTCCCTTGGACTTTTGAAGAAGGGTCTGTGATGTGTGTCATTGTACTGCAATGGATTCATTTTCCCAGTTGCATTTATTTTTCATGGTTGAGCAATTCATGAAATGGAAAATAAGAACCGGTCTTAGCATTCTAAGCAAGACAAAGGCAACAATGGATAGTCACCAGCACCATTCCCTTGCCTTAAAAGTGCGGCTATATGCATGACTAACAAGGCTTAATTACATTATCAACACAAAACATGTTTTTTAAGCTACTGTTTAAATTTGGGTCTGTGATTATGGGGTATTAGGATTTGGGCAATCTATTTCACAACTCTGTTTCTGCCTTTGCACCTCTTAAATGGAAATGTAACTGTTACCTATTTCATAGCTTTGTTTTGCAGAACAAATGGGTAATGTATCACATTTATATGGATAATAGCACCAGGCTGATACATGGAAAATATTCATGTAAGTAAATGTTATCGAAAGAAGAAGGCAGAAAAAGACAAGGAAAGGGAGGGAAGAGGGTGGAAGAGAAATAGCTGCGGTCATGCTTCCAGGTGTAATCTACTTCAGAATCCTTGTTATGCCACATAGTAGGCATAATGGTTATTAGCTCATTTCAGTCTCTTTCATATATAGATGCACTAGATTATGTTTTAAGTTTTCAGTTTATATATTTAGAGTAATGAGTTTAAAAATCTACTATTTTCCTTATTTCAGAAGATAATGAATTCTCACTGTGGAGAAATTAGAAGATACAGAAAATCACCAAAGGAAAATTTTTCCATTAACCTCGCTGCTCAGTATTAACTCCTCTATAACCTCTAAGGCTTGGCATATGTTACTGCTCTTTTAGAAATTATTCTGCTTCCTACCTCGTCTTACTTTTTATTGTGACTCTCTTCTCCCTCAACATCAGGATCCGCTTTTAAAATACGGAAAGGCTGAACGTCACCCGCACACCTAGATCCTCTTGGATGGAGCCCAGCAGAATTCCTAGTGTAGGGTGTCTCGTGGCTCTGGAATGAACAGATCACAATCCATGACAATGAAGTCTCTGTGGACCCTGCTGGCCCCCAAGTCCTCACTGCCTCCCTGCTTTCACTGGGGTGACTCTCTTGGCAATAGAAATGGCGAGTTTAAAGGTGTAACTAACAGCAAGGGGGCTATTTTTCTCAGTGCCACATGCGGTTTAAATCTTACACACCGGCCACAAATACACAATGACTCTCAAGAGTGGTGAAGGATGAAGCGAGGTCTTGGGCTGACACGCCACATTCTGGGCTTCCTTGTCCTTCCTGAGTCTTCCTTTTGGTCCCATTATTCCCAGCCCCCACCTTCCATTGTTATCCTCCTGGGGATTCTGGAATTGTCACCCTGCTCTTTCTCTGGGAAGTAGGAACAGGATCCTGGCCATGTGCTGGTAAACCTTGCCTGCTGCCTATCCAGCGAGGTGGGCTGGGCCTTGATTTGCTGATTTCTGCCGTGAGAACACAACCAGTGTGGCCAGTCTCAATTCTCAGTGAATGGGAGTCGGGGGGAGGGATGTAGATGCACACAGTTAGCTTCAAGAGCTGGAATGACCTGTGGGTACCTGTGGCATTGTGGGTACCAGTGGGGTGCCACCTGTTTCAGCTGTGACCCCAAGTGTGCTGCGGTATCCAAAAGGTGGGTCCCTTGTTTCCTTTGTCTATAGTTTAGGACCCCAAAATACCAAAAAGAACAAGTTCTGTTTTCAGGTGACTTTAGATAAAGACATCTCACTCTCTCTCCCATCCCACGCCTCCTTCATGTCTAGTTATGCAGACTGCTTCATAAGGACCTGCCTGCCTCCCTCTCCTCAGCACTGAGAAACAGTTTAACACGCAGACATCTCATTGTGGCCGTCGCTGAGGTCTGCTCAGACTAAAGTGAAAACGACGACTTAAAGATTCTTTTCTGTCTGCACCATGGTAAACAAACGCACCAGTGTTCATCACTTCATTTTACAAGTTAGCGAATTCACCAAGACAGAGCCTTTCAAATGTCCATCGCATCTCCTTTATTCTTAGTTTTACAAATATTTCCTGAAAATCCCTGCAGGTGTATGGGTCTATGTTGAGTGCAGGGATGGGTGGAAGGCTGTCTCCTAAGAAATGGCCAGTATTGAGCATTTCCTAGAACCAAGGACTGGACCGGACCGCGTGGACCCCACCTGTGTGGCATGGCCTTCACCACGTGGATGTGTGGGAAGCCTCTTCTTCCTCATCCTACCAGAAAGGACTCACTTCGCATCTCATTCACTCTCGGCTCCGGGTCCTTCCGAGTCCCTCTGTGTCATCCGCCCCAGCATGCCACAGACGCCATGGCTGAAACAGCAGCGATATACTTTCCCGTAATTCGGGAGGCTGGAAGTCCCGGAGCAATGTCTATCACGGACAGGGTCTGGTGAGGGCTCTCCCTGGCTTCCAGATGCCCTCCTGCTTGCTGCCTCCCCCCAGGGTGAGCATGGGTGGGGCGCAGGGGCCCTGGCTGACTGTGGTCTCCCTTCTTCCTGTCTTTACCACACCAGCCCTACTGGATGGGGAAGCACCTTAGTCGACTTCTAAAGCTCCTGTCCCCATATACTGTCCCAGTGAGAGTGAGGGCTCCAGCGCAGCAATTCCAGCAGGGGCACAGTTCAATTCACAGCACGTTGTAGCATGCTGTAGCCTGCAGCTCCAGCCACGTATATTTGGGAGCATATAATTACAAATGATCATCAGAACCCAGCTTTCTATACCAGTGTGTCAGCTCATGGACCTTAGATGGGCATTAAGCAGATGGAAACGGACAGCAATAACACATCCTGATTTGCACCCCTACCCTGATGAACTTCAAATGCACTACAGGCAATAAAGGAAGTCGGAGCAGAAAGCCCACAGGGTGCGTGATTCCATCTCTGTGGCACTCTGGGGAGGATTAAATGAGGGGGATGGAAAACAGATGAGCGGTTTATCGACCTGGTGGGCGTGGAGTTTGGAATTGGAAGAAAGAGTTGGTTTTGAAGGAGCAAGAAGGAATCTTGGCAATTATGGGACTGACCGATATTATGGTTGTACAACTGTGCACATTTGTCAAACCTTGCAGAAATCCGCACCTTAAGATATTCTCTTTTAAATGTGTGTTGGTGTCTCTTAGAGTCCATCTGTGAACTGTGCCATTCATGAAATCAGGTCACAGCCAGCACGGGGCTCCATCCATCGGCTGCCTTTGGTGTTTCTTGGAGGGGTTTCTCAGATACAATTTCTTTCACATAGTAAACTTGGTCAAAATAATTTTTCCTTTTCTTTTTATCTGTGTCTTTATGGTTTTGTGTCTGGGATGTAGGCTGAGTCCCGGGCATGTTCATTGATGATTTATGGCATTATTAACGCGATGAGATCAGTGTGGTTACCTGCAGTTTCCCGATGAAGGAAGCACACCTCATGTTTTCTTCAGAGATCCTAGTAGTGCTCAGGTGTAAGACAGTAGACCAGCGTCCTGGTCCTAGATGGCCCTTGCCACAGATACTCAGCTTTCATTTCCAGATTAGATATTTCTTGATTAGATTTTTATCATGTTAAATGCTGCAGGGCTTTTCTTTAATAAATACAAAGAGCAAAATAAAAGATAATAGGAAAGAGGGAGGTAGATCTTTTGCAAATGGGAAAGAGGTGGAGGGAAGAAGAAACAAGGCGAGGGAAAGAGGATGAGAAAAGAATTGAGATGGGTTATGTCTGTGTATCCACTCCCACGAGGAGAGTGATCATTGTGTCTTGCAGACATGAACTCCTAAAAAACAAAAATAGAGAAAAAAACTCATTGTTGAGTTGAATTTAGACATCTTGCATTTAACATGGTATCCCATCGCAGTAAATCTATCAGAAGTTGGGAACACTAGAAGTTGAAAGTTATTTAATACAGCTAACTCACTGAACATCACAACATAGCGACACAACACATTGCACAATATTAGTTGTTTGCCCCTTGGTCTTGTGACCGTGTTTCACTGCCAGAGTCCAGTAGCCTAGAAAATAGCTTCCTGCATATTGCTAGCCTGAGAAGAGATAAAAATTTGAAATTTTTTTTCATTTGAGCGCATATTGCTTGCACCATGTACAATAAAAAAAAAAATCCTAAATTGGTCTGTGATAAGTCAGGGATGCTTGTTGCTGTTTTACAGAAATCCCAACTCAAATTGAATAGCCCTTGTGCCAAGAATATGGGCAACGTTAACTGAAGCTTGTTTCTCCAGGACCCTTGATTAGTGGATGAGGAGAGGTACGTGAACTAACTGGCGCCCTTCTCAACCTAACTGCAAGGGTAGGGAAGCCAGGCTCGTGTGGAAGGGCAGATTACATGCGGGATGCCAGGGAATCCGCTTGCAAAAATCTGCTGCAGTCCTCGTGCTTGACCCAAAAGCTAATTCACTAGCCAAAACTATGTTTCCAATTATCAGCGTGTGCACTGTCAACATCTTCTCTTTGTGAAGCTCAGACGGGATGGGAAGGTGTCTTGTCTCACCCAAGTGTCTGCGGCTGGTCTCTGGAGGCGAGCCCCAAGCCTGCTGGAGTATCTGCACCTTGTCAGTCTTGCTGGAAGCGAGGTCGGGAGGGCAGCTGGGAGTTGCTTGCATTAGGATGTTTGAGGAGCCTACCTCTTTAGCTGAAGCAGCACTTGAGGCCACAAGATCTTCCCTTACTTTTTCAATCCCCAAGCATCCGAAGTCTTCCATGGATATAATTCTGGGGAGTGGAAAGAAGGAGAGATTTGTGGTCACTTTTGTACAATAATTAGAATAAACATTTATTTAGTGTTGGATGCAACATATACTTAGGGGATTTATCAACAAATGGAATGTGGAGACTGTTGAATTCTGAGTTAAAAGATGCACTTTCCTCAAGCCACACTCCGTTACCCACATCTCCATTCGGCACGCATTCCATGTCTCGCCATCAGAAATGAAGTATTTAAGCTTCAAGAAATCACTAGAAATCTGTCTCCCAATCTGTACCTTCTATAGCAATAATAGCAAGAATGATAATAATAATAAAAATAACAGAATACAAAGGTCTATTTTCCAGTCTTTTTTTTTTTTTTAATGTATTTGGTTGTTACAGGATCTCACTACGCAGCTCGGACTCATAGTGATCCTCCTTTTTCAGCCTCCCAGAGCTGGTATTACATGCATGCACCACCATGCCCAGACTCTGTGGCCAGCTCAGCCCACCCTGAGGGTGGGGCTCACGTGGCATGTGGTGCCAGAGATTGAACATCAGTCCCTGTGCTTGCCTAAGCTTACCTAAGCAGGTGTTTTAGTCTGCTGAGCTATCTTGCAGGCCCCACAATCTTTTTAAAGATTATGCATGATTATGGATTAAAAGTCACAGAATGAGATATAAGCAGCAGGGTATGGCAAATTCTAAACCATGTTCAAAAGTGTAGCATGTGTTTTTCTTCCTGTCCTGTCTCCTCCTTTTAGGGGAAAATGGGACTGAAGTTGACTGCAATTGGAGCTGCTGATGTGGATCTGAAGTAAGAATTCTGAGTTGTGGTTGATAGAGAAACAAAACACAAGGCACCAGGAGCCCTGACGAGTGTGGGGTCATCTCATCAGCCCTGGACTCCTCTGAGTAGGTAAAAGGGATGTAATCCATGGCATGCAAGACACCCTGGTGTTATTTTTTTCTGTCACTTTGTGTTGTCACCTCATGATGAGGATTTGTTAGTGCAGTGCCCGTCTTATCCAGGGCATATATCATGTTGATTCAGTCCATCTTTCCGGTAACCTACAGAAGTTATTTTTATTTTATACATTTTATGGAGAAGGCAAAGGACATCCCAAGTTGTGCAAGTCATCTGTGGTAAGACTTGAACCTAGGCCATATGACTTTGGGGTCTTGTCCTTAACCCCCACAGTGCCTCATGTGATAGGAACACCACTGAGCAAAAGGAACCGGAGTTTGGTGTAGCATGCTAAGGACGTTACTGTAGCTTCTTCCATAAGTGAGCCTCCGATGAAGTGAATGCACACGCTAAACCATGTAGATCAAATTACATTGTTCCTATCTGCTTAAAATTCAAAGTGAAGCACGGAGCCCACAGTTGGCCTACTTGCTGGGCCGCATAATTACTGACCTGAAGCCTCCCAGGGCTCTAGCACGTGGAGCGTTGCCTACTTCTGAAAAATCAGGTGATGTGACATTCTCAAAGTGAGAACATGGAAGCAGGAGGCCAGGTTCCAGGCCTTCTCTCAAGCTCCCAAGACGGGTATAAATTTGGTACTTCTGAATCAAATTTACCATTGTAACCCAAGCAGCTTACTTTCTTGTTAATGGAGTCTATTCCAGAATTTTATATTTAAAACTCTCTTATGAGCCTTTCTAATCTGGGGCAAGCAATCTTGACTCCAATGAAATCGAATGCTTCCCATTTATATCCAAAGCCATGGAGTCTCTGGATTTCACCCTAACTCTTGCTGTGTTGTTTATTTATTCACTAAATTTTTCACAGGATGGATGTGCTAATTGCTGTTTATTAATAGTTGACTTTGGGCAAGTCACTTCATGTACATCGTCCCCAGTTTTGACAACAAATCTCAAGTAGGCAAAAGGTGTTTTGCACATAATGGAAGGTTGAAAATCATGGCTGTACTTAATCCTGTCTTTATTTTCAAGGTCCTGTGTAAGCAAAGAAAAACTTAGCATAGAGTTGCAAATACAGGTCAACTGTTCTATCCCTTTGCTTCACCTTGACCTTTATGAGAAGTGACTCA
>NW_004524587.1:4022287-4023788 GCF_000260255.1 Octodon degus
ATTACATATATAACATATTATATATACATTATATATTACGCATATATACACATCATCACATATATTACATGTATATATTATTGCATATATTACATATGTACATTACTAATGATTAATAAGATGCTACTGTAAGATGGATAATAAGATCTTTACATTATTTTTCATACTAAATCTTCATAATTTAATGCTGATTTTAGATGTACATCATGTCTCAGTTCAGTTGCAAAATTTTCATCAGAAATACTTGTTTTGTTTCAGATTTCATAAAATCGGTAACTTAAAAACATAGATATACATATTCAAGGTTTTTTTTCACACCTTTCAAGCTGCCATTAAGGAAATCAAGTATCTACTTTTGAACTAAAATGAAATAAAATTACGATGCCGTGTCTTAGGTGGCGTTAGCAACATGGCAGTGTTCAGAAGCCACTCGGGAGCCAGGGTTACCACACTAAGCAGGGCGTGTCTGGCCTTGAGAGAATCACAGAAGTCACAGTTCGGGTGCACACATCATCAGTGAGACACAGGGGTGGCAGGGACTGCTCTGTGCACATAGCGTACCACACGTCTGGTGTGAGACAGAAGAGCTCTCCTGAGGAGGTGACATGTTAGCTAAGGTCTGAAGGCTGATCAGGGCTTTCTTAGGTGGAGAGGAGTCCAGAAGGAGGATCCTAGGGAAAGGCCCTGTGGCGGGAGGGAACAGAATTCAAGAGCAAACAAAGAGAGCAAGTGAGGTTGGAAGTCAAAGAAAAATAGTGGAGAGGATTAAGTTCGTGTAGTTGATACTGTCCTGATTATTTAGGGACCAATGAGATACAGAGGAAATCCTTACCACGGTCTCAGAGCACTGAGACGTTATTGTAAGTTTGTAAGCAGAGGAATCACATGATTTGATGTATAGGTTTTTTAAAAAAGTGTTTTCTGTTTATTTTATTTATTTTCTGAGCCTTCAAGCTAATATTCTATAGGAATCACTGGTGTACTTTCAGAATTGCTAAGGGAGAAGAAATCCAGTTTTATCTCAGGATTAGAAGGTTTAACATACAACATAACACAGACTTTGTTGGTGGTTCCCTGCCCATTAGGAACTCAGTGACCTTAGCCTAACCCAGTGGTGATGACCTATGGCACACACGTCACCGCAAGCTATTTGTATCATTGAAAACTCAAAAGGTTCTCCTCATTGGCCTAATCCCTCCCTCCCTTCCATCTCAGGAAGAATATGATTCTTATTCCAGCCTTCACTGCTCAATTTCCTAGCGGCCTATGGCCTAAATGACGATCACAGCTGTAAAACAGAAGTGTACAGCAGCATCACGAAACAGGAGGTAGCCAGATGTGAAGTCCACCCTGGGGCCCGTCCAGCTGTGGTAATTGGCGCTTTTCAGCTGTGAGACTTCACAGCTTCAGCAAATCGCTGAACAATTTAGCAGCAGGGCTTCTCTATTAATCAAACAAGGTAAATAATTTTTTATCTCATAAAATTATTGGGAAAAATAGC
>NW_004524587.1:4024038-4055539 GCF_000260255.1 Octodon degus
ATTGCATAATATTGTCTTCAACTTAGTTGCTTAGATTACCAGATATATGTACGAAAAACTGAAAAAAGAAAAGGAAGTCATATGAATTTTAATCACAAAGAGGATTAAAAAAAGCATTAACTTCTCCTTTCCATAGGCCAGCAGAAATCCACAGTACAATTATCCAAGCCCTCTGCATATGAGCATAGATATATCTTCTGTAAGGGCAGTAAGAGCCTACGCCTTGGGTTTAGCACCGTGCCAACTACATGGTCAGTTCCCAGAGATATGTGATGGATAGGTATTTAGCAAGAACTGGATATACACAGAGAAAAGATAAAGCCAGATCACATAGGATGAATTCATGGAGAAGGAGCTGAGAAATCAAAAGCATAACACTCATTGTTGTGAAACATATCACTGCTTTTCTTTCCATCTAAACTACACCAGAGACATTTAGTTTCTTCCATCAAGCTGAGCACAAGGACCAGGTATTCTGTATTAGTGTATCTAAAGCTTTAATATAAATCACACCAGGATCACTGTATAATGCAGATTCTGCTATAGGTTTATCATGGGGCCTGACACTCTGCATTTCTCAGAAGTTTCCAACTGATGCTTCTGTCTTCAATGCTCACTTTAGAAACTACGGTGCACTGAAAAATCCTATGCCCAGACCTTTGGAAACAACCACTATGTCCACTGATCTTTTCATTTTCTTCTTCTAGTCAGCAATGTGCATTTGAGATGACTATGTTTTTTTCATGATCTGATAGTTCTTTGCATCTTAAGGCTGCATAATTTCCCCTTATCTGGTTGTATAGCTGGTTACCTGTCCATAACCTTCTCACGTTTGAAGGGCTTCTTGGTTGCTTCCAAGTTTTGGCAATTATAAATAAACCTGCTGTGCCCAGAAGCATACATGTTTTTGGGTAGGCATGACTCTTCAAGTCCCTTGGATAAATCCCAAGGAGCATGATGGCTGGGTCACACAGCAGGAGTGCATTAGCACTTTGGCGACCACCACCTGTCTTCACAGTGGCTGCACCATCTCGTGTTACCCTAACAACCCCAGGGAATGAGAGTTCCTGCCACCCCTGTGTCACCAGCATTTGGTGCTGTTAGAGCCCTTTCTCTGGGTCCCCCTCTCTCTGGGTATAGTTATATCTCGTTATTGTTTGAAACTGCAGCTCCTTGCTGATGTATTACATCTGGTGGCTTCTCTTACTTGCCAACTGTATAAGGTATCAATCAGTTCAGGCCTTTGGCCCATGTTAAGAATCAGATTGTTTCCTTGTTTTTGAGTTTTAAGAGTTCTAGCTATATTTTGGATAACAGCCTTTTATCAGATATATCTGTGACAAGCTTTTCCTCCCAGTCTACGGTTTCTGTTCTCCTTCCCTTGTTAGTGTCCTTTACACAGCAGCAAATCTGAATTCCAATGAATTCTAGCCTATTAATTATTCTTTTCATGACTCGTGCCCTTGGTATTGTATCTGAGAAGTGAGCACCAGATCCAGCGATGTCTGGGTGTTCCTTCTGTGTTATCTTCTAAGAGTTTCATAGTTTAATATTTGGATCTGTGATCCATTCTGAGTGTGTGTGTGTGTGTGTGTGTGTGTGTGTGTGTAGTAAGATTTTTTTAATGGGGATTTTCTGCTCCATTTGCTCTGAAGAGTTTTCTCCACTGTGCTGCTTTTCTCCTTTTCAAAGCCTCGGTAACCTTATTTCTGCGCATCCCCCTTATGTTTAGCATCTTGTGGAAGCAGGACGGAAAGAAAGAGCCTGCTCCCAGGCCTTGGAGTCGTTCTGCTGCTGAATTTCACTCTGAGATGTGTCTTTCTGACTTTCTGGTGTTAAAATATCGTGCTTTTACAAAATTCAAAATGATGCCAGATGATAATGGTTTTTAAAATGAGTTTAGTAAGGCAGGCACCGCACAGGCAGATGCCTTACTGTATTGTAATCCCACTTTCCATTGAGACTCAAGGTGATCTTTGTGTTCCTGCTCAATGCAGATCCACTAGGGGGAGAAGTTTCGTAGCCCTGGAACCTCTCTCTCTCTCCAGCTTCAGAGTCTTCTGAGAAGCTGACTTCTCAAACAAACGAAAAGAGATCGCTCTGTGAATTAAACACCCGCGTGGCAGCTGGTCCGCTGTGCATGTGCAGGTCTCGCTGCAGCCCTGTAATGAAGTGAGTGATCCACAAAAGCATGGGGGAAGATAGGCCAAAGCGGAGCAGGAGCCAGCTGCAAAAGGAGCTACGAGGGCTGAGCCCTTCAGTCCCAGCAGTGGGCATCGGCACCACCCACCCCTTGTAGCTTTTAGCTGTGTGGAATAACATTAACCAGTAGTGCCACGCCTATGAGAAGACGTTTGTCATGGAGCCTGGACCCCATCATTGATGAACCATGTGCAGAAACCCTGGCTAAGATGGCTGTGGGCCACATTTCTTTAGTTTCATTTAAACCAAGTCATTTAACAAAATAAACATATCTGAAATTAAATAATTTTTTAAAAAAGGCACAGGGCTATTATGCTACATGGAAAACAAAGTCCATAAATAGAAAGCACATGTAAAAATAAATTCAACTCCTGAAGGTTTTGAGTCTGAAATCAAGCTCCCAAGTAAACAAGGGGATTAGCAAGTGCGAAGCGTGAGAAAGAGGTAGTAGAACCATTCTAGTCCTCACAAAGAGGTGTTTTTTTGCATTCTTGCTTTTTTTTTTTTTTTCTAGAAGTAGTCAAGAGTGCTGAGGAAGAACAGATTTCTCCCGATGTGACCCAGAGTTACTTCATGCCTTACCAGTGCACAGCTACTTATCCTGTAATTGCCCTAAGATTGCCTTACGTACCATGGGTGGGGCATCGCTATAGCTTGGCTTAACACAGCTTTAAGTTCAATCCACGGAAACTTCACCTGCTAGAATGATCTCCTTCTGGTGCCTGGAGTAGGAAGCTAGCTGCCCAAGTGATTCAAGAGGAAGGAAGCTTCACGTCTACCCATACAGCCATGTGGTCAGAAATCACTCAGCAGATAAGCCAGACTGAAATCGAGGGCCTTGAGCCTGTTTCAGTAGTTTGGTCCTTGCCCCTTCTCCCACTACCCAAATGTAAGTTGCCACTGTGCCTTACAGTCCCGCAGTCTGCCCTGGCATCTCAGACAATGATGCCTTACACCCTTCGCTATGGTGTTGTTTGTTGCCTGAACATTGATAATGCTTCCTGTCTCTGAGTCTTCCTCCTTAATCTATCCTCCACATTAAAAAAAAAAGATATTTTAATAACAGGGCATGTGTTTTACTGTAGTGTTCTTCTAATGAAGGAGCTCCGAGTAACTTGTCCGCGTAGCTGCCAAGTTTTAGTGGAATAGTTGGGATCCAGATTCAGTTGTCTAGTTCCTGAGGCTATCGTCTATGTCTGTCTGAATATTTTTGCCAATGACAGAATTTAAAATGTTGATCTGTTGCAGAGAAATATATTGTAGACATTAAGAACCTAAATATGTTCAACATTTCCCAGGTATAAAAATGGTTGTCAACCTGACCAATCAATAGTCACTGAGCCTTCAATAAATCTGGACTCTTTCAACTGAAGTGATAGAAATAAAATTCAAATACTATTGCACATTCCAAACAATACAATGAGAGTAAGTCAACTTCTTGTGTGGCTGAATCCAGAAACCAGGTCTCCTTGGCTCTGTATCCTTCAGCGCTGCTCCAACATCTGTATTGTTCCAATTTTGGACAGCTTGTACCCTAGTGATCACAAGACAGCCAGAGCTCCTAACCCTAGCAACCACAGAAAGAGACTCCTTCTTCCTTGGCTGTACTTGTAGATGGTCTGTACTTGTAGATGGGACTGAATCTCATTGGCTTAGTTTGGGTCATGTGGCAATCATGAACCAATCACTGCTGCCCTGCCAGGGATCTGAGTTATGCTGATTGGTCCAATCTAGATCATATGTCCACTGTTAGAATGGCCTGAGACTCACCTGAAGCTGCAAGAGGCTGTACTTGTAGTTAGCAGAAAAGAGTAAAGACAAGAGGGGACTAGACATTGGGCAGGTAGACAAATGCTGTTGCACCCACTGAGCGTTTATAACTGGTTGTATATTTCATAACATGGAGAGATATTTAAAGTATGTTATGCTCTCAAAGAACTTGTTATCAAGTATGGAGTAGGAAGAAACTATTGACAAGAAATATGAAATGACTAGAGAACAAGGGAGAAGCATTATCTCTGATTTGCAGCATACAATAAGCAGGTAAAGTAAGTGTAATAGGAATTTTTGAGGTCAGCTGTAAAATCATGCAGGGAGTCATTCTGGAGGAGGAAAAGGTGGACACTTGCTGTAGAAAGAATTTTGGTAATTGCGGCTTTCTTTCTGGCCCCTTGATGTTACACAAAGAGAATGTCACAAAGAGACTACACAGATGAAATTAAAGTTGCTTATCCATTGATAATCAGCAGTAGGCCAATTTTCTGGCACGGAATCCTGTGTCAACTTTTGGCTACAAGACTCCTGAAGAAGTTTCCTTTGAAGGAATGTGGGTTGGAGAAAAGAGTGTTGCCTCTGGAACTCACAAGACAAAGGCAATTGTGCTAGTACTGGATATGAGAGAAGGGAATGTGTAGTTTGGATCCAGGAGCATCTCAGGCAGAAGCATCATGAGAAGCCATCAGAAAGGTTCACTTGGTGAAACATAGGATTTTCATTTATGATCACATGACCCCAGCTTCATAACCACCTGAACATTCAATAAAGCTGCAAACTCCTTTTGAATCAGAAGCCAGATGAGATCTATAAATGTGCCTACTCAGATCACCTTCCTGGACACATTCTTAGATGTATTTAATTTTGAGAACTAATGGCTCATGAAATCAGTGGGTAGAATACTGAAATTTGAGCTTCTACTCACTAGCTCTCCTATTCCACTTTAAGTATCCCTTCCTACCTAGTTGCTTTAGGATCGTGGTTGCCTGCTTCAAAACTGCAGATGGGTCACTGGCAGGGTTGTGGAAAACAGCATCTGAGTTCTTGACTTCCACCATTGCAAGCCTGGCTTCTGCATTGTGTAGTAGGAATTCAGAGCTTCTGGTTCTCGGATGGCTTAAGGTTATTATAGTGCTTTTGTAGTCTGGGCTTCACACTTCATGCTCATACACCCATATATGTGAATTTTAGGTGGAAGCTTCTACAGCTTTATCAATATCTGAAGGTGGCTTCTAATCCTGACAGCATCAAAGCGACCACCTTGGAGTCACTCTCTTAGGGACCAGGTTCTGTCCACTAAGATGGCCTAGAAAGAACGTGGACAGAACATGCTTCCTGTCTCATCTTGTAACGGACTGGAAGTTTAATAGGCAGAGCTACCAACCCACCCAGCACCTTTCCTATGTCTTGGGATTATAGAAATATGAAAGGAATTTGTTTTGCTGAGTAAATTTGAGTAACTGGAGCTGTGTAGTTAGGGGGGAAAGAAGGATCTATCAATCAGTCCTGTGCCCTATGGAATGGACAATATTTCTTCAACCCAGATGCCGCCTCCGTTGGAATCATGGTTGCCCTAATGACCATGGGTGGTCCAGGAAGTGGTATGCCTGATTTTAGAAACCCAGACACATCACTGGGGTGATCTTTAATAGAAATCTTTGTTGAACAATGATTTTTACCCCAGAATGTGATCACAGCTGTTTTATTTTAGCTAATGCAGCAACTCAAGCAATTAAGTCCATATTCCTCTGTGGCTATTTATTTTCATGAAGTAGTTCTCAGTGTATTGTCATGAAAGAATTCTTTGAGACTTGCAAAGTTAAAACAGAATGTAGACTCCCCCTCCCACCTAAAATAGACACATCTGCTTCTTCTAGTTGCCTTTCCTGTGTTCATATCTCATGAGGATGCCAACTTGCTGTCTTGAAGTATTGGATTCCACTGGGAGAAATGAAATTGGTTATCATGAATCTATAGAATAAGTATTTTAGTCAGTCAAAATTCATCAGAAGAATGAGGACCTATTGCTTTCAGCAGAAAAATAAGTTAAACTGTAGAGCTAGTGTTCAGATCTTACATTTTAAAAAATTAAATAGAAACACCTATTTCCTGGTTATGACATTGTATACAAACAAAAGATTATTTTTATCTCTGATAATGTCACTCTCCCTCCATCCTTGTGTTTATATATTGTGTGATTATTTTATTCAATCTTTTTTTTTTACATTTATTTATTGTGTGTGTGTGTGTGTGTGTGTGTGGCCAGCTCAGCCCACCAGGGGGCGGGGCTGGCTGGCATGTGGTGCTGGGGGATTGAACCGCGGTCCCTGATGCCTTGCCAAGCTTGTTCTAAGTAGGTGCTTTAGACCACTGAGCCATCTTGCCAGCCCCATTTTATTCAATCTTTCAATAAATATTTATTGAGTTCTTTCCATTTGTAACAAATGGTGACTAAGATGAACACAGCTCTTGACTTTCTCCAATTTATATCATCTCTGGAAATACAGACAAAAAAGCAACACAATAGCGTAATGAATAGCAGAATGGGAGCTTGTGGCATGTGTTAGGAAAGAAAAGAATAAGGAGCTGGTATTGGGGAAGGACATTGCTTCAGTGAATTACGTAACCGTGGAAGCCTCCTCTGAGGGTTGACTGAGGCTTAAAGAAAAAGATGGTTCTCGAAGGAGATATTTATGTATGAGGTAGCGCTGAAAAGTGTGGTGAATGTACTACATATTGTACAAGACACGTTGCTGTTAATCTTGTTCAAAATATTCCTCCCCACATGCACTTCAAACACACTTTTGCCATCGTTCTTGCCACTTTCTAAAGCAGTTCAGGAAGTCTCCTTTTATGAGCATCTTTAGTTGTGTTGTCAGGACTGCCTTGGCATGCTGAACTGGTTCAAAACCTTCAGCTTTCATGGTCATTCTGACTTCAAGGAATGTCATGGTGCCAGACCTGGTGAATAAGGTGGACGAGGACAACTCATAATGTTTCCATGAGATTGCCTTTCTGTTGAATGGTATTCAGTAGTAGCAGTCACTGGATTTTTGTTCACACTTCATAAAGACCCTCATCAAAGAGGACTTGAATTCACATCAATAGGAGTAAAGCATATTTCAGACAAATGAAAGTGCTCCAGCAAAGGCTTGAGGGTTGAAAGATCTAGGTGTGTTTGAAGAACAAAGTGGGAAAAAATGAATATTATTGCTTTTATATTATTGCAATGTGAGTATGCTCTTGGGTCTGCAACTGTATCCAGGTAGTCAACACCATCTTGCTTAACATTCCCTGTGGATATACCTCTTACAGTGAGAGGAGGGAGGGAGGGAGGGAGGGAGAGAGAGAATGAGAGAGAGAGAGAGAGAGAGAGAGAGAGAGAGAGAGAGAGAGAGAGAGAGAGAAGCAGAGACAGAGACAGACAGACAGAGACAGAGGAAGAAGGAGGAGGAGGAGGAGACACATACTGGCTCACTCTTTAGTGGATGGGGGCATGGAGAAGAAAAGTGGGGACACTTCAGGAGGAGGGCATGTTAAGTGAGTGGTTTGTTTCTGTTAGCAGCCAGGAGCACAGCAACTGAGCTGCAGAGCTTGTGGGGCCAGAAGTCAGCCCAAGTGCTGCAGAAATAATGTTGTCCCTCAGAGCTAAACAGGAAGCTATGCCGGGGAAACATGACCATTTGATACTGCTTCTGCTTGCTGTATTGATTTCCTCTTTTGCCTGACCTTCAATAAAAAAGAGAAATGATCTAACATTGACAGCAAGCCTTGACTGGGCTAAAAGGGAGTGGGAGGGGCTTGCACTCACTCTCAAACTTGGGCGAAGGCATGAAGTGCTTATCCTGGGTGGGGATGGCAGCAGGAACCAGAGGAAAAGGAAAGAGAGAAAGAGAATAATGTCTGTTCTGTGAGCATTTGAGATAAGTTGGGTTTTGTCATGGCTTAGGGTTTTTACAAGGGGAACAATATAAAACAGGACATATTTTATAACATTAGTTTATAATGAATCACCCAAGAATCATATACAATAAGTGCAAGGACGCTATCCACATACTAAATACTAAAGACTCCAGCGGAGGGCCTAGATCCTAATACCCTGTATGAGTCCAGATGAAGAGCTAGCGCTCATAGCAGTGCTTCCCACAGGCCCACCTGGAGGCCCAGAGCCCACAACAAAGGCTTACCCAGGCCTACTTCACGGATCTGTGCTAGAAAGGCCCAAGGGTCGGTAGAGGGAGCTAGAAAGTCCATGCCAGCGGGATGAAGGACCTGTGCCAGCAGGCTGATGGATCTGAACTGGAGCTAGGAAGCAACGCTCAAGGGAAGCACCAGAGCTCCCCTAAAGGTACCACAGCCAGCCTCAGCAACACTGAGGTCCTGAGCTCCTCCAGCAATGAGGAAAGCCATGTTCCCATCAGGAAAGCCAATGGGATGAGCTTCTCCATGAGGCTGAGCAGTGCACCATATTTTCCTCAGAGCCAGGAAGCAATGCTCAAAAGGAGGACCAAAGCTCCTCAAAAGTTCACTGGGAGGGCCAGCCTGACAAGGTCCTCTAGCAGAACAGCCCAAGAGAGCTAGCAGCCTGCCACAGCTCCAACAGCTTCTCCACACACCATCCCTAATAGTGCTCAGCAGCTTCTTCTGTTCTGCCTTTTATGCTACTAGCAACGACCCTCAGGTGGGCTTCCTACACCCAGCACCACACTAATTTAATTCAGCTAGGTGTAACAAGGTGACCACCACATTGGGTTATTACTTGAATATACGTGGTTTATCAACACAGGATTGGGTCCCACACTGTCTATTTGATTCTGCCCTGCCGACCACCCACTATCTACAAAGCCTGTGCTGGGTCATGAGGGGATGCTAATGCGCGCCACATACTGACTCTCACCTCAAGAGTCTTGAAGACAAATCCCTCTATTCATTAAGAGAATGTAACTATATATTTATCCTAACCCCTTTGAATACACAGATACAAAAGGGACATTCATCTGCATACCTTTTTTGGTTAAGTTCCATTATTTGAATATTATAGGTGACTAATGGTGTTTGTAAATAGGATATCATGTCCGCATCTTGTACAGCAATTAACCACGAGGAAGAATGTATGCAATGTGTTAATTATTGAAATTGTCCTACCAATTTGATTTGAAACTGTCTCATTGCTATTTGTTTATCAATAAAATTATGGGAAAAAATAAAATAAGCAAATATGATCTAAAAAAAATACATTGTGCCAAGTTGAGAAGTTAAAAGCTTAATTAATGAGCTTAGTAATTCCATACCCTAGGGTGTGGAGGCCCTACCCTAGAGAGACTCATCACTTAAAGGATATTTTTAAAAACTGAGGAAAGATAGAGCATTCCATTTCCTTGGAGGAGCTCCAGTCTTCTCAGTCAGCTTGGATGCCATCTCTTGGCTTCCATCGCAGACCCTTCAGCCTCATCAGCCTTCCATCACAGACTCATCAGCCTTCTGTCGCAGACCCATTGACCTCCTGATACAAACTTGCACAGAACACTGCAGTGAGCTCCAGACCTTGGACTGAATCCTTCAGTCTCCACTGTGCAGACACCCTGTGCATGTTTCCTCATCCAACTCTGACTGACCATCATAAGCCGATCTTATAATTTCTTATTCATTTGTAATCTTGTGTTATATCTGTTCATTGTATTATATCTGTTCCTCTAATGAAACCCTGACTGAGAAAAAAAAAAAGAGTCTTGAAGACATTAGGAAGAGTCATCATATGCATAAACAAGCACTGTGACAATTCAAAGCAGGGACAGATTATTTCTGGAGGGAGGGATCTGAAATGGTTTTATGAAGGAGGAAGTATGTAAGTCAGGCTTAGAACTATTTGTGAGATTTGGGTGACAGATACGAGAACTGGAAGACATCTCACGCAGAGAGAGCATTTTCAAAGATGGGGGCTGAGACCCGGTCACCGGTGTATCTTTATGTTGCTGGAGTAGGGGGACTCTATTAAAAGAGAAGATTGTCAAGATCCAACCCCAGAAATTCTGATTAACAAAGGCAGTTATGGGTGGTTGGAATATGAATATTAAAAGCACTTCCAGTGAATCTGATGTAGAAAGTCCAGGGATCAGACAAGGGAGAATGCTGGCCTAGAGAAGATAAACTTAGGGGTTGTTGAGGGGCATTTGTATGGGATGAACTTGGAGGGATGACTAGGAGACATGCACACAGAAAGTCTTAAAGGCCAAGTGCTTTATTTTGTAGCATAGTTGCTTTTTTTTTTTTTTTTTTTTTAGTACTGGGGATTGAACTCAAGACCTTGCATTTGCCAGGCAGGCACTTACACCACTGAGCTATCTCCTAGGCTCCTGATAGCTATCATTTTTAAAGCAATCAATGTGCAGTAGATCTTGAAAAGAACATGGTGAAAAAGTTCTTTTACTCTCATTTAGATGCCTGGTTCTCTGATTCAAGATAAGTTTAATGTCTGTGTTCAAGATTCCCATGTAATAAGTGGCAAAATCAGAAGTCTAACCCAGGTCATCCATTGGGTCATGTATAAGAGGTGGACAATGTGATTATAATGGAAATTAAGAATGACAACTGACTGGGCAATGGAAGAGAAAAACCGATGACAGGGAGGAGGTATACTGAACCTGTGCAGACACACAAAATGAGGTACAAAAAACGTGCCCACTGGAAGAGAAGGGGGGTATGGCAAGCAGCCCAGAACCTTTGTGAAGTGGATCACACCAGTGTGAGTGGCCCAGCCATGCATCTTGGCCTTTCCTCATTTCATCAAAGTGACACAGGCCTTCTAGAGTAACTTGTGCAAACCCTTTCTGCTCTGGACTTGTGAGAACTTAGTTGCGACCTTTGTTTGTAACGTATTTACTCCCAAATCTTTCTGGAATGCCATGGCACCAAGGTGTTGAAGTCATAGGTTCTGGTTCCAAATCTTAACATACTGCTTACTGCCTGATCAACTTTGGATTTGTTTTTATTTTTATTTTTTTGCAGTACCAGGATCAAACTCGGGACCTTGCACTTGTCAGGAAGGCACTTATGCCACTGAGCTCTATCCCAGGCCGTGGACTAGCTTTAAAATCTCTGTGTCTCAGTTCCCTCATTTTTAAAATGGCTATATAATAACATCTTCAATTGTTATTGAATTTTATGCAAAAGGCTGGGGGCCACTTACGGCAAGAGTAAGCAAGCTTTGACTAAATATTAGGATTTACTAAAATTGTTATTATTTCTATTATTTTATTTCAACTTCTGTTTTTCCAGTTTCTCAGTTTTGTGAAGTCTGCACACATCTCACTAAGCTCATCAACCACAGAGCTATTCCTTCACTGTTTAGAGGATTTTCTGCATTGTGTATCTAACTTTAGTGACACATAGCAATGGACAGCGATCAAAGAGAAATCCTTCTTCTGCTTAGTGTTATTGCTCTTGCAGGGTTTAAGGAATAAGAAGTGGGCTGGTAATTCAATCTTAGAAGGGAACTGAAATATTAAAGGAACAATTTACCATCGCAGTCACATTTCACGTGGCCCTTCAGTGGGCAGCGAGAAGGTCCACCCTGGTTGTATTTCCTTCTTACAAAGTTAGCAAGTTCCTGCTACAGAGTTGGGCATCTTCCCCTCCTCATCTCACCCTGGTGATGGCCATGGGACTTTCCTGCATGGCGCCTCTGTACATGATTCACGTGAGTTTCACTGCCAGAGGCTGATACTGTGTAGCTGTTTTCCCCCTCTCAGTAAGCCATGCTGCAAATCTCAATCTGAACACTCTCTTCCTATCAGCCTCTTCATTTATTTGGAATTGGCATCATCACCATCATAGATCAGGCAATAATTCCAAAAAGGCTGGCACTGAGTCAGGTTGGTTATGAAGAAATTCCAATTATTTAAGAGCAACCAGTTAAACAGAAGACCCAATGCTATTATGGGCTACTGGACTCTTTTAGAATATTTTGCTGAGTTTACACACCTATAATATTCAAATAGCGGAACTTAACAAAAAAAGGGTATAGAGATGAATGTCCATTTTGTATCTATGTATTCAAAGTGGTTAGGATAGATATATAATTACATTCTGTTAATGAATAGAATGATTTGTTCTAATGGTGTTTGTAAATAAGATCTCAAGTCCGCATCTTGTACAGCAATTAACCACTAAGAAGAATGTATGCAGTGTGTTAGTTATTGAAACTATTGAAACTGTCCTAGTGATTTGATTTGAAACTGTGTCATTGCTATTTGTTTATGAATAAAATTATGAAAAAAATAAAGAGCAGCTTTGCAGGGTGAAGAAGAGGGTTGCACTTTAGGTTTCATAGAGAAAGTTAAATTTATATGAAGGCAAAAATTAAGGCTGAGACAGATATTTCAAACTTATGGAAGGGTCATGAGGTGGAGAGAAGAATCAGTGCAACAACCATGCATCCTTTGCTCAGAAGGACTTAGGGCATTTCCAGAGCGGTGAGGTCTGTCTGCTTGTGTGGAGTCAGCAAAGGCCAGGAGGGTATGAGCAGGTGGAGGGAAGCGAGAGGCAGTGAATGCCACGTGCTGAGGTCCAGGCTTCTTTCTGAGTTCCTTCAATGCTGCTGAATGTTCTTAAGCAGGGATGCGAGATATTCTGAAACACATTTGATCAGGTAATGAATTGATGAAGTGGATAAAAGCTAGGGAAAGGGTCAGTTAGTAGGTTCCAGCGGCTGTGCAGAGGGATGTACTGGATGTGCAGAGAATCTTGTAAGCTATGTAGTTTGTGTCCTGTTGGGGACTCGAGGAGGAGAAAATTGTGCATTGTAATAAATTATGTAGAAATAGGTCCCTGCAAGTATTGGAGAATGATGGCCTCTTCTCGACATGTCTGGATATGGTTTCAGATTTCTGAGAAAATGACACACAGTTGGGTATGGTGGCTCACAACTGTACTCCATGAGGCTGAGAAAGGAAGACTGCAAGTCAGAACCCAGCCTAGGCAGCTTAGCGACTTAGTAAGAACCTATCTCTGAAAGACTGAATGAATGCAGGCTGGGGAAATAGCTCAGCGGACTAAGTGACTGACTGGCAAGCTCAAGGACCCAGGTTTGATTCCTGGCACCACAAGCTACACCAGCCCCACACCCTGGGCTCACTGAGCCGGCCACTGAAACCAGGTATGGTGGTGCATGCCTGTAATCCCAGTGCTGGGAGGCTGAGGCAGGAGGCTCACTTGAGTCTGAGCTGCGTAACAATACCCTGTACCAAATATATAAATTTTTAAAAAAAGACTGAGTGGGAATATAGCTCAGTGTGAGGGCCCTGGATTCAATCCTCAATAATACAACAATAACAACAACCAAAAAAGAAGCTTATAAAAGCACTGGCACAAGTACCTGGGTATGGATGTGTAAGACTCTCCACTGCTTAGTTTGTTCAACAGGAGAGCTCATACATCAGCTATACAACACACTGAAGTGAGTGAAAAGAAGCTGCTCTGTTGAAATGAATCTTCCATCCGCTGAAGGTTCTTTACTTAACAGCAGCCCATTTAGAGGAAGAAGAGAATACAGGAAGAGGGCTCAGAACCTGGAAGACTAGGCACACATCCTGAAGTCAGAGCAGCAGGAGTAGGGGCAGGTGCCGGGTGAAATGAGGACAGAGGAGCACACACTGCTTCAGTGGCAGCTGGAACGTCTCACACAAGATTCAAGCTAACGAACATGACCCACCCCAAGGAGCCTGCTCAGCACCAGGCAGGGGCTAAGCTAATTTGGAAACTTCTGACACTCAGAGTAATTGCAAGTCAATTTGGCCAAAGACAAATTACTGCCAAGGGTGAAGTCATTTTGCAGGATTTTCCTTGCTTACCCAAATCCTACAGCTAGAGGAAAGAAGTGAAATTTAAGCAGTGTTTTGGATTCCCAGAGCAAAGCTTCTAAGGTAGAAAACAAACACCAACTTACAGATCCTGAGTTCTAGTCAGAAACCCTTGGAGTTAGTGAAACCCAGCTCTCCCTCCCCAGCTGCCCTTGACTCCCCTTTGCACTCTAGGCCAGGGGCTGAGAGTCAGGGCTTGGAAAATGTTATCTGAACTTACTTTAGGGTTGCTGCATTCTTATCTACAAAGACACTGAAATCAATAAATAGGAATCATAGGGAGGTACATGCTAACTCAGAATTGGGAAGAGTCTTCCAGTGATTAGAGCAGTCTTCCAGTGATTAGAGCTGTCCTCCCGTGTCAGAGATGCCCTTGTTAGATGATGATGAGGAGGAGGAGGAGGATGAAGAGGAGGATGATGATGAAAATAAAAGGGCATGGTGCTACATGCCTGCAGTCCCAGTTCTCTGGGAGGCTGATGTAGAAGGATCCTAAGTTTTAGCCTAGCCTGGACTATTTAGCAATTTAGTGAGACTTTTTTAAAATAAGAAAATAATAATAACAAACAGTGAGGATACAGCTCAGTGAGAAGACCCTAAGGTTGATCCCCAGGATGATGATGATGATGATGATGATGATGATGATGATGATGATGATAATAATAATAATAATAGGTTTGAGTATATATGAGTGCCAGCTCATGGATGAAGTTGCTTTATATGTATATGCTTTATCTTACTTGATCTAGGCATTATCTTAAGTAAACATAGCTAATTTTTGGAGGAACTAACAAAGAGAAGGGTTAAAATCACATGCTTTTATATGTAGATCACATGACAACTCTACATCATTTTCCCTGGGGCAGGGTAGTGATTGGTAAACAGGACTGGATGTTTGAAAGAAGAAACTTGATTGAATTCAAGAAATGTTTTTGCAAAACTATCATGCTAGACATTTTCCAGTAAATAAAGACCCATATGATCTAGATTCTGGCTGTGAGATCTTTTCAGACTAATAGGAACAGTTCTGCAGATGCTCTGTGATTTATGAAATTAAAAATGTATGAAGTCTTAAAAAATGTGATGGAGAGTTTGGTGGCATCTTCAGGTGCAAGAGGAATGATTTCTGCAAGAAGTGCTCAGATTGAAAACTGAAGGATGGTAAGGGTACCACTTCATTCTCCCAGCTATAGAAATTCCACTTTATTCCCCCAGGGTGTGAGGGATTTGTTAGTGCTATTTTTAGTAAGTGATGATTGGAGACAACCAAGAATTACCTAGAAGGACTAGAAATGAAAAGGTTCAATTAAAAAAAAAATAGCAAACGTTACAAGTCAGGATTACATCTACAAGAGATAGCAAGATCTCAATGAAGGTAGCATAAGGGGGAAGAGAGAAACTGAAGGAAGTTTATAGAGTGAGAATCAGTCAGAAGCACAAAAATGGGGGTCTGTGGTATTTCTTCTATTTTGAAACTGGCTGAATTGGAAGCTGATGGTGGCAATAAATTAGGAAAAGAAGGTAATTTGGGGTCCTGGATGCTGGAAGAAAGAAAGGGGTGAAGTCTGAGCATGGATTCACCACTAACCTGTGCCTGGGCTCATGAAAATCACTTTTCAACTCCCTGGTTGCCAGCCTCTGCCACCGGGGTCACTGGATTGCTAGGGTCTAACAATCCCCATAGCCAACTAGATGGTGTTAATTACAAGTGTTTATCAGGTACCTCCTAGTCTGTGACCATAGGTACTTGTGCTTCTGAGGAGGAGCAGACACTGCCTGGATAGTCTTCAGGTGATCAGCAAACGACGATTATGGCAAGCACCAAGAGGGGAGAATCTTAGGCGCATGATCACTCCTAGCTGTGTGTGGGCCTGATTCCCATGAGAAATGAAATTCAAGTTGACACCTGGATGGCAAGTAGATTAGTCCTGGCATGCCCCTTTTTAACTAGAGTGCCATGTTTCCTTATAAGAGGGAAAGGGTGTGAGTTCTTTAGGCTGCTTGATGAACCTGTATGTGGCATCCTCCCATGAAATTCCAGAACCAGGAATAGGCAGCCCCTTTGAGGATCTTTAGAGTGAGAGGCCATGCGCATGCCTCTTGTCAGTGTCAGCTCTTCCATCTGCTAAGCTTACTAGTTGCCTTGTTAGCTGGCCTTAGATTGCCTGGCTTCCTCCTAAATTAAATTCTGAAAATGTGCTTCATTTTCTCCGAAAGGATGACTTGGGGGAGGCCAGAAATGATGCTGTTGTAGGAGAATGACACTGGAATGTTGGGCTGAGGGCTGGGACTGGCTGGAGATCACTCAGCCTGCCCACAAATCTAAAAATGCACAGTTTGACTGTAATTCTGGAAAATCTCTCCTAATGCCTTGGCCTCTGCCAACACAAAAGAGCAAGTTAAAATCACGAATGGCAGCAATATTATTAATTCAGGAATCTTAGCACTCTAACACCACTCATTTTGCCCTAATGACTTTTTTAAAAATTGCTTTTAGTGACTTTTCCCTGATTTATAATGTACGTGCTATAGAGAAATGGGAAGGCGACAAGGGAAGAGAGGCAGAACTATAGAATAAGAACAATTCAAAGCCTACGCAGAAATGTCATTGTCCTTGCTGGGAGACAAAGCCCTAGTACATGTGAAGCCACTTTTGTCATTTTTCATTGCATTTCACTGTGTTCATCTGCTTGATGGGTGACTTTTCTCAATGTGTGCAAACAGATGCCAAGGTTGATCTGAAGGATTTAGACCTGGTGCAGCCTCTTCATCTCTGCCATCCAAACATCTCAGCCGCCTTCAGCTTTCTTACTGAACAGCTCACATTTTTTCTTGTGTAGATAATTAGACCCCCATGAAGGTTTTAGTGTAGTATAAGCCCAATAAAATATTAAATATCAATGACTTGGACAAAAGGATGATGTTCATGTTGTAGACTTCTTTACCTTTTTCTATGAAAGCACAAATGTGGCTGTTGAGTCTTTCCAGGCATATCTCTCACTGCAAGTTCTAATTACAGGCGACATCTGTCTTCCTTCAAAAGTACCACCTGAGTGCCTGCTGTGTGTGAGCCACTGGACTGAATGTGGTGGGCAGGAAGACCATGGGTAACAATCTCTCCTGAGACTATGAGCAGGAATTAAGCTGAACACAAATTACTACATGATGAAGTTGAGATATGAGTGCTGCTAAAACAACAGAGAGCCTTGTACTGATTGACCTGTCATCTGCAGGCTGTAGGTGAAGTTCCAAGGATGTCACATAGTCCTTACTTAGGAAATGCTCTCTGGGGACTTGGGAGATAAAGAATTACTTCTGGATAGAGAGGTAGAAAGATGCCTGGGAGGTTGAACCACTGGGTGTGGAAAAGATTTTAAGAGGTAGAGATGGCAGAGTGGTGATTTGAAGTTGAGTAGATGGCTTGGGCAAAAATGAGTGCAAAAAGTTTGGCCAAGAGTAGGCGCCCAACATGCCCAGAGTGAATTTTCCTATAGAGCTATGTCATTGTGTCATAAGTATGATACCTTATCGTCCATCAATGAAATATTATTATTACTATTTTGGTGGAACTGTGGATTGAACTCAGGCTCTTGTGCTTGCCAGGGAAGCACTTATTCTACTGAGCTATCTCCCCAGCCCTGAAATATTAGATAAATAAAAAACAAATAAATTATATGATCAGTTCACAAAATTTCATAAACAGAATTACACCCACATAACTAGCACTCAGTCAAGGAACTGAACATGGGACACTTCTCTCAAAAGCCCCCTCGTTCTCCTAGTAATTCCCACACCATCTCTATGTCACTTTTCTTATGACTTCTAACAGCATAGATTACTTCTGCTTGTTTTTGAGTATTATAAAGTGCAATTATACAGAGGATGCTACTTATGTGCCTGGCCTATTTTCTCCATTTCACCATATTTGAGTAATTGTAAACTGTTCATATTTATTGCTGTATAGCATTCCCCTGTGTGGCTATACCAGCATGTATTTTTCCTGTCCATTTTTGCTGGTATTTGGATCATTTCCACTTCTTGGAAATTACAAACATGCTGCTATGACTGTTCCTGTGTAATGTTTTTTATTGATGAAAACACTGATGCATTTCCTTGGAGTAAATATCTAGGAATGGAATTTTTGGATTGCAGGACTGAAAATCTCTTTTTAATGACAAAAACATCTATCCCACATGATTCTAGTTATACTTCTAATATTCCTGGGTTGAGAAATATGCCATGATAAATATCTACTGTGAATTCACTAATACTTTAGAATCAACAGCTATATGATCAATCACAGAAGTATCTTGATATATCCATGATGTGTTTCATCTGCAGACAAGGCTCAGGGTGCATATAGATTCACAGATTTCTTGCAATAATTCCAAGTCCCCAGCTGGGAGTCACAGACTCAGGTGAATGGTAGGGTATGAGTCCAAGAAGCTATCATCAATTGAGTTCACTGGCATTTCTACTATTGTCGGCCAAGCCTTTTAGTCAGAGAAATCAAGTGGGTTTTTTTTTTTCTTGTCTTTATTTTTTTTTCTCCTAAGAAAAAAGACACATATGTGCTCTCTAACTACAATACAATTATTCCATTGCTAGGAAGATAGGATGGCTTAGTGGAATGCATTAATCCTTTGGAGGAGAACCTAGGTCTGGACCGCTAACCTTTCACTTACTCAGTGAGTGACTAGGAAAGAAATGAATTACCTGTGAGCCACTGTCCCTGTTGTGTAAGATGGAAATCAGAATCTTCACTTACTAGACAGATCATGAAACTCAAATAAGAATGAATGCCAAGTATTTCAGTAAGTGGTAACTCTGGCCACTGTTTTCATTGTGATTTCTTCTATCTTTGTGTCTCCTTTTTTGGGGGGGATTTGTTCTTTTTCTGGACATATAATATCATTGCATTGTGTTTTATTGACTGTCCTTTCTTTGTGAACCTCACCTAGGGAAAGTGAAAGCACTTTGAATGCTCAGCATCTGTGGCCAGTGCATCTCTAGTAGTTGGATCAGTATATATGCATTTTGTTCTCCTGGGTTTTGACCCTTTGGGTTTGACTTAAGAGTGATAACAGTAGCTCTTCTGGGCCTCCGGCTTGCAGAAAGTAGACTGTGGTACTTCTCGGCTGCCATAATAATGTAAGCTAATCTCTTATAATCAATGTCTTTCTAGACCTCTCTATGTCCGATTGCTTGTTTGCCTAGGGAACACTAGTCCAGAGAACTCTAGTGCGGTCTTCAGGGGTGCTTTGACCTGAAAGGCTACAGGTGTTACATGAAGTGGGTAGAATAGCTATAGAGAGGCAGCTTGGCTGAATGTACCAGGGGTGGACTTGTTGCAAAGCTCTGGTATCATCTCCTAGCAAGAGCTATGGAAGGAAGCCTATGATAATGGGGCACAGAGTCTTTGGATGGACTTTCTGTTTTTAGAACTAAATCTGGTGTCATAGCAAAGAGAAAGTTTCTGGCAGTGGACTCAACCAAAGCCCAGGGTCAAGAAACTGATTAGGCAGGAATGATAAGTAGTGTTCTTATGGGGCACATGAGCAGCACATGTTGGAGTGGATTTCTAGGCAGCCATGACTTTTGGTAGAGAACAGTCAGATGTAGTTGCGTTTTCAAGCACAGAGCTGTGCATTCAGCCAGTTCTTACACTACTCAGAACTGAGCAGGTGGATTAGAACAATTTACTCATCTATGTGTAATGTTTGCCTTGAGTACTGTCCAAACGCCCTTAAGTGTCACCGGTCTCTTAAAAGGAAAGGGGTGGTGTATTTTTCTGCCTTACTAGGAATCCTCTTTCTCTTTGTTCTATTAAAGCTGGGTTTGCCAAATCCTGCTAGGACCCTTCTTCTGTTAAAGCGTGGGTATCTCTTTGAGATTTCACCTTGAGTGCCCTCATGCATGCATACAAACTTCAGTATCATCTTAAGTGTGCACAGTTCAAGTGAGGCAGGGTGAGTTGCATTCACCAAAATCAAGTGTATTTTGTTGATAATATATCTGCTAAAAGAGTGACCCCAAAATCCTTGCCTGGTTAGTATCAACTAATGGTGAAAAACTACATCTATAAATTCCCTTATAGTTTAAGAGTTTAGAAATTGAGGAGAGGAAAAATTGCTGAGAAAAAAATGTGAGATTTCACTAAGTTCCAACTATCTGGGAAATAGTTTGAGATCTTTAGCAAACTAAGAGTTCTGGCTGTGTTTTCATATCCTTGCTATCGACAGCTAATTTCTTGAGCAAATTTATTCACTGTTTCTGAAAAAAAAAATTGGCTTCAGGCATCACCTCAGATATGCAGCTTGTCCAGAAATTCCTGAGACCAACTTCTTTAAGCATTTGTTTCCTGCTTAGCTCTGAAAGAAACTTCTAGAAACATGACATATCAATTGACAGTGACCTTTCACTGAAGGATACGCAGGTGGAAAAGCCCCACTTATTTTCTGAAGATAAGGCCAAATGTTTTGTCTCTAAAACATCCTTATTTTTTTTAGCGGTCAGAAAAAAAGAACAAGTTCAATATTCTTTTGATTTTGACAGTAGAATGTAACCCTTAGTCTCAGGAGAAAATGTTCTCGTCTACTTAAAATTTGGAATCCTGAGCTAGAATCTGATTTCATTTATAAAAATCAGGTCATCTGTTTAGCATCAGAATTGGACCTTAAATCTAGGTCAGTGTTCCTAACTTGCTTTGTGAGTGACTCATTTGGGGATTTCTCCCAAAATAGAGACTAAAATCTGGGCAGCTCATCAGGAAGTTGATCTGGGATAGCACAGGTAAGTGAAAGGGTTCGGCAAGGGAAGAGAGAAAAGTTAGGAAGACAGACTTTCCCCCATGTAGATTCTTTCTGTGGGCAACTCGGGGTCACTGCCTCTAGAGACTCTCTGAGAACCTAGCACTACGTGTGGAGAAAACAACAGTCATGAAGCCACATCATGGTCCTATACCCAGAGCAAGTGACCTTTGGACCAAGAAGTTCTCAAACAGTGACTAGAAACAGGCAGCCCAGGTCAGGAGGATGCTTGTGCCTGGAGGCTGACAATGGACAATAGCAGACTGTGTTTTAGTCCCTTCAGGTAAACTCCTTCATGTCCTGAGCCTCTAGGTTTTCATCTTTCACATGAAGAAGCTGAAATTTTCCAAAATAGATTCCCTGGATGCAGATGATCCTTGAAAAAAATGGTTCTTTGTTCAAATCACTTTAGGAAGTATTAGTTTAAGGCTCTATATGAGTGAGCATTAGGTTAAACATTTTCAGTTTTTGACTGCAGGATATCTTGGAGCCTTTAATTTCTAAAACTGGGAGAAGGTAGATGATGTTTTCCTAAGGTTTTGACTATATAAGCCCCTACCTCATTGTCAGCATTATTTCACATGCCACCTGCTGAGGTTTTGAGGATTAGGTGATTGTTGGTGTACATTTACCTAGATGACTGTTCAAGTCCAGCTCAGTTCTGGGGCTTACACAACAAAGTGTAGCTTCTAATTCCAGTCCTTCATGTCCAGGTGAGAGGTAGAAAGCTATCTTTAGAAAGATCCCAGGCTGAAATATCATTTCCATTTTTGTATCTATTGAAATGTTGTGTCTGCTTTAGTTTGTAAGAGCTTTCTGCAATGGCAAAGCACATAGACAAAGAAATGTGCTTGACAAAAGGAGCTGGAAGTTGTGTCGTGGGCACAGTGGGGACAAGTGCAGCATCACAAGAACAAGGGAACTGGGCTCTGCCCTCACCCACTGAAGTTAACCCACCTTGAAAGGACAAAGGCTCCCATGGCTTTCCTGTGTGTGTGCCCAAGCCTTGTCCCGCTTTGTGAAAGAAGGCCTGGAGATGTCTTCTCAGAGAAAAATTCAGCTGGCCTGAGGCAGGACCTGGACATCACTATTTTAAAAATATTCTCCCCAGGTGAATCTCTTGTGTATTTAGGGTAGAGATCTACTTTTATTAAAGAAGGAGGTCTTTAATATATGTGTCTGCCTCTTAATGTTGTCATGTAAAGAATAGGACATGTCAGAAATTGCTTAAATTTTGATTTTTTAAAAAATAATTTTATTGAGAAATAGCAATGAGACAGTTTCTAAACTGATTACTAGCACAGTTTCAATAATGAATACATTGCATATTGTTACCTTAGTGGTTATTCATTGTATAAGATGCAGACATGATATCCTATCCACAAACACTATTAGAAAAAAATCTTTCTATTCGTTGAATTAAGACAGTGCAGCTGTATATCTAGCCTAACTATTTTGAGTATACAGATACAAAATGGTCATTCATGTGTATCTCCCTTTTTTGTTTAGTTTTGTCAAAGAAGGGTATTCCATCATCATTTAACTATTGTAGGTGTGTGAATTCAGCAAAATATTCCAATGTAGTCCAGTAGTCCATAATAGTAGTGGGTTTTCCATAAGACTGACAATGTCAGAAGTTGCTGACTTGAGCCTTTTACAGCTCAGCATGTTAATATGGCTTTACTTTTTATACTTTGTTTTTATCCTTTTCTGCTGGATGGTTAGGACCAAGATAAAGCAGGACCTATGTAACAAGAAATGTAACTTTTGTGTCTGATAAGGCCAGTCAAATCCCCTCAGGATTTATCCTGAAGCCCTGTACCGCAGTTTGTAGATCCTTTGTCAGCCTCAGCCGTGTGGATGAGTCACGGCCATTGCTTGACCAATAGAAATTTATTTTTCACGGTTCTGAGGGCTGGAGGTCTTCTAAAGGCCTGTTCTCGCAGACTGCCTCTTCTGTGTCCTCACATGGCTGCTCCCATGGATCCCTTATGAAGGACTCTAATTTTACTCGAGAGGGTAGAGTACGCATGATCTAATCATTACCTAAGGCCTCATCTTTTAATATTTTTAAGGAGAATAAAACATACAAACATTAAAAATGATAAGCAGAATTTCAAAACAAGATGATGGGAAATCAGTAATGGTTCTTGTACTGCATATTATTATCTTCATGCAAAATTGATCAAAAATGAAGAATTATCTGCTCCTTTCAATAAACCAATAGAAATTAGTAGTATGACTATCTCAGCTTATACTCATTTCCCCACTTCCATCTTTCCATCTTTTCTCCTTTCCCTAATCCCAGTTGTTCTTTCCTTTTCAGCAGTTTCTTTTCCTTTCACAGTATCTACTGTATATTTTGGATTTTAATTACTCTTTCATGTTCTTACACTAGGGAGAAAATATGATGTTTACATATGTGGGTCTGATTTACTTCACTTTTGAATATGGTTTCTATTTGCATCCATTTACCTATAAAAGCCTTGAATCTATCATTTTTGTAATTCAATAGTACTCCACTGCACAAACATGCCACATCTTTTTCATCCATTCCTTAGTCGATATGCATTTGGGTTCTTTCCAAGATTTCGCTATGACAAATTGTGCGTCTATAAATATGAGTGGACGTATATTGCTGTGGTATGATCTTTTCAGTTCTTCTGAAAAAAATACCCAGGAGGGGAATAGCTGGGTTGAATGAAACTTCTAACCCTAGTTTTTCTTGAAGAATCTCCACACTGATTTCCACAGTGGTTTTACCAATTTACACTCCTGCCAACAATGGAGATATGTTCCTTTTTCGTCAAAGCCCTTGCAGCATTTGCTATTGGTCGATTTCTTGATGATAGCCGTTCTTTCTGGGTGAGATAAATCTCAGCATTGTTTTAGTTTGCATTTCTCAAATGACCAATGATATTACACATTTTTAAATATATTTATTTCTTGTTTGTATTTCTTCATCTGAGATGTGTGTATTCATCTCAGATGCCATTTTGGATTGGGATTTTGAAGTTTGGGGGCCTGATTTTTAAAAATTCTTTATATGTTCTAGTCAGAAGCTGTTTGTCTTGGGGTGATTAGGAATTTTAACCCAGGACTCCAGTCACCCATTGTTTAAAGTTGACAAGATTAAATTCAATTTATCCTGCTTGGTTCTATCTAGGTAAAATTTTTCTTTTGGTAGTTTAGCAAAATAATGTTGCCTGCAGGGATAGCAAAATGTTATCTCAGAGTTTTCTTGGGCACACACTGTAAGATAGTTTCCTATTTTTAGATTTCTCTAAATGAAAATTCCCAGAGATATAGAGCTTTCTTTGTTTCTCAGCACAATTTGTGTTCTGAGAGCCAAAGTTGGAAAGCTCCGTTTACACCCACAGCTACATAATTTAAGATCTGTTGTTGACCTTGGTGGTAAAGAGCGTGCACTGGGGTGCAGATTGACATAGGAACAACCACGTGTGGAGACAAGGGCTCAGTTCTGCATTTGTTTACACTTCATTGCTCCGTGCTATGTCCTCAGAGCTTGGTGACAGCGTGATGAGGTGTGTCGCGGAGTTTGTCTAGAGGACACTTCATGTGTTTCCACCCTTTACGTGGTGAAGACAGGATTCCCAGATGGATACTCAACAGTGGACAGGGAAAGAAGAAGAGAGGAGCACTGGAGGGCAGCAGTGCCTTGTGCCCTGTTCAGGAAAGGGCCCAGACTTATGCAAGATCCCCTTGGTTCTGAGTCCAAGAGAAAGCAAAAGCCTGGTTTATGCATATGTATTTCTTCTCTAGAAACATAAGGGACCTTTACTTTTTTTTTTTTTCTGTAAAATTATGGAGAAATCTGTGATTCAAAATCTTCACATAGAAAAACTCAAATCTTTCTGTAGCTATGAATTTCAATCTATCACAAGTAGGAAAGTTTTAGTAAACATTCTCACCTTGTCATCACTGATAAGAATTTGTCTGCATAGTGAAATGAGTCACTGTGAATGAGCAAGTATTTGGAAAGATAATCTATACTATGAGAGAAAGAACAGCATTCTTGGCTATTTTCATATGTTTCCAAATCACATATAGGTGTTGGAAAAATCCATTTTTCCTGATTATCAGCAGGAATTAAATAACAATATTCAGTTGTTTGTTCCTCCTTTTCACTCACTGGCCAGTTGGTGAGAGCTTTGAGCTGGTTCTTCAGTTAAAAAAAGTGAACACTTAGCTAGAAGATTTAGGCACTGATTTGAGATAACTTAGAAAGAAATGAGGTTTATTTAAAAGGATATGGTTGGAAGAACTCAGATTTACATAGGCAGAAACAAAGATGAGAGTCAAATTTTAGAGTTGATCCAGAGAAAAAAGGGCTCAGTCCTACTTTTTTTTGTCCTAGCCCCCTGCCATTATGGCCTGAAGACTTGGACTCACCCACATTCACTCAGCTGCCAGAGCTGCTCCTTCTTCCTACCACCCTGAGATCCAGTTCCCTTGTGCATGCATCTGATTGGCAGAGCTGGGTCCTGTGCTCATGCCTAGCTGCAAGCGAGTTTGATAAAGCAAGTACCAGACAATTTCAGTCTCTGTCATAGAACCAAGTAAAATTTTCCAAATGCAGGAAAGGTGTGATGCTGTGTGGCTGAGTTGGAAAGTGTCTTCCATATGCAATTTAAGATAAAGTAGCCAGGAAGTTGAAAATCACAGCTGTGTGAAAAATGATTTGGAGGAAGCTTAGATCCCGTCAGAGAGACTTACAATTCATTAGGGGAGTTAAGTGCAGTGCTTTCTGCCTTGTCTTTTTTTTTTTTAACAGCTCATTAAAATAAAACTATTTGGAGGCCAGAAGAGAGAGAGATAAAATACATTCAAATTTACAGTATTACAAAATAAAAATCTCATGAAGATGTGATGTGGCTATTGAAGCAATATATAAATTTTTGAAAATGTAATGAGGGAGAATGGCTAATGGGTGCTGGAAATGTGCAGGCTCTTTGCTATGGCACAAATTATGCTGATGATTTAAGAAAGCCGGTTTTGGGGGAATGACATTTTTGGAAGGAAATGAGCCTCCTGCTACTGTGTGTATGGTCATTGCATTTATAGATTAGACTGAGAATCAGAAAACATCAAAATACAGCCTGAACCTATGGGGGAATAAGTGGTGATGTTTCACATGTGTTTTATTCCTGTGTCTATTAATCAAGAGAGAGATATATTTCTAGTAATCAAGAAAGAGGTGTGGATTGTTCTCTCCTTGTAGTCAGCATTTCTACTATAGAATATAAGTTTTAAGAGCTCCAGGGATGAACTCCTGGATATTAACAATTAGAGTGATGATGAATGAGGAATTTCTTTTATTTGTGGTATATGAAGCGGGCAGTAAGCAGATTATTCTTGGCATTCCAGATAATCGACTGCCAAAGTATTCTTTATTTTGATGTCAATAAATGTTTAATAATAAATAATGTCATGTTTAGCAGTGTTGAATGTGGCCATTCTACCAACATTTTGATTATGCAATTGAGTACAAAAAGAAGAGTCTTCTGCCCACAGTTAGGTATGAATAAAGATGAGCAATTTTTCCTGCTCCAGTAATACCAGTTCTCAGTGGGATAATACCACCAGCAATGCCACACACACACACACACACACACACACAAAAACCAAATCTTAGGCAGAGTCTGAGCTGCACATTTAGCTTCATTCTCAGCCAAAAATATCTCTTTATAGTAATGAACTCGAATGTTCTCAATTCTCTGCATGATAAAGAAGAGAAAGTGGGGTTACCTTCCATGAAGTTTGGGAAGAACCAGCAGATACATACACTTAAAGTTGAAGACAGAGCTGTTCCTCTCCATATGAGCACTCGGGGCTCACTTGTACCAGGTAACATTGGAAAGAATAATGCCAAATGTTGCTACCCTGTGCTCTTTTGAGAGTTTTAGTGGCACTGTTTGGAAGAAGGACTTTTTATTCTTTTTAGAAGAAGTCCCAAATTGCTGTGGCTTCAAATTGGGAGTGGTGGCATCTGGCAGATTCTCTTGTCTAGCCACTTTTGTGGGGTTTACTTGATTTCACAGTTGTGGTTTCTATGCAGCACCACATGACTTGATCTAGCAATTTCCCTGCAAATTAAAGGCTGAAAGTGTGTGCTGCATAATGAGATACCAGTGTCCTCTATTTTATGTGGAAGCCAATTTAAAGGAAGACTAAAACCCCAGTGGATGAGACTGTTGACTAGACGTTCCTTAAAACACAGTTGAGAAAGCTAAGGGAAAATCTAATGTCTGTGAGCTGACCACGACCCAGACATTTCACATAGTTTTTCCATAACCTTCACTGCAGCCTTATGAAAGAAAAAATTGTTATCTTCAGGTTATGGGTGGGTTGAACCCAGTAAAAGCCTTATGTTGAGAATCCTTAGAGAGGCTTCTCTCTCTCTCTCTCTCTCTCTCTCTCTCTCTCTCTCACACACACACACACACACACACTAGCATCGTCATCTTGCTCTAACCCTTTGTATTCTAGCCATATTGATATTCTTACAGTTGCTTGACTTGCCCTGCTTCGCTATAGCCCAGCATAGAACCTTTCAATGCACTCTCCTCTCTCCTCTCTTCTGTACTCTCAAACACACCCTTCATCTAGTTACGTTCCTTCTCTTGGTGTTCATGCATTTGAGCAGGGCTGGGAAATGCCACTCCAATTCTATGTCACTTGCTCTTGCAGAATCATACTCCTCCTCTTCAGGACACTCTTCTTGGTTTCTAATGTGCCGTGCGTGGAATCAGGACCTCATGTCTCTCAGCCAGAGAAGCCTGTCCTCTAGTCTGGGCAATCTATGAGAATCCATCATACGTCCCCTGCCTGGTGCATTGATACACATAACTTCAGCCCTTCCTTAGTATTGAACAAAGGAGCTAGCAAGGGGTGCTTAGAACATCCTCAAAAACTTGTAGAGAAATCAGTGATGTGACACAAATTCAAAGCAAGTCTCTTTGATTTTGACAGTTATCACAGTAGTGCTTTTAGCATGTGAGTTCTGGACTGAGAACTCCAGTATTTACATCCTGGCAGGTTCACTTCCAAGATTTGTGCTCTTGGGTGCCTTACTTAACCTTCTGTGATTTTCGTTCTTTATTTTAAAAAAAAGCTGTTCATAATAATTATTATACCAAAGAGTTTTTATGCTGGGTGTCATCTGATTACATCATTCTTTATCAGGATTGCATGTACCTGTGTACCTATATCATGTTACCAGGCACTGTAAACATGGCATAATGAGGAAAGTACTACAGAGTACCGTGAGTGAGAGGCAGTGGCTACTGTCTGAGGGGACTGGGCCGTAATGAACTTCACAGAAAGGGCAGCATTAAGCTTGATCTTGAACTAAGCACAGAGAACAATGCAAAAGACCATTCAGAATCTCTACCCTGGCAATTGGCAATTGAATTGGAGTGGACCGGTCGTGGGCTGAGTTATCTCACCTCCACTTCAGAATGTTAAGGTTCTGACCCCTCTATCTCAAAAGGAAGCCATATTTGAAGGGAAAACTGTTAAGGAGGCAAGTATGGTAAAACAATGAATGCCCTTGGGAGACACTCTTCTCCATCCTGCCTAATATTAAAGAGAGGCAGAGGCGGATGTAAGAGGCAAAAGCAAGACCCTGTCAAGACAGGGGGAAGCAATGGTCACCTAGAAGCTTAGGAAAGCCATCAGAGGAAACTAGCCCTGATGACACACAGACTTAGACTTGTAACCTCCAGAACTGTGAGAAAATACACTTGTGTTACTAGAGCCACGCAGTGGCAGTCCCAGCAGACTGATATGACATTCCATATTAAGCCAGATACATAGCTGTTCTGGACAAAATCTGACCTCTCTTCCTGCCATGCCTTGAGTGCTTTTGTATCTTCTCAGGTTCATCTATTGGTGACTTATCCCCAGTGCCACAGTTTTGGGATGTGGAGCCCAGTGGAAAGTATTTAGGTGATGAGATATTGGTGTTTATGTCACCAATGGGTTCCTGCCATCAGGAATTAGATCAGGAGTCACGTTTTCCTCTTCTGCTCCTCTTCCTTGTGAGCACCAGGCATTCTTCCACTCTGGACAGTTCAATATTCATGTCACCGTTTTGAAGTCACAGAGACTGGGTTCTAACCTGGTACCAGTCGCCTGCCCATGGGCTTTCTGTGTGAGTAGTGCATTTCTGTTTTATATAAATCGTCTAGCTTCAGGTACTCTTTTATAGAAACATGCATAGATTTAGATGCTCTCCAAAGGAAATACAGTCATGATTTAAAAAAAGAACAGCTCCCAATAAAGATGGGATTCAGAAACCAAACTGGAGAGTGGGTGTTGTGGGTCCCGGGACGGGTATCTGAATGGTGGTGACAGTATTTTAGTGCTAACTTGAAGACTTAAGGCATTTCCTCTGGCTAGGATTCTGGAGTTAATTGGGATTGAGCCCCTTCCTTAGGACCAGAAGTACTGCCTAGATGCAGAACAGGGGCTAGAGAAACTGGCGCCCTGGTTAGAGGAGAGCAAGCAGTTTGTTTCTCTGTGACTTTGGATAGGAGATAAAGGATCCCATGAAACAGCACAGTTTATGCCATACTTGGGTGTTTAATCCAAACATTCATTATCACCTTGTCCCTGGGCTTTGATTAACACAAAAACTGATGTAAAAATAAAGACGGTAGAATTAAACCCAGCTCTGTCAATAATCACCATGAGTCAAGTGAGTTGACTTCAGTCTCATAGTAAAAGATGGTGATTCTCAAACAGAAGAAAAAAATCTATGCTTTTTATGGGAGATATTTTTAATGCTCAAAGCTGAAGTAGTCATATTAGTGTTAGAATAAACTATAAGATAAAATGTATCATTATGATTTATGTAGAATCCTAGAGTAAGGACATAGCTAACAAGTAAAAATACTGAGAATTTAGCCCTGAATGCACATAAATAACAAGATAATTAGAAAGACAAACACACATATGTCATAGACCATATACAGAATATTGGAATTTTTCCAAAAATGGAAGAATTACAAGGAGAAGTGAGAATGTCTAAAATTATAGAAGGAATTTGAACCCTGTCTTTTGTGGCTACCTCTAGATTAAGCAGGCAAATATAAGTCAGAGTGCAGAAGAAATGGACAGCACCTTTGATCCCTTTGATCTAACGGGCACCTACAGGTCCCTGCCTCAAAAATCAGCTTTTCACTTTTTTCACCAAGTACAAGTTGAACATTTGCAAATGCTAATCCCATACCAGGCTATATAGTAAAGCTCGACATGTAGAATACATGTTTTATATATTACATTCTTTGTCTACAACGGGATGAACTTGAAAGTCAATTTAAAAACCCCAAAGAGACCATGTATTTAGTAATTTTTTGAAAGCTTTGAAGAATTTTGTTGATACATATTTGTAGTATGTGGGTCATCACCTTGGGGAGTGGGTTCATGTAGTCATTACAGCTTGTTTCTTTTTGAACTCTTCTTCCCCACCCCCTGTTCTTCTCATTCCCCTACCCCTATTTCCATCATTGTTGATATTATTAGTCATAGCTCATGTTATGGCATAGGATGCTTACATTCATCGATGCTATTAGGTTCCCGTACATGGACTACCTTTCTTCTACTCATTTCCCTTCCCCTCCTCTTCACCCCTTGTCCTTGGCCCCTCGGTCCCTTTCCCTATTGCAAGAAGAATACATGTCAAGGTTTATAGCAGCACAGTTTCTAGTAGCTAAATCCTGGAACCAGGTTGTCAACAGACCATTGGATAAAGAGCATGTGGTATCTATAGATGATGGAATACTACTACTCAGCTATAAAGAATGACACATTTGACCCTTTAGTACAAAAATGGATGCACCTGGAAAATAGAATGTTGAGCAGAAGAAACCTGACATATAAGCTTAACTACCATATGGTGTCTCTCATTTGAATGAGGTAAAGGACAATAATTAAAAGATGGATAGAAAGGGACAAGGGGGTTACTTGGTAATTTTACTAATTCCCTCAACCAGCGCATATGCCACTTAAAAAATAATAGTGGTACTTATAAAACATTTAAAACAAAATAATATAAATATCACAAACTTGAGAGGCCAACCTAGAACTTTAAATGAAATTTTGAGCTTTCTAGTAGATGAAGATTCGAAAATAATTTAATAATAATCAAAGGGTAGGAGTCTATTAAATGAATACCTAAAAGTTTGGCTTTTCTGTCTTTGACCTACATGTCTCCAGTGACACTATTCTCCCCATTGTCCCTGCCATCTTCTCCTATGGATGGATCTCAGATCTTGTTATGTCCAATATCTATTTATGAAATTGTCCAGGTCTGTCCCTACCTCAGTGCCTTTGAATTAACCCTTTATCTGGGATTCTCCTCCTTGCTTCATTTAAAATTCTTCTTAAATACATCTCTAGAGATGCTTTTCTTGACATTTTTATCTAAATATACCTCTATCATTCCATATCCTGTCAATAGAACTTACACATATCACATAAAGTCATTACTAATATATATTTGTATATGTGTATATATATTGTTTTTTCTTTGTCCCTGCTATGCCATAAACTCTATGAGTCCATGGTTATTGTTTGTCTTAGTAACTGAGGAGGCTTTGGTATCCAGAACTGAGCCTGGTAGCTGTGCTCTAATAAATACTTACCAATTTCTTACTGAAATGAATTGATGGAATTAACCTATACCATTCACAAAAATATGAAACAGCTGATCTAAAGGAAAGGAACTTCTGTAATCTCTGTCCTATCCTGAATTTTTCTTTTGGATGTTCTGTAAAATTTTGTACATCTTTTAAGTGTCATATACAATTATAAAATATGTTTCTAAGAATTTAT
>NW_004524587.1:4056814-4060184 GCF_000260255.1 Octodon degus
ACAATATCAAGACAGATAATTTTTCTCTGCTTCTGTGTTTAAGCCTTGCCCACACTGAGCCTGGATGAGACCAAGGGCAGTTTGCAGTTCTCTAATGGAGGCATTCTCCAAATGCTTCCCCATGCAAGGTGAGTCAGAATCAGAGTAGATGAGGTTGTGCTGAAGGAACTAACAGCCTTTCGATCTTGATGGCTGCAAGAAGCAGAAGTTAATGTCTCTACTTGACTGCTTAGGTGTGTGTCGGGCTCTATCCTACATCACCCTGAGCTCAGCTCTGGTGCTGCACTTGGCAGATGGAATGACGCAGGGCCCTGTGGCAGGAAGAAAGAGAAGTTAGGCATGAGCTGCCTTAGAGATCTGCATGGCTTTGTGGCTCCACTACCACTGACAAATCAAGTGACCGGGCTACATATACTTTATAAGATTGGGATGGACAGAGGTCAGTTCACTGTTATGCCACCATTCTCAGATGAAAACAGCAGTGAACACACAGCTTCTTGGTTGTTTGGTAGTTGTCTTCGTTATTCTTCTCTCATTGCTGGGACAAATACCTGACATGCAAAATGAAGGAAGGAAAGGTTTATTTAGTTCACAGTTACTGGAGGTTTCAGTCCATACTCAGCTGGCTCCAAGGCAGACTGGCACATGGCAGAGAGCAAACTTTCATGGCAGCGGCAAAGAGCAAGAGGACCCAAGGGAGGAGGAGTAGCAACAATGGCAACAGAGAGCAAGTCTGTCTCCTTAGGTTACATTCTGGCTATCTGTCCCAGGCTGGGAGTAGTACTCACACCCATAATCCCAACAGCACTCACACCCATAATTCCAGTGGGTCATGAGTTAGTCACAAACTGTAGAAGTTCACACCATGATTGCATGAGGCTTTGGAGGGACAAATACACACAAATCATAAAGTAGGCATTTTTTATATCACTATATTGGGAGGTCTTGAATTTCTGCCTCACTTATCAAGAACGGCTGTGGTTGTTCAGTGTGGTCTGTAATGGTAGGGGCAATATAAGTGAATTTCATGGAGTATGTGGTCACTTTCCTTGGATAGCCAGTGGTACACAACTTTGGCTCTTCATTAAATCTTCATGGAAAATTCTAGAAGCACAGATGCTAAGCTGCCATCTCTAGAGTCCTTTTCCCCAAGTTCAGCATTGCTCTCTTTCTTAAACTATGTGCTACACGTGCTCTAGTAGGAGAAAAGAAGAACAGTTGGCAATAATTTTCTCACTAGTAAGATAGGGATATCAAACCTGTATTTAATATACATCTGATAGATAGTCGAGGGTTTTCTGTTTTATGACATAAAAGGAGATCCTTGTCCTTGGGCCGTGTCATCCCTTCAGGCCAGCTAGGGCATATAAAATTTCATTTTACCTGATGGTAGTGGTTGATTAGCTGGGGCTGCCTAGCCTGCCAAATGGGGTAGATGCTGAGGTTGTGTCTAAGCTCTATATTCAAAATGTGCAATGATTGATTAATACCATCTGCTCCTGATCCTGAGGGGTAGTGGTGGAACAAAGGCCAGATATTTGTCTCTTTTTTTTTTTTTTTTTCAGTTCATCACTTTCCACTCTACCTCTCCCTTTTTGGTGATTACGTTTTAATCTAACAAATCTGATCATGACTTTCTTTCCCTACATCCCTCACTATTTGTGTTGATGTGATCTGACTGGTAGACATGCAGTTTTCAATCACTAGATAGAAATCTTCTTTAGAGTAAATTTAAAACAAAACAAAACAGAGCCAGGAAAGGTGTGGCACACAGGCAGTGCTATGCCCTCAGGAGACTGAATCAAGAGGATCGTGGTTTGAGCAATGCCTAGGCAACTTATTGAGAATCTATCATAAAATGAGCAAGGGGCTAAGGAGGTAGTTCAGTGGTAGAGTGTTTGCCTAACCTATGTGAAGCCGTGAGTTCCATCGTCACTACTACAAAAAGTGAATGAATGAGTGAATTAAATAAAGCTTGACATTACCATTTACATCAACTGTTTAGTTAGGAGTTCCACCAAATTGAGGCAGATCCAGGGATCACAACCAAATAACTGATAAAGTAAATGCCTCAATGTGAAATCTACACTGTCATTTCCCAGAGGACATTGTGTTGGAAGACGTTCTGATGTCAACTTTCCTGACATCAATACATCCTTTGTGACTTCAATGGTTGTCAATGAGATTGCATTGGAGGGAGAAAGAAGCGATATGAAATAACTCATGTTGTCCAGAATAGAAGAAAACATGAGACATTGTTCAAGGGGAAAAGATTAGCAGAGGGGAAAGAGAAGTGATGCTCCGATAATTTATCAAGTTCTGGCTCTCCTTAAGGTAATTAAAAAAAATTTGAAAGGCTGGAGTATTCCAAAGAGTCCCATGGAGCTTTCTTTAGCTTCAGTGTGATTTAGGGACTGAGAAAATATCCATTTTCCTGGCTCCAGAGGAGCTGTTTTGTATTAGGCTCCTTTCTCCACTGTAGAGACAGAAGGAAGCTGGACTCTGAGCCCAGTGTAATTGCTCACCCCTGGGAACAGGGATAAGACAGGTGCTGCAGTTCTTGACACCCTTGTAGGACCAGGAGAGATGGGCCGTGGGTTGAGAAATTAGAACATTTCAATCTGTCTGGTTTCACAACTAGCCGGAAAATATTTCATTTTTAGTCATTCTTCATGGCTAGAGAACATTTCTATAGTCTCATAAATCTTCCAGTTCAGAGTATGTGTACCAGTAACTTAGACAGAAATATATTTCTAGCATGTAATGATATTTATCTAGAGGGAATGAGTCTCTGACCAACTGCATACATGTGATAGCCAGGGAGGCTGCATCCAAGTCCTCAGACCTAACTCATTTTTTTCCCAAGTGCTGCACGGAACAGTTTAACAATAGATAATTCCACTCACAATTTGGTTCATATTTTATTTTATTTTTTAATAAAAATTTGTATTTACTTAGAAGCATTCAAAATGTCAACAAAACAGTTGCAACTTTTTTTGCAATTACAGAGTGGTATTCAGTTAACAGAACAACATTTATTTCATATAAGCTGCATCAGAGACAATTTAAGATGAAAATCTACCATCCCCATATATAACTAGTTTGTGCTGTGCACCACCAAGAACCTGCTTTAAATTTCCACGCTAATTTACAACCTCCATACTGTACCAGGCGAGGTTATTGCTATTGAGAATACCACCAGGACAGTGTGTTAACTACACACATACACACAAAAAGACACTGTACAGTTTAAAAACAAATCTTACACAGCCTTACATTTCAATTTATTCTTCAAAAGGAGTGAGTTGTGTACAGCAGGATTAAATGCTTTATAGACAAGAAAAAAGCTGTGCTAGAACCAACTTATTTA
>NW_004524587.1:4061825-4062661 GCF_000260255.1 Octodon degus
AGATAAGACATTAGAAATGATACACGTTTTTAAAAAACAGGATGAAGGGTATTCAACTGTAGTTATATTGAGCACTGCTGTCTTCAATATAGTTATTCAGATTACAGATAGTAGAATACAAAATTGGTCAAAATAAAAATCATAAACATTAACTGCTGCCTTCAAAACCTGATAGAAATTAGTAGTACAATCAATCAATCAATCATCTTAGCTATCCTGTGTATGTACATATATGATTCTCCCATACATGTATTTTACCTTCCCATTTTATGTTTTACTTATGGTATATTTTACAGCAATATACACTGAAAATTCCAACAGTCCAACAGTTATAGCTTTTGCTTTAAACCATCACATACATTTAATGAAATAACGGAAGGACATCGTATTTACCCAGACATTTGGCATCTCTTATACCCTGATGTCTGATGTCCCAGGCTTTCCCTGGGAACCTCTTCTTCTCTTTTGTCCTCTGTCTGCTTTCAAGGTTTTTCCTTTGTCTTTAGTCTTCATGTGAATTATGATGTCTGGAACTGACTTTCTTTGGCTTTATCATGTTTCATACATTCTGAGGACAGAGAAAAAAAACCAGTAAGGACTATTTGCCTCATTCTGTTAGAACCATGGTTTCTCATAGGGAAGATTCTCTTGCTTTACTTTTGGCATCCACCAAAATGTGCAGCACAGCAGAACTGCCTGCGGGCTGGGGAAGGAAAAAAGAAAGCAACCGACAGGATTCCCTCATTCTTTCTGATCCTCTGAGCCCCCTTCCTTGTCTGAGGTCAGAAATCCAGTTCATTTCCTGAAGCTCTTTGTAGGGACAATAATGGACTTTG
>NW_004524587.1:4074655-4079880 GCF_000260255.1 Octodon degus
TAGAATAGTCACCTCTGACAGGACAAAAAAAATAAACATAAAAATTATTAAAAAAAGATACAAAGGAAAGATCATTTTGTATTTATATATACAAAATAGGATAAATTTACATCTACTTGCACTTAATGAGAAGAAAGAGGTATACTAACAGTGCTTGGACAGAACATCCTGTCTGCTTCGTGTACTATGGATAACCACTAAGAAGATAACAATGTACAGTGTACGGACTATCAAAACGGTCCTATTAATCAGCCGTGAAACTGTCTCATTCATATTTATTTCTCAATAAAAAATAAAATAAAAATAGAGCCACTAATAGTGCAACAGACATGCACTTTCCCCTTTTCTCCACTGTCTTCCCATTTCACTCATCCTAGTTCCTCTTTCTTTTTGAATAACTTCTTCCCACTTCACAATATGTATCACTTCCTCCTTTTGACCTTATTTACTCTTGCAAATTCTCACAAAACTAATTTAAAGACAATAATATGTAATATAACAACCATTCTTGAATTTCAATAATTTTGTTTAGTGAAATTCTGTATTATTTCAAATTATTATTTTTATTCTCTTTATCAAGTAAAAACAATAAATGGAAAAAATTCTCACACAAGGGAGAAAATGTGATGTTTATGCATGTAAGTTTGACTTATTTCACTTATGAGTATGGTCTCAAGTTGCATCCATTAACCTGTAAAAGTCTTGAGTTTATCCTTCTTTATGGCTGAGTAGTACTCCATTGCATTGAAAATGCCAAGCTTTTTAATCCATTCCTCAGTTGATGGACATTTGGGTTATATCTAGGATTTAAATATTACAAATTGTGCTGCTATAAACATGCTTGCAAGATATTCCTTGTCTATGAATAAGAAGAATCAACATTGTCAAAATGACCATACTCCCAAAACTGTTACACAGATTTAATGCACTCCTGTTCAAAATACAATTATCATGCCTCACAGAACTAGAGAAGACGTTACTAAACTTCATTTGAGACCAAAAGAAACCTAGGATGGCAAAAGAAATCCTGGGAAACAAAGGCAAGGCAGGAGGCATCATAATCCCTGACTTGAAATTCTAATACAAAGCTACTGTGATAAACTAAGCATGGTACTGGCAGAAACAGACATGAAGTTCAGTGGGACAGATTAGAAGATGCAGACGCAGGGCTAGTGAGATAGCTCAGTGGACTATGCACCTGCTTAGGTAAGCACAGGGACTGGCGTTAAATCCCCAACCCCACATGCCATGCCGGCTCTGCCCCCAGGTGTACTGAGCTTGCCACTGAGACCAGGCATGGTGGTGCAAGCCTGTAATCCCAGGGATGGGGAGGCTGAAAACAGAAGGATCGCTATGAATCTGATCTGTGTAGTGAGACCCTGTACCAAATACATATAAATAAATAAATAAAAATGCAGACACATCTACAAACACACTTAGCCACCTTTTAAGAAAGAGGCCAAACTTGTTCACTAGAAGAAAGCCTCTTTAATAAGTGGTGCTGCAAAAACTGGTGAAGTCTAAAATTAGACTCATGTCTATAACCATGCACTAAAATAAAATCAAAATGGATCAAGGATCTAAATACTAAAACAGAAACAGTAAATCTCCTAGAAGAGAAAGTAGGTAAAAATCTTGAAGACATAGGTGTAGGTGTAGAGTTTGTGAGCAAAACCCAGGCAGCACCAGAATACTTCAAAGAATCAACAACTGAGATCTTATCTTATTGAAAAGTTTTTGCATAGCAAAATAAATCACCAATGAAGGAAAAAACAACCCACAGAGTGGGAGAAAAATTTTGCCAGTTCTTCTTCAGACAAAGGACTAATATCTAGAACATACGAAGAACTTGAAAAAAATCAGACCCTCCAAATTCAAAGACCAATCCAAAAATGGGCATCTGAGATGAATACACACTTCTCAGATGTAGAAATACGAATGGCAAATAGAGACAGGAAAAATGTTCATCGTGACTTGTCATTCAAGAAATGTAAATTAAAGCAAAACTGTAATTAAAACAGCACCCCAGAAAGGATGGCTACCATCAAGAAATCAAACAATAACACACGCTGGAGGGGCTGCGGGGAAAAAGAACCCTTTTCCACTGTTCAGCGGGAGCACAGGCTGGTGCAACCACTGTGGAAATAAGAGTAGATATTCCTCAAATAACTTGGATTAGAGGTCCTATTCTCCTTTGGGTTACCTTCATAGAAGAATTAATAACATCATGTATTATTTTTAGTAGTAGTAGTAGTAGTAGTAGTAGTTGTTGTTGTTGTTGTAGTTTGAGAATTTTCATTCTTTCAACACCTTCTAAATTGTTGCTTCATTCCAGATACTTACATATTTTTTAATATAGTCATTACAGTCACCCTGTGAAACACATGTTGTTGTGTTTCTCACACTATTAACAAGAGAAGCTCAGAGATGTAAGGAGTCCCATCCTGGCTCTCTTGAAACAAGGCTTCTATGGAGGAGCTGCGTGGTTGCCTCATGAAGTGGACACCCACAGGTCACTTGGAACCTGTCAGCCCCTTGGTTTCTCCCTGAGTGGCTTAGTGGGTATGGTAGGCAGAAGATGTCCATGCCTCAGGTCTCAGAACCCATAGGTGTGTTTTGTGGCAAACAGAAATTGAGATGGCAGATGAAAACCAGGTGGCTAACCAGCAACCCTGAATAGAAAGACCATCCACATGGTCCAGTATACTCCCAAGGCTTTCAGAAGTAGAGGCAAGGAGGGAAGAATCTGTCAGAGAGATGTGATGGAGAAAGCCCACAAGCTGTTGCTGGCCTTGTTGACAAGGTGGTGGGGGAGCTCAGGGACCAAGGAATGTGGACAGCCCCTGGAAGCTAGCTCAGGTGAGGAAGCTAGCTCAGGTGAGGAAGCTAGCTCAGGTGAGGAAGCTAGCTCAGGTGAGGAAGCTAGCTCAGGTGAGGAAGCTTCCTTCTTCCTCAGAGCCTTCTAAAGAAAACAGAAGTTGCCAGTGCACTAATTTGCCGCAGTGAATCGATCGGCAGATTTCTGACCTTCAGATATATAAAGGAGTGAATTTGTAGTGCCAGAAGGCACTGTGTTTGTGGCTCTTTCTCATGGAAACCCTAGGAAATTCACTAAAAGTGTGTGCTGTGAGGGAAAGAAGTCAAGAATGGCCTAGGGTTGATGCCCTGAGCCTCGGTTTTCTTGGGGGCCTGGAAACAAGGAAGAGTGCTAGGAAGCAAGTGCATAGTGTTCCTGCTGAGGGGAGACCCAGCCTGCTGTCAGAGCCTGGAGGAGTCGAGACTCTAGTGAGTGATGGGATAAGGTCCCTGAGAGGAAGTCAGGTCAGTCTACAGGAGCTTAGAACAGGGAAACCCCATGGAAACAAAATTGGTCCATTCTCCCCAGTCTTCAGTCTTTGGGGGAAGTATTTTGTACTTTGTGCTATATCTTCCAAAGTTCAAACTTAAAAAGCTGAAATATTGCTCAAACAGTATTTATGACTGATGATTGATGATGGTTAGGTTATCCATTTAACTTTCAAGTACACATTTATTTAACCATAACTTTTTCATTGACATATTAGCATGTATCACAGATAAAATCCAAAATATGACACATTCCGGAGAATTGTTCAACTTACCAGTAGTACCGGTTGTTTTCTTGGTCCTGTAAAACAATTTAGAAGAATCTGGTCAAATGGGAATTGTACTAATAAAAGCAATTTAGAAGAATCTTGCCAAATGGGAATTGTGCTGGTCTGTTGGCTCCAAGATAATAAAAAGACAATTGAAATGCACATTGTTTATTTCAAGATGATGGAAACAGAAAATAATTCTCAACAAGAAAACATCACTCAAAGGCAATAAGCCAGAAAAACGATAGTGGTTAATATACTAATATAATAAATCTAAGCCCAAATCCATTCTCTTACATTTAAACAAGAAGACAATAAAATTTCTATGTTGTAAGAATACCCCCCTTGGAATGACACACAAAAATATTTTTCCTAGGCAGTGTTTGGATTTTTGTGCTCTGTAATCTATTTTTGAAATAATTTAATATCTGCTAACATCTGCATGGTCTGCATGATCTGGATTTCATGCTCAGAAGGGAACATGTGGCCACAAACAAGAGCACACTGCCACTGTTGTTAAAGATTCTTCTATTAGCTATATTTATAACTTTCTACTCTTCCCCAAAGGAACAAAAACCCAATGAAATATAACTAAGAAATTAGGTCAAGGAAAGGTGGAAGAAATCCATATGATGACTGGTTGGGTTAATACTATGTTCACCATGCCTTATGTTCACTTCCAATCTGGCTTTGAATTTCTTAGCATCAAAAGCAAAAATAAAACAAGACAATAACCAACTAATAAATAATCTTTGCAGTAGCATAAAGTTAGGGTACAAAAATTTTTATAAAGTGTCTCACCCATGGCTACACATATTTTTCTTTTAAGTGATAAAAAATTAACTTTATTACAACCAATTCTAAAAATGGGAACCCATTACCATGTTCTGAGGTACAAGTTTTGAAACTGTAGCATGCATTGGAATCTCCTTAAATGCTTATTAAAACAGATTTCTGGAGTTTTATCTCCAAAATTTCAGATTCTTTGTGGCCTGAGTATTTGTTTCTATGAAAGGCAACACTAGTGCTGCTGCTCTGAGGTGTGACCACCTCTGAGAACCACTTGTCCAAAAGAAATTCATGAAGTGATACTTTAGAAGTACTAAGAGGGCTATAGGAAAATGTTTACAAAAAGTCATCCCCAACAGTCATGTCTTGCATAACTCTAGGACAGTATCAAAGGCAAGAAGTTGACATTGGTATAATGCACAGGGATCATTCAGATTGCATTATTTTATGTGCGCTGGTGTGTATGCAAGGATGCATTTGTGTAGATGTTTACCACTGTGTCATATGTATATTTATTTAGTCACCATAATCAAGAGAAAGAACTATCCCAGCTCCATGAAGATCTCCCAGGACTACCCAAGTAGAGTCACACTGCCCTGTGCCGCCGTGTGACTAAAACACTGGTGCCTACAGATCTGGTATCATCTCCATAGTCTTTTCATTCCAAGAATATATTAAGAAGGGCTATGAGGACAGCAAACATTTTGGCCCTAGCCATTCAAGGTCAGTGAGGACTCAGGACATAAGAGAACCTGTACTGTAACATCCTGTAACTCAGTGGTGTCCCAAATTTTCTGATCAAGGAGATTATGGGGCCACAGA
>NW_004524587.1:4079980-4084540 GCF_000260255.1 Octodon degus
ATGTTCTGCCTTGGCAGCACTCAAGGACCAGCTGTCCGCTGATTCGCTTTCATGAGCTCACTGACAATCACGTGATCCTCTATTTGCTTGGGCAGTTCATACCCGCAGAACTTATCAAGAAATAAGCCAGCGACATTTAACTTAGAATGTTTAGCTTGGAAGGACGAGCAGCCCCATAAATACTAATTTGTGAGAAGTCACCAGAGTCTGCACAAATAAGTGGATTGACCTTCGGCAAGCACAGAGCTGAGCAGCCAAGTGGGCTGCGCCACTGTCGGGAAATCCCTCAAGTCATGGATTTGACGCAGAGGGAGAGGCAGATCCACCGTGCTCAGGGGCTGATGAGATTGGCCCGGTGGCAGCTACATGTGTGTTTTGGCAGACGGCCATTTCCGCAGCCCCAAAACAGCAAAAGTTCAGCGGGAGAAGCCCTGCCTCAGATAGAGCGGCTCTGCACTCCTTTGGCAGAGTCACCAGCGTCAGTGATGAGGAGCTCTGTGAAGATCGAAGGGAAGATAGTGTGAGGTTAGCAGGTCGGACTGCAATTTTTAGCTTTCAAAAAGTAAAATGCAGACTATTGAACCCAAGGAGTGGTACCCTGGGGGTCTGAAAACTGCCCGAAATTCACAGGATTAATTTGTCACAGCCTTTGCTAGGGGAGAGATGTTACTTTAAGCTGGACATGTACCCAACAAAAGTAAGAATCCATCTGCCCGTTCTGGAAGCCCATGCAGAGCTACAGTCAGGGTCTGTGCCAACCACAAAGTGAATCATGAATAACAACAGATGGAGTGTGACCTGGTCAGATCAGGCCTCCATGGAGCAGGAGGATAGAAACGTTATCCTGTCTGGTGTTGATAAAGCCTCAGATGTCTTTTCCTCTGTGCTCTAATCATGCTATGGTTCAGAGGATTTGAATTTGACAATGATAACCTGAAGACTAATGACAATGCAAATCCAAAGTGCGTGGTCTTCGGGCAAGTTGGCAGAAAGATGTATGGGAACTCTGTACCACGCTTGAAAATATTTTGTAAACTTAAAATTATGTTTCGTACACATATATGTGTTTGTGCTTGTGTATAAATTTCCTTTGGAATAAGACAGATTATGGATGAAAACAGTTTCCATGGGTTGAGTGATGTGGTCAACCTTGGGAATTGTGGTATTAAGAGGACAAGTGTAACTCAGTATTAAAGAGTGTGGATCTGAGGTTAAGGATCCCTAGGTGTGGTCCTACACCCAGTACTTACCTGCTGTCTGAGCTCTGTCATTTTTCACATCTCCAGTCTATACCTGAGAACACTGAGACTCAAGAGAGTTCTGAGACAACTCGAGTAAGAATGCCTGGGACCTAGAAAATACTCAGTGAGTGTTAGCTGTTATTATGATGATAACAGTAACTGTTGAACTTGAAATGTGAGGTTGTAGAAATCATGAGTGGGCTGATAACAGGAGATAAACTCTTAGTCCTAACAGCCTGTGCCCTTCCTCCATATCAGTGGGGTGACACTGAGGGGCACTCAGAGGGTAATCAGGGTACAGCAAAGCAAGTGGAGCTGACAGAATGCTGTGGGGAAATCTCTGAACCTGGAGCCACAAACTAGAAGGTCAGGTCAGTAAGTCAGGAGACAGCTGGAAGATCTCTATTACCAATAGCTAACATAATAAAACCTGCTCATAATTCACTGGCATTATCCCTTTGGAAATCACACAGAGATTATTTTCTCCCTCAGATTTTTAATTCCTGATTGCTTTTGAGTAAGGCTGTTTCTTCCCATGTCTACTTTGGGATTGGGGATTTGTGGCAGATGGGCTATGAGTTGGCATCCCCTTGAGCTGTGAGAGTCCTGTTTTGGAACAGACATGCCCTCCACTTTTACCCCAGGGTGGAGGCCAGTGACCCCAGGGTGCCTCGATTGGCTTGCCAAGTCGAAATCCATTAACCCAAGTGTGACAGTCAGAGACAAGTCCAAATATTATGAGAACGATGCAGTCACGATCTGCGGTCCCTTTCCTTCATTCTAATTCAAGACAGAACACGTTCTTTCCCCCTTGAACTTAACCATGATTTAAACACGATATGTTATCATTTTAATGTCTGTGGCCTTACTCAAGAATTCAGTGATGAAAAACCTAGACACATGAAAAATGGCCTATGGTAAAAGCCTATATTAAGAACACATTCAGAAAGAGATTAAACTAATTGCATCTAAGGGAATGCGGGTTACAAGAGACTTGACTTGTGTTCTTACTTAGAGTTATGGTCTCTGAACATGTTTCTGTGTTTGATATGAAGTGATGTTCCAGAGCAGTTTGTCTGAATAATGAATATGGTGATAGCTGAAAGGGAAAGTAATAGAAAGCTGGAAAACCTTGGTCAAGTGGTGTGGGTGCTGTTGCTAGGGGATGTGTATGTCCTCACGTATTTTGATTAATTATTTTCACTGCCAGGAACAGTTCAGTTTTTTGTAGTCTATAGACTTACTTGCTAAGGTAGTTAATGTTAGTCTTTTTTTTTTCTTTCTTTCTTTTTCTCTTTCTTTATTCCTCCCTTCTCTCCTATCCTTCCTTTTATGCTTCCCCCTTTTTTTCTTCCCTATTTCTTTCCTTTTTTTAAAATAATACAGTTGTAGGATAGAGTAGGGCTCCTCTAGAAACCAGGAAAGTAATAGCTGGGTACAATAATTTTGACTATAAAGGAAACACTGGTTTTGAATATCCAAGTTTCAGAAATCTCAGATCATGAGGAGACACAATAAATTGCTGAAAGGGTAATCTTTCTCATTGTTGCTCCCCCCGCCCCCCCAACTGGGGATTGAACTCAGGCCCTTGCGTTTATTCTGGGACGTGCTTATTCTACTGAGCCATCTCCCTGGTCCCTCATTGTTGCTTTTCAAAATAACCACTTCTAACTTTTCTTACCAGAAAAGGAATTACAGAAATTACATTACAGAAATTATTAGAAATTACAGAAAACATAGAAAAGACAGAAAAGTTAAAGCCATCCACCATATAATACTATTACTATTTTTTACGTTATTTCAAGTGAAAAATATTTTTGCATAATTGTTATCATGAATGTTCAAGTGTGTATTTTGTTTTGTGTTTATGGTGCTGATTTTTCTTATTATACCAAAAGATTGTTGAAATACTACCTTTTAAAAAATAGTTGGCCTTGGTGTGATTGTACATGCCTTTCATCCCTGCACTCTGGGAGGCCAAGGCAGGAGAATTGTGAATTCAGGCTCAACCTTGGCAATTTAGCAATTCAGTGAGACTGTCCTAAAATAAGAAAGTAAAGATTGGCTGGGGAGGATGAAAAAGAAAAGAAAAAGAAAACAATAGTTGGAAATTATTAACAAGAGGGTAGTTCCAATGAGTTTAAAAAGAAAAAGTCAGAGGGCCTGGGACTGTACTCACCACCTGTCAGCCAACCACCTTGATCAGCATCCTCAGCCTGATAACTGACAGGAATTTGGGGGAGCCAGAGCTCATAGCTTCTCTCCAGGGCTGATCTCTAATCTTGTGTCCACTGTGCATTTACAGTGTTTGCCCTTCTCTCAGCCTGTTTTTTTTTTAATCTTCCATCTGATGCAGCTTAAGATACTTCAGTTCTATGATGCCATCTCCAGACTTAGTATCTTCATTCCTAGAACATATTATATCCTGCATTATTTTTATTATTTTATGTAAAAGAGAAAATAAAATTTCATAACATAATAGGAGAATGGTGATAGTTGACACAATACATGTACATGTGGTTATCTTTAAAGTAGTTTCTCAGGGTACAAGACATGGGCATACAATTTTCTGTAGCTGACATCAGCATACTTTCCTTCTTAATCATCTAAAGCCACTAATAGAGAACTTCTGCCGCGCCTTGGGCCCTCCATATCTGACCAACTCCAGGCCCTGCGAGTGTGGGGGAGAGCTTCTGCTCTGTCTTGTGCCTGCCCGCCTCTCCAGGCCCAGGCCCACCACATGAGAGAGTCACTTCCCCGCATTTTCCAGACCTACCCCATCTGTCCAGACCCAGCACACCCTGCCATCTGAGTAAGAACTGCTGCTGCACTCTTGGGAGTCCTGCAAACCCACCAAAACACAACACTGGTGAGTGTGTGGGAGAGCTTCTGTGCTCTCTCGCCCCGGCTCCTCATATCTCTCCAGACCCAGCCCAGACCTAGCATACAGACTTGAGGTAAAACCCTGCAGCTAAAGTCCCCGCAGTGAGAGACTAGGGTCAAAACCACACAGCTGATCCAGGAACAGATCATCTTACCAGAGGTGTACAGCAAGCCTACCTCCAAGGGCAACAACAGTAAGGAGCTGGGCACAGCAGCCTAACCCAAGCCAGGCACAACTGCATGAACAGAACTTGGTATATCAGTACCGGAATTTCATTAAGTGATAACGTAATTGCACCAAAGCTCTACACCAAAGGCCACAGGTCAGTGTTAAATGAAATGATAAGCACAAAGAGCAAAATGCAATCTCAGGTCTCAAGCCCAGCCATAACAAGTGCAGAGGACACTAGCTCAGCTGAAATAAATGAACAAATAG